>NC_141691.1:1394130066-1394605066 GCF_964263255.1 Lissotriton vulgaris
CTGTGGGTGTTAAGTGCCAACCATTTAGCAGAGTGGATATCTGGAAGTGGGCTGGACCAATTGTCAGCACAAAGGGGCCGTTTAACAGTACCTCTTGACTTGGGGATGCCATCTCCTATTTCATGCACAGGATACTTCTGGGCAGCCACGGTAGGAGGGAAGCACAGTTTTAACCCAGTCATGCCTGTATTACCACCTTGTTCTTTATCAGAGCGTGTCAGGCATCATCACACGAGGAAAAACCAAGCTCTTCCCCTCCAAAAACTGCATTTTCTGGGTTGCATTACTACTCAAAACGCTGGAATAGTCAGACTGAGGCGTACACTCGACTTGCTCATGTATGAAATATTCCACGGAGTGTTATTTACAATTAATCCTACAGAACGTATTTTGCACAAACATTCAGGATAACCACGAAATTACAGATATTTTTACCCAAGCTTTGTCAAGAGCGGTTGTACACTATTGCCTTTCATTAATGCATGAACAATCAGTCTAGCAACACTTTATCTCTGAAGGACGTGAAACATCAAAGGTAGCAACATGCAATTATAGGCCATTACCGGCACTTGCGGGAGTCACGACACAGCCACTTGTGCTGATGAACCCGGGTCTGAAGGGCTGGAGGTGGCGGATTGAGACTAGGAGTGGGGAGGCCTGGATAACCCCTTGCATGGAAATGGGGGCAGCTGTGTGGTGACAGACAGACTAGCACACGCCGCCTCTTCCACGGTCCACCCCAGACACTCGGATATTCGGACCCCGGAGACCCACAGCCTGCAGCCCGATGGACCAGTGACGGATTGTCCCGAAGAGAATCGGCCCGTAACACAGCTGCGAGAAGAGGGAAGAAAAGAGATAAGTGTCGGCACTTGCACCTCTCACCATGAAGTGCATCCTGGGGCGCGCCCTGGCCTTCCAGCTGGCCCTCTGCGTGTGCCTGGCCCAACAACAGCGTGAGTTTGTCTACTGTGTGCTCTCACTCCGGGGTGGGGGGGCACTCATTCAGGGGCGCACCTAGGGTGCCAGGGGCCCTAAAGCAAGTAAGGGGGGATGGGGTCCCGTCCTCTGGTTCGGTAGTTAAAAAAAAAACACTTTAATTGGGATTAAGTGGGGCAGTCACGCCCATGGGCCTCGGTGTCACTGCACCTGCTGCTCTCAGTGATAGCAACGCCAGTTTGGCGACCCCATGCTCACTTAATATCGTCTCTGCTGCCCGGATGCCCACCGGAAGAAACAGGAGACCCTGCTGTTTGGGTAGTAAAATATAAATAATCAGGGTTCAGTGTCCCCTCGCGACTCTGGCCCTGGTGTCACTGCACCTGCTGCACCATCAATATATACGCCTCTGTCTATCCAGCCCCGGGGCTGTCGCTCCTCTGCTCAGTCACTGTAGGCGCTACTGTCATAGGGTGTCCGCCTCATTCCATGTCATGGCAGTCACTGTTTACATTCCTCTGCTGTCATGACATCGTAATGTATTCTGGGAGTTACAGTCCGGATTTGCTTCAATTAAAGAAATGAGTTGTTCGGAACTGATGCCTGGTATTTGAGGGTGATAAGTTCATGACTGGAAACCGTGTCCGTGATGACGTAGATTGAGGTGGTCTCCCTGACGGTCATATCACAGGGGTCGTCACAACTCTGTCAATCAGGGATGTCACTGCTTGAGCTGGCACCAGTCTCTGCTGTCACTAGAGCTTGTGTGTTTTCTCTATGCTGAATCTTGGTACTTGACGTGCGCACCCGTGGGCCCTCGCTGCTGTTTGTCTGCCCACAGGTGCCATCACTGCTTGGTGCCGTCTCAGTTCTTTCAAGGGTGTCTACTCTGACTCGGCTCTCACCACAGTCACTGTTCTGCCCACACAATGGAAATTGCCTTCTTTCTACTTGCACCCATGACCTCTTTTTACTTCCTTTCCACCCCAGGGCTGTCACCGGCTGCCTCTACGGTCCCCTCACACTCAGGGTTGTCACTGCTGTTCGTTCACACCCAAAGCTGCGTGTGTTTTCCGCTGACACTCACTGTTAAGTTCAGTCACTGCACTGTGCTCACTGCGGGGTTCTGCCGGTCTTGTTCGTGTGGTTGACTCTGCTTTCCTTATCTCGGCGTTGTCACTAGTGTCCGTTCACACGTGGGCAGTGGCTGCTGTTTTTCACACTCAGGTCAGGTGGTTGACTCATATTGTATTGCAGCATTTATATAGCGCTTATATGGGGCGCTGA
This sequence comes from Lissotriton vulgaris, assembly GCF_964263255.1. Classification (NCBI taxonomy): domain Eukaryota; kingdom Metazoa; phylum Chordata; class Amphibia; order Caudata; family Salamandridae; genus Lissotriton; species Lissotriton vulgaris. Next base: position 1,394,132,293 of record NC_141691.1, read on the forward strand.
AACGCTTCCCTCATGAGTCGCATGCTACACGGTGCAGGTTGTGTGGTTGGGAGGATTTTGTCCAACTCATAACTTTGCCCCCTTTAACCCCGTTTATTTTCTCTTTTCCTTCTTTCCTTCATTGACCCCCCCACCCCCCTTTTTTGTCCGTCCCATGGTTCAGCCCAATGCGTTCCTGAGGTGCTTCGACTTGAAATAATGAAGATTAATTTACTTTATTTAAAATTTCAGAGGCTGCTTTACAACAGTTGTGATCCGCTGTGGTTAGTGTTTCCAATGTCCATGTTGTGTATGGAGACCACCGAGCTGCAGTTAAAGTGGGAGAGGATGTGGCGTAACTGCCAGAGCTGCTGACTTTGTAGCCAGGGAACCAGGTTCGAGTCTCAGCGCTGGCTCAACATCCTGTGATTCTGGGCAAATCACTTATTCTCCCCGTGCCTAACAAAAATGAATGTGTCCTTGTGTAACATAACTGGTGCTCGGGTAAAGCCTCGAATACCCTCAGGTGGAGTTCGTGCTATATAAAACGGCCCCCTCAAAAAACGTGTTATGGAATGCAGCGCCTAGCAGTGTGTTGGAAGATGAGGCATGCAGGCTGTATTCTCATTTTTGTTGTTATTTTCCTTGTTATGAACCCTAGTGGTGTGCTCATTTTCGTATGAATTACTGTATTACTCGAAGGAGTGTATTTTATTCTATTGTAGATAATGAATTCTGAGAGGAGTGGGACTACGAAGATTAATAATAGTTTTATATTTTTTTACTTTCTATGTCTGTTACATGGTTACAAGACGGGGGATCTTAAATGATTTTATATCTATGTATTTTATGGTCCCTGCCCTTTCCCAGCCTGTCCTTTCCCAGCCTGTCCTCTCCCAGCCTTTAAACTTCCAGCCTGTCCACTTCCAGCCTGTCCACTTCCAGCCTGTCCACTTCCAGCCTGTCCACTTCCAGCCTGCCCTCTCCCAGCCTGCCCTCTCCCAGCCTGCCCTCTCCCAGCCTGCCCTCTCCCAACCTGCCCTCTCCCAACCTGCCCTCTCCCAACCTGCCCTTTCCCAGACTGTCCCCTCCCTGCCCTCTCCCAGCCTGCCCTCTCCCAGCCTGTCCCCTCCCTGCCCTCTCCCAGCCTGTCCCCTCCCTGCCCTCTCCCAGCCTGTCCCCTCCCTGCTCTCTCCTAGCCTGTCCTCTCCCTGCCTGTTGTCGTGTCCCGGCGGCAGCAGCGTGCACTGCGTCCCCGAAGTAACAGCCCTAAAGCAAGCAAGAAGTACGCCCCCCTCCCACCAATCCCTGTTAGGTAGTGGAAACTGTCCAAACTGGGGTGCAGTCAGCCCCTCTCACCTTTCGGCCTGGTACCACTGCACCAGCCGCACTACTTCCCGAACTGACCGTTCTCCACTTCAGCCCCGTCTAAATTACAATTCATGCTTGTGACCCTTTTGCCTGCTTGTGCTTGTTTTCATGACCCTGTTGCCTGCTTGTGCCTCCGTGTGCCCCTGTTGCCTGCTTGTGCCTCCGTCTGCCCCTGTTGCCTGCTTGTGCTGTGTTGGTGTGTGTGGAGGGCTCTGTGTGGCTGTGTGTGTAGGAAGCTTTGTGTGGCTGTGTGTGTGGAGGGCTCTGTGTGGCTGTGTGTGTGGGGGGCTCTGTGTGGCTGTGTGTGTGGGGGGCTGTGTGTGCGGGGCTCTGTGTGGGGGTGTGTGTGGGGCGGCTCTGTGTGTGTTTCTGTGTGTCATTTGCGATAGATAAAGCTAGTGGCATTGTAAATGACAATGCCATTTATTTATGTTAAAAAAACATAAATAAAAATGTCAAGAGCAATGCCAATAGCTCTAACTTTAACAAAGGCAAAACCATTGCATTGTAAATGCTTGTTAGCAGTTATGAAGTGTCGAAAAGCTTCACGCTAGTGATGGAGTCCACACACAGTTTACCTTGATTATAGAACTTTATTTAATGCATTCTGGACATTATGATGCCTCGCCAGTAGCTGTTTTTGTCCCTGTCCTCTACAGCTCCTGGTCTAGCTCCTGGAATGTTAAAACCTCATAATAGATTTGTGTCCTTTGTAAAGTTTCTCTTCTTTTGTACAACAATCCTGCTCAACAAGTTGTGACCAATTAATAAATACGTGATGGTTTCCGTGTTCAGTGCAGTGCAAATGTTAAGGTGAAAGGGCTGAGCAGGAAAGACAGCAGTATTGTTCGGAGGCTTTAGCCCCATCCCAGCCAGTCTGAGTCAGCCAAATACTATCAAGACTAGACCTCCTATTGACCTCTGCAGTGAAAATTGTCCTGTCCAACTAGAAAGATACAGCAAAGACATCTTTCCAGGGCTGACTCAGTTGGGTGACCTACCTCAGGGGCGCTGATAGCATCGCACTGCAAAATATAGCCCGACGCCCAGGACATATTGTTTGGGGTCAAGGGCAACAAGTTTTCATGTGTATTTTGTCCTTGGGACAAGTAGGCCCACCCCTGCAGCGCAAACCCTTTAGGTGCCAGTTTGCAGTACCATATTATGGATCAGGGAAGAACACAGTCTGCAGTCAAGGTAGTCTTTTTGTTCATATGTTTATGCTGCTCAAACTTGTATTTATGGTTCATTAATTGAAAACCTTTATTATTAGGGTGAGCTTTCAAAGTAAATCTTGTAAGCACTAATTGCACTACTGACAGCGCTTCCAGTATAAAAACGTGCACACACGTTTTTAAGGTTTAGCAATATTAGTCTATGTATAATCCTCCCAGAATGCTCTCTGATTTGATGCAAATATTTGAAGAAACTTGAAAGCAAGATTGATGATGCTTTGCTTTCAAAATATAATGCTCATTAAAAAAATGAAAGCAGGAAAAAAACATTTAGCTAAACTACTGTAAAATGTCTGGTACCATTTCTTTGCAGCATCATTTAGTAACATGTTTTTGATGCATGCTAGTATTTCCCAAAAATATTCATAATGGAGAATCAGTGTAACCAGTTCCAATAAGATTATGGGAAACAAAAATAAACAAGCATTGGCAAAGCCAGTAGGTCTGAAATTGGTGGGCAGCTTTTTAGTTTTGTCAATGTGTGATGTGTTTTGGCATGGTTTTTGCAAACCTTTATTGGTGTGGGAGCTGCCGGGCCTTCACCATTATAACAAACATTGGCAAAAGCAAAAATTGTTTTTGGACTGCCACTGTAGTTGCTCGCACTGAACAAAATTACTTTGTGTGCCGATATGCTGCATCTGAAAAAGCAGAATGCTGTCACTCACAGTGAAGCCAGCCAATACAGAGAGAGACAGACTTTTAATAAAAGCAAAAGGTCATGGTCAACACCAGACCAAATTAGGGGCCAAAAGGTCATGGTCAACACCAGACCAAATTAGGGGCCCAATTATTGCCTTACATGTTAAGAGTGCATTGTCTGGAGAAACACCAAATCAGGAATTCAAACGTAACACGGTGATTTGGGTTGTCTAATAATGAGGCTTTATTGCTACCCAAAGAAATCCTTTGTAGGCAATCGTAGAATAGCAAATTATTAAGAAAAAAAATAAGGGTTTGGACCTTTGACTTTTAGCCCGTTCATAGCTCACTCTGATATAAAAAGAATTGTGACTTACGAACTGCAAGTAACAATTATCTCCACGACTAAAGCAGAAACATACTGGGCTAGCTACATAAAATACACATCTGTGATCTGCATGTTACACCTTGTGCTTTGTAGCTGGCACATTAACCCTCTATGCTGTTTAATGAGAAGTCAAAACTGACTAGACGAAACAGATTCGTACAACAGTTAATCAAAAGTGTTATCTTAACTCCTTATTATCGTGTGTAAATTGCTGGGCACACATTGATGTCTGAAGCAGGTGCCTTTACCCTGTATTTTTTTTAAAGCAGCCTGTTTATAATCAGTTAGGTTTGCCAGAACAGATTACTACTGTCACATCTGTCCTTGTTGTCCGTTTCTTTGCTGCCAAGTTTAAAAAAAAATCATGCTGTCACACTGTGCTTTTCTTGATTCTGCCCCTTTTAACTACGCCCCACCTACGTCCTTTCTGCTGTAAAAACCTCAATTTATAGGATCACGGAGTACATTTTTTTTCATCCAATTTCCAGCACTGACGACCCAGCAGTAAAAAAGTTAACCAGCCTCCACTGTAAAATTGTTGTCGTGAATGCTAATAAAAGTGCATGCAAAGGATAACGCAGGAAGAGCAGCTGTTTTGGCACTGGTCTCGTCGCTCAGCAAATAAAATATGCATATGTTGGTTTGCATTGCAAATGTGATTCTGTTATTAAGTACACATTTCAGTTTACAAAACGATGGGCTTTTGCAAAACTCATGACCAATGGGGAGTATAAAACACCAGGAAATGTTAAAGAAAAGTTCCTTTCATTTGGCCGCAGCAAGGCCTCACTGGAGTTGGATTTTTTCGACTAACTGTTATGAACTCCTAACCATGAGATGCTCATGAGTAAGGGTCCTCATCCCATCCCCCGCTGCTTTAATTCATATTTCCTTTCAGAATCTGCCTGTCGTAAGGTTTGCCTCTCGACTCCTCTTTTACTCTAAGTGCTGCGGGGTTCTTCTCCCCCATCTCACTAGGAGGCATGAATAAACGATGCTGCTTATGCTGGGAAAAAAATATGCATCATTGAAGGTGTCGGTCCTGTAGCCAATTTTGACGGAAAGGGATACTACCAATCATAAGAATTGCTGATAAACAACCCTGTTAATATTTATAAAAACATGGGGAAGAGTTTGTAAGTATTAAGTGAACTGGAGGTCTGGATAGCTTTAAATATTTACCCAAACAGGTTTCTATATGAATTGAAAACTTCACATTTGGGGTATTGCTGCCCTATGATTCGTGGGTACCAATATCGGGGCTGGCCGGGCCCCAAAATCAATACAACCTGTTGCTTAAAATATTGCGGTATTTAACATCCTATTTTATTTTCTCTTTACAGTGCAGATCTTTCAAATACCCTACTTTAATAATTTTATGCAATCCCTAGGTAATACAAAGATTTATGATCTTTCCTATGGCGATCACCTGGTGTAATTGACCTCAACCCCTATTGGGCGACAAAGGCTTCTAAGTAAAATGCAGGGATATAAGCAAGAAAAAATGTAACCACCATTGAACATAGAAAAGTAATGATAACCTACGGGCTAAAGCATTAAATATGCCGTTTTTTTAAAACACTTAATATACAATCCACACCTGTTTACTCATCTTTTTAATTTCAAAATACTTTTATTGTTTCCTCGAAGAGGAAAACGTGGACTACTTATGGTGCTAGGAAATTTACAGCTTGGAGCATTTGGCACAGAACGTTTATTTATAAATCAGTTACACAATTATCCCTCTCGAAGTACAAAGTATTAAGGTTTGTATTGTAGATATATTGTCTTCCGTTGAATTGAATCACTATTCTTTATCGTATGTGTGCCTTGATAGTATACATTTTAAAGACCGCATGTGCAGAAGTAGGTGTAGCACCCTAATGAAAGGTAGGAATGAATGGAAAGGAGGAGAAAGGAGGAACCCTGGAAGAGGATTAAAGACCAGTGAGGGGGTAGGGAGTGGTGGGGAGACACCGGTGTGGGAGTGTAAGTGAGAGGGGTAGGATTGTGTTTTGGCTTAAGCAATCTAGTCGATCTCTAGTTATCTTAGGAGTGGGCAAGACCTTTCCCTGTCTGCTTCTCTGGGAGCATCTAGCTATGGGGTAATGTGCTTAGGTATGTTTATATGTATTTCTATAATGGCTTCACATTTTAAAGGTAGGTCTAGATTGTCCTTTAACCCCTTGTGTGCTCATGACGAGACCAGGCCGCCATGAGTCAGAGTTGAGCTGTGCTCATGAGAGCCTGGTTAATTCCCCGCCTGTTGGGGAGAATTAATGAGTGGATGTGGTCGTGTCGAGACCAGGCCGCCATGAGCCCAGCTCCACCGTGACTCATGACGGTCTGGTCTCGTCACGAGCACCGCGGTGCCGCGCTCACCCCCCCCCCCCCCCGCCTCCGCACCGTGGGGCAATTAGCCCCGCTGTGAAGGGGGTTAAGCATTCAGATGAGCTAGAGTTAAAGTTGTTAATGTATATTGTGTTATCAGTGTCTTGAATAAAGCATACCTATGACCACCAGGTATGACATGAAACTTTCTTCAGGTGTTTCCATTCAAATAGGATGTTTTTGAGGCCTATTGTTAGTAACTGGTCTAGAATTAATAAGTCCTCTTTCTTAAGTTTGGGAAAAAAGTAATTCAACCATGGCCCTGCAACAATATTAAGGAAGCTTAGTGTAAATTTGGGGTTGAATATTTTATTGATCATCAGTTCAATTTCAGACCATAGTGGGCGTATATATTTGCAGCTAAATAACATATGTTCTATAATAGTTTTGGGGTTGGAGCATCCCCAGAATTTATCAGTCAATTAATTTCAGTTTCTGCAGTTTGGTTTATGTCCAAAGGCATTGCTGCAAGCCCCAAATTTACACTGTTAGAGAGGAGCAACGATTTTTTGGGGGGTCTAATAGATTATTCCACGTATGCACCCAATCTTTGTCAAAGGGGGTGAATAATTTTTATTTGAAACATGTGGATATCCACTTTTATTATTGAGCTATTATAATTTGACTAGTTATTAATATTTAGTAATTTAGATATTTTGGATGCTCTTTTAAGGAGGTTGATGGCGTCTGGTTGATTAGGTTTATCCAGTGTGCTAGTCACAGCTTTAAGTTTGAGAAATTTGTATAAGTCCATGTTATTAAGATTAAACTTATCTTGGAGTGTTTCTACAACCTCTTTAATTAGCTAGATACTTTTTTCTACCTAGTCTGGCCAGAGAATCATTTTGTTGTCTATTTTAAGATTGAAGTTCGGCCAAAGGAGAAATGAAAACTGATCCTCGTATTTTGTTATAGACATTTTTATCTAGGCCCTCTATACCTTCTGCTAATTTATTATATGGATGGGGTATCAACATTGCAAACGGAAAAAGGAGTTTTGTTGTATCATTTTCTTTAATTAAACATGGTGGTGGGTCATTGTATGTGTCCAACCACCAACAGGCATGTTTCACCAGGAAAGCCGTTTGATAATGTAAAAAGTTGGGCAGACTAAGTAAGATGTACTATTTTTCTACATATTTCGAGTCTATTGCGTTTGGAAATTATATGTATTATGTTTTTGGAGAATTGCTTAGATGGGAACATGCTATTGATTACATTTATCCACATGCCAAGCCAAAGAGGTCTGTTGCCCCGCCTTACCCAGACCACCCCCCTCTTACAACTATCCCTCAGTTGGTCCCTAGATCATTCATTTGAGACCTGCGGGGAAAATAAAACATTGAGACAATAACAACAATCAGTAATTGAACTGTGTAGTGTCCTTCTCACAGGTTGTCGGAGACCTTAAAGTAGGAGGAAGGGGAATCCACCCACCACCCCACCCGCCCCCGTAGTGTGCCGAGAGTTCTCTATTAGCGATCCCACCTGCGCGTCCTGCCCTTCTGGGATCTCCCTTGTTGCAAGTTGAGTCTGTTGCCGGATCCAGAGGTCCTAGTCGCCGAAATTAGTTACTGCATCCTGTAACAGATGTTGATCGTCAGTCTGTTGAACTTTCATATCAGATTGTTCCGAGTGGGATCATTTTGTGGCGTGTCTTGCTTATTCTTCTTTTTGAGTCGCCACCAGGTCTGCTCCCCCTCCATGTCAGTAGCATGTCCAGTTTTTGAGGTTCGCCTTCTTTGCAAGAGAGATGTATTCACTCTTCTCGTGGCACCAGCTGTTCCACCGCAGCCACTTTCCAACCCCTGGGTTTTAGGCCTCGCCCCCTCTCGTGTCAACCAGAACTGTGCCTCGCGATTGTCCCTTTCTGTCTGTGCCAGATTGCGCGCTCCTTTAGCCATTCCCATATTTCTTCCGGGGTCTGAAAAAAGAAACTTTTGCCCTCAAACATAACCTAACGTTTGCCTGGGAACATAATAATAATAATAATAATAATAATAATAATAATAATAATAATCCACATTTGTAAAGCGCGAACCATCACCCGTTAGGGTCTCTAGGTGCTGGAGGCCGTCGGGAAGATTAAGCAAGCTATTGCCCAGAGCCACCTGGTGCTGGGCTAATCTGCCGCCGGCCCCGGGGAGGGAACTGTGATCTCCAGATTCCGGAGTCAGTCACCCTGGCCGCGGCGCCACACCTCTCCCCTGAACAGCAACATATATTGTATCTTCAGGGCTCTCAGTTTCTGTTAAGCTGAATCAAGGGTTTGCCTTTGTTTTTGTACTTCTCACAAGTAATCTGGGAAAACCATGAATGTATATTGGCATAGTGAACATGCCCTACTTCCGTACCTCCGTCTGGATCATGTCACAGTCTTGGTAGTTCAAAAAATTGCCTATGACTGATCTCGGTAGAGCCCCGACCGGGGGTTTTGCTTTCAGGGTTCTGTTGACTCCTTCAATTACATAGCATGTGGAGAATTGTGCCTGAGGGAGGATGTCCCACAACCATTGATCTAAGAAGGTCCCCATGTTAGGGACTTCAACTCCCTCTGGAAACCCAACAAAATGCAGATTGTTCCTTCTTGCCCTATTTTCAGCATCATCTACCCTGCAAGCCTCGTGCAAAGCTCCCTGATCTCCTGGGACAGATCTTTAGAGGAGTCTTCCATTCCTGAGAGTCTACTTTCAGCATTTGTTACCCGTTCTGAGAGGTTGCGAAGATCCTGGCGTAGTAGGGAGACCTCCGATCTTACCTCCCCTATTTTCCCCTCCAAGGTATCCCGTGAATGATTAATCACCCTAAGGAGCGGCACATTTTCAGGCATGCCAGTCAGCCCCTCGTCTTGTCCCGCAGAATGGGTGGGCATCACCACCCTAGTGAATCTGTCCCGCTTTCCTTGCCTCTGTGTTTTATGGTCTTTGCCTTTAATCATGATGGTGTGACAAGTGGTATCCAATAGGCTTCTGCTTCTAGGTATCCCTGCGAAGCACCCCTCCGTTCTTGGGTGTGCACGATACCAGGCTCAGTTTCACGTCGGACAGGTGTTGCTAATTTCCCGCTTAGTCTCTCACTGGCATGGGGGTCCAGAGTTGTCGACCCCAGTGCAAATGACACTCAGGTGGCAGACTGTATTTCCATTATATGGGTTTCATATTGCCCCTGATAATGGAGGGGAAATTCAAGGTGTTGCGTCCCAATCTCTTGCAGGACGAGGATGTGGGGGAGGGGAGAAGTCCCCACCTCATTATATGGCCTCACACATTCGCCACCACTCCAGCCCTCCGAGGCCGCCTCTGGCGCTGCGAGTCACGTGGTGGTCTAGAGCATCCCCTCTCAGTACCACACGGTCAAAAGTGTCTCCTCCCAGGTCTCTCTCACAGTTCTACCACACCGTCTGCCGGTGATTCCACAGGGAAAAGGAGTCCCATCATGCTCCTGGGGTCACCCTCTGGGGGGGGGCTGCAGTTTTCAGTCTCTCGCCCCGACCCCACACACAAATCTCGAAGGGTCAAGAGGCCACTCTGGCATAGGCCAGCTCTATTTAGTTAGGCCCAACCGGGCCAGGGCTTCAGCCTCGCAGCATCAGGCCTTAGGGCCGCTCACCTGGTCTCCAGGCCACACTCCGTTGAGTTTCACGGAAGCCTGCCGCCTGCCTCTGGTCCCTATGGGCTTTCTTCTGCCAGTGGCCCCCGCCACGAGCAGCTCCCTGCGTTCAACCCCCGGTCTCTTCACCGTCTCACTCAGGGGAGGAAGGCCTCAGCAGCCACTGGTCCCACTAGTTCAGCGGGACGACCCAACGCTTGGCTAGGCCGGATACCCCAGCTGGGCTGTTGAGATCGCCGCGGACCACACCTCTTGTCGTGTAGTTCCTATAAACCTAAATAGAATCTGGGTGTTTAGACAACATATGCTGTAGGATTGGAGTCAGACTGATTCTGGGCACCCCTACCGGATATGTCGGCTGGTATTCCAGCTAGCTCACAGTGCCACTAAAAACTCCTCTTACTAAGGAGAGAATAGTTTGTGGGAACCATCGAACATGACAGCCCTGATCCCTCAGAATCGTGTAAACAGTACCACTTTTCGCTCAGTCACTCGTTCTCACTTTGTCTCTAAGAGATACACAGAATAAACGGTGGAGACGTTTCTCAGTAAGCATTTATTGAACCAGAGTCATTCTAGTGTAAAATAGGTGTGTTGAAACAACCAACAGTAACAGATATAAATGATAAGCCCTAACAGAGTAAAAGGATGGTAGATTTCTACCATTGTGCTAAAACGATGAATACAGGCAAGTATATAAAATACATGACAGTAAAATGCATACTCCTACAATGCGTACCCAAGTGTACCTAGCATGTATGTGGATGTAAAGCCAAGAATATCTCTAGGATAAAGTCAACCCCATTACCTGAAATGAGACACTGTGGGACTCAATCTTGGTCATGAGATGGACACCCCGCAAGGGATGTCAGACCACTTTGAGCTGGAGTGTCTGCATGCAGGAGCCTCAGTGTCTCACGTCAGTGTGTCAGCATGGAAATCCTTTTCTTCTCTGACTACCTTAGCAAGAGATGGTGTATATATACCCAAAGTGATATCCCCTGGGGATATACCTCGCTGTGTCATGTCGGACTGGGATGACGGAAGGAATGACCCTTATACATAGCTAATATGCAGGAGATGGTAGGCCTGCTGTCCTGCTGTGATTCCAAGAATCCACATGCAGAATTAATGAGGCTTAAGCTTTTCGGAGAAAACCCCATGTCAACTCTGGACATTACCGTAACTAGGTAAAAGGTCAGTACTAAGTACCGTTATGTAGTGTAATGTTAGGGAGAATGTAGGTGAAGGATTAGGTGACTACCTGAGCCTATATTAGGGTACCTATATGGAACATAATACCCTGGTCCGGGATTAGCGAGGCCTCATCATGCAAATATTCAGCGGGGGAGGGAGCCTGCAACTGCTCAGGCTCCCGCGTCTCATGACTGTCGTACAGCATGCCTGCCAGGGCCAGGATCCAAGTTGCGATGGCTCTCGGTCACCCACAAGAGTATGCTCACCGGCCTTCCTTGCGGATCCGCCCCAGGCAGAAATAATGGGGTCCAGGCAACACCTGGGACTCAGTTACCAACATGGAGCTTAGAGGGAAAAATGGTCATAGGTCGCCCTCCACTCAATTATACATTCACAAAACAAGACCTAGACCAAAAAGGCATATAACATTCAATCAATTAATGGTGTACCATCAAGTGCAAACCTTTTTGCCCAATACTCTTCTCTTTTAATTGCTGAGGTAGGAGGTACATCCAAATTATGCCATAGACCAGTTGTGAGACAACAGATAACACACACCTCAGTGCCTAGATAGGTAAATGGAGAGAGTTTAGAAAAAAGTGTGTGTGAGCGAGATGGCACCTCACGGCCGAACCACCAACGGGAACCTGGCAGGTACTCACCAGGATTGCCCTGATCTCATCATTGGCGCCATCAAGTTCAAAAGAAAGATGGGTGTCCACAAAACAAACAAGAACGGTGTTTGTGAGGGAATGCAGTGTGTAGGGGTAACAAACAACACAATACGTGTCACACAACAAATACGTAAAAGACCACGAACAACACGGAACTTAGCTTTATTCTGTCACTTTCGTGTTGGTCGCGGGGTGTTAAAAAAGTACGAGTGGCTAATACCTATCTAGCCATACTCCACTTGCCGACATGTTTCATTGCCACTTAGAATTTGGGCAATTTCTTCAGGGCGTTACAAATTTTTAAGCCACTGCATGAGGACAATAGTTGTCTTCACAACCTCAACCGACCACGTTGGCGCATACCAGTCGAGAGGTCCAAACCAGAAATAGGTTTCAGGCTGACTCCAAAAGTGAGTCCCTTTTCTTTCCGCAATTTTGCGGAATACCTCGAGTGAACACCGGCGCTTTCTTCTTTACCGCAAAATTGCGGAAAGAAAAGGGACTCACTTTTGGAGTCAGCCTGAAACCTATTTCCTACACTTTTTTCTAAACTCTCTCCATTTACCTATCTAGGCACTGAGGTGTGTGTTATCTGTTGTCTCACAACTGGTTTATGTTTTTCAAGAGTTTGGGCATTTTTCCTTAAACTATGGCATAATTTGGATGTACCTCCTACCTCAGCAATTAAAAGAGAGGAGTATTGGGCAAAAAGGTTTGCACTTGATGGTACACCATTAATTGATTGAATGTTATATGCCTTTTGGTCTAGGTCTTGTTTTGTGAATGTATAAATGAACACCTGGGACTCACCAACTGTTGCGTGCTTAGGCACCACACTCTGGCGACAGGGCAGGTTGTTCGATGGTGCTTCATGGGCAGGTTAAATGCAGGATTTTTATGTGAGCTGGCAGAGCCGGCAAGGAAAGCTGTTAGTCAGCCATCGTGTTGGCCACACCCCCTCACTTCTTTGAGATTCTTGATCTTGGAGATTGATGTAATTTTATATTGTTTCTGGATTTCTGTAAACATGTTGAATTCTGTACCAAGATTTTAATTTGTTTTGGTTGCCATTTGAAACCGGACTACTAAATTAGTGAAGAGTGAGTTAGAATATTGAGTGAAAATAACTCTGCTTTTTTATGGTTTAGATAATAGCCTAAAATTACAGAGCAAGTTTGAATCATGGTGAGAATTGCTGATATGGCCTGATTTGCTTCCTCTGTGTACATGAGAATATCATCTGCATAGCCAACACTTAATGTGTTTTGGAAGGGGATGGGATCCCTCGAATCTTTGCGTTTGAGCAAGTATCTGGTACTAGTAGCTCAATGCCAAGTAAGCAGAGCAAAGGGGATAATGGGCAATCTTGTGTTGTGCCAGTTTGAAATCACTCTAATTCCGTTAACTCTAATGCACACAGTTGGTTGCCTCTACTGAGCCACAGTCATATGTATAAAGAAGGATCCCAGGTTAAATGTATTTTGCATAGATCGCAGAAATGTGCAGGGCACTTCATCAAAAGCTTTTTCTGCGTGCCATAACAATTGCAGGTGTGGATACTAATTTTACTTTCTCTAGCACGTGGCTAAGTAGTCTTCTGTTATCTGCTGCGTATCTACCTTAAATAAATCCTGTTTGAGTGGGGTGTGTTAGTTGTGGCAGGACCATTTCTAGTCTAAGGGTAAGTATTCTGACATCTATCTTACAGTCCACATTTAAGAGTGAGATCAGTCTGTAGTTATTGGGATCGCAAGGGTCCTTTATGTTGTTGTGGATAACTACTATTGTGGTATAAGTAGCTGTGCCTCAAATTTCGCTTGTGGTGCTGAAGTGCGAGTATAGGTCTTTTAAATTGGCCAGTAGTGAGATTTGGAACATTTTGTAAAAGGAAGCAGCAAAGCCCTCTGGTCTGGTTCTTTTGCAACTTTTTAGAGAATGGATGGCTCTCTCTATTTCTGATCTTTTTAGGTCTTTATTGCGTTCATTACAGGCTTCCTCGTCCAGTGATTGAACATTTGATTTACTAAAATAAATGCCACAGTCTTTTATGTTGATTTAGCATGGTTAGGCTATAGAGTTTGGAGTAAAATAGATGAACATTTTAACTGTTTTCCCGGATATGAATTCCTGATGGGTGAGAAGTTTAGATTATTTTGTTTGGTACTGAAGTAATTAGCTGAAGTTTTCCCTGCTGTATTACTAAGGAGAATGTTTTAGGCTTTATCATTTATGGGCTTTTCGAAGTAAAATTTTGTTATACTTATAATTTAGGGGTTTAAGTTTTATTAGTGTTAGGATCTTTGGATTTTATTAGATCCAATTAAAGATTTTGATTCTTATTCGATGAGTTTTGGTCAGTATTCAGTTCTTTATTCTTTCTGGATATAGTGCTTATCATGACTGATGGTAGCCTCATGGCTATCCCAGATGAGTTCTGCAGAGGGTAAAACTGTATTTTGTTTTAATTAAAAGCATATTTAATAGTAGATGAGCTAATAGCTCTGGTATATGGATCATAAATGTGTTTGTCATTGATTCTTGATACATTGTCTATTTTTTGTGGAATACTAGCACCTGTCTACTGAGGTGTGGGCGTGTTTGGAGATTGATATTGGTTCAATTTTCTGGTTGGATGTTTTAGTAGTTAGGATGTTGTTAGTAAGTAGGCTGTCAGTCCTCGATAGGCTATTATGTGGTGTGAGAGTAGAATGGAAATTTACTCCCTGTAGGTTTTTGTAAATGTGAAATATTATTTAGATTTAGAGTGTTAAGAAGATGCTTTAAATGTGTGTTGAGTTTATTAGTCTGCTCGTTACAAGATGAACTTTTGTCTAGATTTGGTTCAAGAGGGAGATTAAAGTCTCCATTTAATAAAATACCTTGTTTGGTTGATCTTGTTTGGTTACGACCTATTCAAAAAGTTGGGTCTTCTCCAGTAGAGCATATATATTGCTTGCTTAGAAGATGTTTATTTTATTTAGAAAGTTTTGTATAACGCGAACATGACCCAAGAGGGTATCCGAGCGCTATACAGAGGGATGCGACACATAGAGGGGGGCAATCGTGGCAGAATCATAGCAATAGACAAAAATAACAATAGTTGCATAATGACATAATAGTGGGCAAAAGAACTAGGCAGTAGGATAAGGCGAGAGAGTCAGCGTGATAGTAGATGAGGTGACTCAGAACCCCACTGGACTTCAGGACAGGCAAATATTCATCAGTAGCGCTTTCATTTCCTTTTTGAAGGACACTATTGATGGAGTCAGTCTCCTTTCCATCGGAAGGGCGTTCCAGATTCTTGGGGCGATTCCTGAGAAGGAACGTTTGTATGTTTTCATTTTTTTGAGATTCTTTGGTTTAAGTAGGAGGATGCTGGAGCTCCTGGAGGTATGGGTACCACCCGACAGCTCAAGTTTTTTTTGCGAGGTACAAAGGCGTGTTAAAGTAAAAGGCTTTGTGCGTCATGCAGGCAAGTTTTAGGTGTATCCTTGCTTCGAAAGGTAGCCAGTTGAGTTTTCAGGTCCGCGGGAGAGGTGATTGTACTTCTTGGAGGCTGTGATGAGCCTGGCGGCCGCTTTCAATGAGATTCTGAGGGGGGCCAGTCTGTACTTAGGAAGACCGCAGAGTGTTGCACTGCCATATTCCACTCGTGAGATGACTAATGCTTGTACTGCAGACTTGAGGTCATCAGGGGGAAGGAAAGGTTTTAGTTTTCTTAGGATGCTCAGTTTGAAGTTCGCTCCTTTGGTAGAAGCACTGATGTGATAATGCGTTCTCAAGTTCATTTCCAAAACTATACCCAAGGATTTTGTAGAGTCTATGAAATGTGGTGTGCAGTTTAGAGCAGACAGATTTTTCATGTATTCCTCAATGATGGGTGCTTGCTTGGGCAGGGAAATAAGGAGTAATTCCGTTTTGAGGGTGTTTAGTTTGAGATGGTTGAAGGTAAGCCAGTTAAGGGTTTTGTGTAAAGTTACGTTGAGTGACTTGATATCGTCTGGAGGAGATTTTCATGTACAACTGGGTGTCTTCTGCATACATGTAGAATTGGATGTTAGATGCTTTGAGGATTTTGTTGAGGGGCTCAATGAATAGGTTAAAAAGTGTGGATGAGAGCGAGGAGCCTAGGGGCACCCCCAGGGTGCAGGGACTGGGATGGGAGAGGAATTGATTGGATTTAGTTCTCTGTGTTCTATTATGGAGAAAGGCGGCAAACCATTTTAGTACTGCGCCAGAAAGCCCCATCCTATGTTACAGAAGGCTCAGGAGGTTGTCATGTTTGACCGTATCGAAGACTGATGATAGGCAGGATTCGTTCCGGTCAAGTAGGGTAAGCGCATCATCAATTGTAATAGGCGGGATCCCTCTGTTTAGGTGGCAAGGCGCCTGAGGATATGTCGCATAGTTTTGTGAAGTTTATGAAGGTGGTGAAAAAGAAAATGTCAAAACTTGACTCTTAATTATTTCTCAAATAACATTACAATACAAGTTATGTCTCATTCTAATAAGGATCATATAAAAATTGCCATTTTATGATTTTAAAAGGAAAATTTTTAAAGGAATATATACCATTTTATGTATGCAGATGACATTTTTATGTTTGTATTGATATACGTTCTTGCGTGTAGACAATTTTAATGGTTGTATTGCAATGGTTTTAATTAACTATGCAAATAAAAAATACTTACTTACTTACTCATCAACTGTGAGTAATGGCTGTTTCGGTGCTGTGGCCTTGACGGAAGCCCGATTGAAATTGATCTAGCAGCTGTAATTCCTCAATGTGGTTACATAGTTGTACCTGTACACATTTCTCAATGAGGTTTGCCAGAGTAGGGGTGTTAGTGATAGGACGGAAGTTATTCAGATCCTCAGGGTCCGCCGTAGGTTTTTTGAGAATCGGGAGAACTAACCTGGACTTTAGGCAGTCAGGGATCTCACATTGAAGTAGGGAGGCATTAACGATCTTGGTCCAGAGTGGAACTAGAGGCCTTATCATTTCTTTAAAGAACTGTGAGGGAAGGGGATCGTTGAAGTGATTCAAGGGTTTCAAGGTAGAGAGAATGTTGAGAATGGAAGTGGCATTTTTAGGCTTGATTTTTTTAAATAAGTCATCTTCGGTTGTTATCGGAGGTAGAATCAATGATTGTTAAATTTGATATTTTGGAGATGAGTGATAAATAAATTAAACTTTTTGCCTGCAGGGAAACCAGCAGAGTCCTTTTGGACTTTCCCCCTTTTGATATGATGGTTTAGGCCTTTGGTGTTTGTGAGAATTGTAAGGGGATTGTTGGCCATTAGAATGGATTGCGTTTAGCGAATTGTCTTTCTTTGGTCCTGTGTTGGATCCTTATGCGTTTGATAGTGCAAGTCTGAGATGTGTGGTTTTGACAAGGCTTTTATGTCCATTTCTCAGGCCTATTATTTCCACCTGTGGGATGTTTGTGTTTTTTGTGGCTGAGTTAACTCGCATAGTGTGCTGGGACATTGTATAATTCCATATTATTAGAAGAATCGAGTTTTCCTTTGATGGGAGAGTCTGGTATCTGAGGTTACTGTTTTGATTTTTTATTGACTACCTTTTTGTTTTTTGTCTTTTTTTTATCTCCTTGTCTTTCAAATCTTGGCGTATCATAGTAAAATCATAGGAGTATGGAGTGTTAATCCATGATCAAGCTGCTATGGTCAAGCTGCTATGGTCGTTAGTCATTGGTGTCCTTAGGTAGTTCTGTATCACAAGATTGGGCTGTGTGTAGTTTACAGAAGTGATAGTTCTTGGATATGTATATCAGTGTGCTTCTATTAAGTGATGCTCAGTTTAGTTGTTTATAAATAAAGGTTTCAGTGAAACTATCATACCGCTGTTGAGTATTTCCTTCCCAGACTGGTTTATTTTGTTTGTAATGACCCTTTCGCCCACATGGGGTCAGTGGATATACTTCAAGGCATTCGGTGTGGGACAGTCAGGTGCTAAGGTGTTCTCTTTGACTCCGTATTAGGCAGTGGAGTCGCATCCTCTGAGACTCTTGGGTGCACTATCTTGGTACCGAGCTAAGCAGGTAATTAAGGTCTAAGCGTCCTATTTTCTGCCTGAAGATGGTAGAAGTCACGTCATTCGGATAGGTGGTGGATAATGCTATGATATGCCGACCCTTATTTGTTTAGAGCGAGGGGGCAGGTCAAAATTTTAGCTAAAGGATTGATTTCAGTCCAAATGTCCAATCAGATGAGTATGGTCATTTCAGGCCAAGGAAAGTGTCATTTTGCCCCCAGCATTAAAGAAAAGGCAGAGCAAGCAATTCTGGGTAGGTGAAGACTCTCTAATGTTTGATTTGAAAAAGTGCTGCAGCGTCTTCTTGGGCAGAATTTAGTGATTCTGGCAGGTGCAGGCTGTGTGATTTATTTCAGGTCGGCGCAGACGCCATTTTAGTCACTGGTTTTAAGTATGGCATTAAATTATGGCATTCCTGTTTGTGTTCCTGAGAATGAAAGTTCAACATTAGCTGTGTGGGATATGCAGCAAAACTGTTTGAGCTAGATTGGTGGGTTTGCCGTGCGGGCTATAGATGGTAGTTCAGTTTAGTATGAGTGCCATCTTGTCTTTTAAAAATGCAGTAGATCATTACTATATCAGTAGGTCAATATCTCTATGAAACACGAGGCAGCCTCTGTTGGAACAATTTGGGGTAAGTATGGTAGATCGAGTCTTCGCAAAAAGATTAGTAGCGTGTGTATATAGCCTAGAGGAGTATTAACACACCTTTCTATTGTGTCCGCGGAACTCCGTTCACCATTTTGGGGACCACATGTGCCAATGGCATCTCTGAGGTCTCATGATCTCTTTTTCCACTAGTTCATCTCATGTTTGAATGTTAGTTCTCAGAGCATTTAGTATGCAGTTATGCTGGTATTTGTGCTGTCCTGTAGCGGAGCTGAGCTTAGGCAGCCATTTTGTCTGTGCTAATTTTAAGGTGTGTTTTTAACATGAGCCTTAAATCTGTAATTTAAAACGGTTCTGCTTAGCATTAACTTAAAGCCTCAAAAATGTAATTTTAATTTTATTGGAAGGTGATGCCATAGCAGTTTAGGAGGAAGTGGATCTGATTCTGTGGTGTGGTTCACGTCTGAGTGTGTGTTTTGTTTTAAAAAAGATATAATAATTTGAAGCTGGATGTAAAAAAACAAATGCTATTGTGTTCATTTTTTTTTTTAATCCACGTTTGCCTACCTTGCAACTCACCAATCACCTTTAATCGGTCCTGCTTTTGCATACCGAAGGGTCTTATGGTATTTACTGCAGTGCTCTGATTTGGAGAGAATTCGAACAGTTCCGCCATTAAAGCAGTGTTATACTAGTTATATATAAGCTGGGTACCTGGGAGTAGTGCAGTGCTCCAAGGAAAGCTCAATGGGAATATTATTTGAAGATGTCTATAAAAGGATATTTTTGCATGATTTCAATAACCCGGGGAAGGCTACTTTTTCGAAGTGCACATTTAATACGTATTCATTTACAAAACATAATTACACCTTTGTGGTGTTTTGAGATGTCTGTCTATTTGTGCACTTTCATTTGTCCTGGCCTGCAGTTTATGGACTCGTAATACAGCATTGGTACAGGTGATTGTCAGTCATAACTAAGTGGCTATCCATGGTCAATTGACTATATATTGTACGTTTATTCAATTGTAGCAAAAATATTTGCAACAACATTTTCGGGTCGCATTGCTAAGCACTATACACGAAGCAGTGACCATATTGTTATTAGGATCTATACAGCTCAGTCGATACAGTGTCGAGAATATCGACCTTCCACTTTTGAGGAACTTAATACTCCGTTTAGTTCTACTTTCAAAATATTTTTGTAGGTCTTGTGAAATTATTTCAGTTCAGGCCGCCATGAGTAAAGGATGTGTTTTTTTTATAATTTGTAATGATGGGGCTAGCATTTAGTTACAGTTTATACTATGCTCCACATCTTTTAGAAGATGCTTGTTGTTATGCAATATGTTTTGTAATTACCTTTACAATACACCTGTATTGTCCCTGTTCTTTTATACACGGTTGTTGTTCCCAGACTGCCTTGACACACGTATTGCTGTTCTGCACCAACCCTGTTTGCTACTGTGTTTGTGCTGTGCACTGTGAGACAGACTGCTCTTCCAGACGGATACATTCCGTCATAAACATGGCGACCTCCTCCTGCTGATAACCGATCCTGGGGCAGGTTATTCTGACGCTGTTCACCTCTGTCCCAGAGGTATAATTATGCCCAGGCTTCAGTTAAACAGCCAACAGACGCGCACTATTTTTCTTTTCCTTTAGTATTGACTTGTCATGTCAGTGCTGAGAGGTGGTCATTAGGGCGGACGCGCTTTGATTCCCACCATTAGGATGAAAGATGGCGGCAAAGGAGCATAACTTGCTAATGGGCCTTAATGCGCGTTGTTTCCCACCCATGGCCGCAAACCCTGCACCGACACATGCTTCTCTCATTACAGGCCCCGACCCGTCAGCGACCAGCACACAGCCATGTAATTGAGGAGAAAAAGGTACCAAAGTGAGGTTTGTGGCTGCCGGCGACGAGATGAACGTCTCTGGGGGAAGCTGTGGGAGCCCAACCGCCGCCGAAGTCTCGTCTGAGATCTTCAAGGAGCTGTGGGGCAAACTGAAGGAGTGTCATGACAAAGAAGTGCAAGGTAAAGTGATTTTCATACAGTCTGGAAAACGGCAATTGCGCCCTAAATTAACTTTGTTTCATGAATATACGCGTGTATCATTTGTTAATGTGCTCGTATACATAATGTGGCTCCAGTGAATCGAAAATACTCATTTGTAAGTAAACTATACAGCCTGGTTAGGATACGTTCTATCAGTCTCTTCATTTTGTTATGTGTTTCACATTTCTTTTAGAATGTAGAATTGCCTGTAAGGGCTGCTTAGCGCTATTGTGCGCAAAGTAAACTAAAAAATAACATTGCAGATCAACACAGGATTTGACATGTAGACGTGTCGACCGTCTCTTTCTCGCCGATTGTTTGGGGCCAGCATATGATGTACCTCTTTAACTCTAAACTTGACCCTGGTAAAGTTGTTAAATAGTATAGTCAGATTACCAAAATAGTGCCTTGTTCCCGCCTGTACACTAAAAGCTTATTTAGATATTGTTGGGTGACTCACAAGGTCAACAGTGGCCCTGGTCTCTGCTTCTGTGATGTAGGCTCCCTGCCTTATTTAACGGTGCCTGCCTGACCTCCATACCCATATCTTTGTCCTACCTGCTAGTGTGAGAAATGAACTTAAGGTAGTGCTGTATGCAGAAGGGGTGCCATGTTTTTCTTTTCACTCACTTCACATTCAGCAAGAGTCCGCTGATATAAAATACAAAATCAGGGGTCCTGATGCTCAGGGAGCTGTTTTCTCTGTGCATGGGTGCCATTGTAGGTTTTCCTTGCTCGGATTACCATGCTTCTTTTGAAGACCCAATCCAAGAAATGAGTGATGGCCACTCTGCCCCGAATCATGCCAGGTGAACGCCACTGGGATCTGGCAGCATAATGGACTATGGGCAGTTGGGTCAAGGATTTCCAACAGCAAATCTAGCTGGATCTCCGGCATTGCTTTCCCTCCCTTCTAAATAAGACGGGGGAAACCAGAAGGTTGCCTTACAAGACATCTGCTATTTTTGTCAGCTGTTGCATATTTGCCAAACTCTAATTGCCCCCCCCCCCCCTTACTTGACTATTAAATTTTTCTGAAACAAGGTGTTTAAATAATACTGTAGAAAACAGCGGGGAAGAAACCTGTCCTAATAATTTTGTGTATGAAAAAGAACTCTCCCACCGGCAACAGTTTCATGCTCTTCTCAAGATTTAAAGATGGATTCCATATCGAAACACGGAACCTGCATGCTAAGTTTGGTAAGCACATTTCTATTTCAGGCGGACTTTTTGCTTTCTACCTGTACCATTAAACTACGTCAGTGTGTCACTTTTGAAACAGATGTGTCCTTTGATATCCAACCCTTCCCAAGTCTACGTTCACCCAGGTAAAATGCAGTTTTGACGTTTTCTCAAAGATATAGCTCGCTCATTACCATACTCTTCACCCACAAATATTGCAAAAGCGAATTATTCAACAAATGCTGTGTAGAATATGATACTGAAATGATAACACCCTCAACAAATGGATAAGAGTCACCAAGCATGTATTACAGTCTCCTTAAAATAATTGGACTTCTTGTCATGACAATTAGATGCCATTCTTTATGCTGTTAATAAATAAATTTTGTTTGAGCTTGTTTATTTCTCCAGCTATGCTGTCTTGCTCATTGTTTTCCCCACCAGTAGACACATAACCTGACTTGCCAAAGAAATCTTGTTTGATCTGAACCTTTTAAGCTATTCAAGGTAACATACTGTCTTTTAAAAAAAGCTGAGGAGGGTACAGTTGACAAGTAGACTAATGTTGGAAGACAATAACTTCCTTTCTTGCCAAGTTCTTCTATATATAACTGATATAAATTGAACAGAGGAGCAAGAGCAGTCATTTGCGTTACACCAAGCTCAGTGTTCATTGTTCCAGTCACCGATCCATGCTTTTAAACTTTAACTCTGGACGTTGTATATGAGTGTAGGCTGTTAATATTGTTAGTAGACTCCAAAGACGATTGGGCTATTTTCATCCATGAGCTTTGGGGTATTGCCTCATCAAAGTTAGAGTATGAGTGGATAAAGGAGTGCTGATCGCATTGGAATTCAGGAGTCGCTGTGTATTGTCCTCACCCCCTACATTGCCCTATACAGCAATATCCCTGCGCAGTTCAGCAGGTTTGCAGTCTGTATTAAGTAGTTTACTGCACAAATCAATCACAGGCTGTTTGATAGGATTGTGGCAGTCATCCGCTCACGTTAAATGCACAGTGTGAGTTCTAGTGTTGTGAAGTGATCACACGTTCTTGCAAAGAACCTGGAAGAGGTCAATCTCAGAAATTCTACGTCCAACATTTTCCGTTGTAAAGTCTGGCTTTCCGTTCACCAGCTACAATCTCAAACATTCCTTACTTTGATTTGAATGTTCATGATTTCACTTTGCTCCAGCTTTAAATACACATTAAATAAAACACATCGAAACCTCAGTGGAGGCTATATTACATTTCAGTACGAATTCCAGTCCCCTTTTACATTCTACTTTCAATGTGTGTTTGCCATGTTGTACACTAGCTTGTTTGCTGTCCGGCAATACTTAAAGATGGTGCCATGGAGTGGCATAGCTTGTCATGGAATAAAGTAGAGTAGAATGGGCTGGCATAGAGTGGAGCATTGTACATGGAGTGTCATAGAGTAGAGTTTTGTGGAATAGTGTGGAGTGGTGCAGAGTGCAGTAAAGTGGATTAGAGGAAGTCGCATAGAGCGGAGGGGCATAGAGTAGAGTAAGGTGGCTTAAAGTGGCATGGAGTGTCGTAGATTAAAGTGTCGTAGAGAGGCGTATGGTGGACTAAAATGGAGTAGAGTGGCTGTGCGTAGGGTGGCGGGGCTTAGAGTGTCATGGAGTACATAGAGTGGAGTAAAGTGGCATACAGGGAGTTGCATAGAGTGTTGCATCACAGAGTGGAGCATCGTAAAGTGGATGATCGTAGAAGAGAGTAGGGTGGCATAAAGTGAAGTAGGGTGTCGTAGAGTGGAGGGGCATCAAGTGTCATGAGGGGCGTAGATTGGAGTAAAGTGTCATAAAGTAGAGTGACTGTGTCAGAAAATGACAGAATGTTGTAGTGGGGTGTAGAGAAGTTAAGTGGCATAGATTCGAGTAAGGGTCATAGAATGGAATGGCACAGAGAAGAGTAGTCTAGAGTGAAGTAAAGCATCATTGAGTGGAGTGGTGTAGATTGGCGTGGCATGGGATGGAGTGTTGTAGAGTAGTGTATAAAATCAAAAAGAGATTTATTAGATTTTAGTCCTATAAAATCACAAAAGCGAACAGACAAAAACATTTCATAAAAATTTCTAAAATACAGATGTACGTGATTCCATAATTCATTCATTTACAGGTGGGCCTAAAACATGTTATTGTGAGGAATACAATAAATAAGACAGTCCTACAAAATATATAACGATATATTCTAATTTGGGGCAACATTAAGCATTATTACTTTTCCTTACTCTCAATATACTTTTTTAAAAAACAGCCGTAACTCCAATGCAGTAATCCCTATCTAATAGCTGTACGTGTAAGAAGGCCGGTCGACATTGTCACCATCCCCCCCAATCTTAACAAGGGCAAGATCCATCTGGTTCTTTCCTTGACATACAATTTACAAAATAGAATCACATGATTGTTGTTTGTGGGGAGAGATCGTCACAGGGACATGGGTGTAGTTCTCTGGACCAATCGTTCATCTCAGGATAGCTAATTAATCTGTGAAAGGTCCCGAACCTAAAGCGTGCTAAAACATACCTGTCATACCCCCCTGGAGTAGTGTGCCATAAAGCGGCATAGGGTTGTATAGAGTGGAGTATGCATGGTGTGGAAGTGAACTGCCAATACAGACAGCACATTTTAAATTGAAATGACCATTACATTTGCACATGCCGTTTTATTGATAAAACTATACAGCACGCAATCTATAATGTGTAGAAACGTCATCACCAAGTTTATTGATTTCTTTTGATTGCATTAAAATGTATTTCCACCACACTTCAGATTACAAAAAAAGTGCTTCATATGTGCTTTCCTATTTCTAATATATTCAGAACTTTTTGCCCTGTTAATTTACAGACATTTAAAATTAGTTGTATTCTAGAAAAAAGGCCTTTTCTTTCACACCTCTAGATTGTCAGATGCATCCTCTCACTTTGAAGTCAGAGAAATAAAAGTAAAGTCCAAGCTCCCTCGAAAGACAGAGCCTGACATTTGACCTCTGCCTTTGAATGCACATCAAATATGACCAGATAAGACAAAATGTAAGGCCTGTGGAAAAATACAGTGTACAGGTTGTGCTCCAAGCAGGGACAAATACAAGCAGGAATGCCTTCAAGAAATAACACCAGCAAATTGAAAGCAAGCAAATGTGAGTTACAAACCACAAAGTCAATGGTAAGCAACGGGCGGAATGCATTCCTTGGTCAGCTTCCAGAATGCCCAAGAAGTCTACCGCAACAGTTGTGCTGTCTGAAAGGGTTTGCCCTAAAAAGGTCTGTTTGGCAAATGGGTGATTAGTTAGTTTCTTCAATGTATATTCTGGCAAACTCAGCAACCCAGCCTGAAAGTAGTCGAGAAACACTAAAAAAAAGTAAAAATGTTCTTCTATATTAAAAAGCTGAAGGTAACCAATATTTGTTGGAACAAGCAGCTTTCATTTTGCTTAAATTGTTAGATATCTGCCTACAAGTGACTGTAAGGCCACAAGACGAATTGGCGATTTTGCCAGTAAGTGATGCTGGGAGTTCCAGTGCTTTGGATGTTAGGTAGCAAGAGAAGAAATGTGATTGGGCCCTAGGGAAGTTAGGAGAGATTAGCAAGAGCTGGAAGGTAGAAGGATATTCAATCTACTGAAAGGAGAAAAACATGGGCACAGTTACACAATGCTTAAAAAACAAAAAAGTAAAGGAAGATGCAAAGGGAGTGAGCAAAATTGTGTCAGATGATTCAATGGAAGAGGTGGAAACTGACAAAAGACGCAGAATAGAGGCTTATAAAAACTACGGTCGATGTAACCCGTCTACATCCATCCACTCACTCATCTAGTCATAGATTGGTATTCAGCCTTTCATCTATGCACTTAACTACTCATCTATCCATCGGTTGACAGTCTCACACTCGACCACTTACCTATGGATAGATCTCACACTTGTCAATCAATGAAGAAGCACTTTTAATTACAACCAGGCCGATCGGCTTTGCTAATGCATGTTTTTGTTATCATTGCTTCCAATACTTACCAATACTTCAGTGACTCTTCTTCAGGCCTCAGCCCCCCTCCCAGCTTTTTTTGCATCTGGCTATGATGGATGTCCTTCAGTCCCTGCTGCATCATTGTCTCATAATCTACTAGCAAGTGGCACTACAGTAGATGTGTTCACAGAGGTCTGTTCATTGAGATACCTGTCTGCTGAATTACCCCAAGCGCTGTGCAGATGGCGTTTCTATCCCGAGGCTGACACAAAGTGTGAACCTCCATTTCCTGAGTGGTGGAATACATTGAGTGGAATTATTGCCCCTATTGTTATGGCATTTAGTTTTATACACATTTCTGTCCGATTTTACTCATATTTGGCTTTTGCTTATTTTGTTTGGATTCATTTGTATTTATTTTGTGTTTTATGAAAAAAATAGAAAGCACCTAGTAATAAATATCCCATTTTTATGTAAGCAGTAACGGTTCACTGCCTCCAGTTGAATGCCCGGTAGATTTTAGTGCTGCAAACAACAGAAAAGAATACATCACCCGTGTGTGGTGTACTGGAATGAAACCTTATTATAATTACAATAACGACAGACAAATGATTCCCCTTCCTTATTATTTAGTGCCATTTACATAGCGCACTGAGCAGCCGCCTACATGTCATCACTTTTATGCAAAGGGAGTATTGTTTGCTTTACAGATCTCTATTTTCATTGATATTTCCATTCGTATCTAAAACTGAGTCAAATATTTAGTTTGTAAATTTGATTCATAATGCATGCAAAACCGTCAAATAGGGTTTGAAATGCATGAAATCAATCCTCGTATTCACCTTAAAATAAGAAGTTAGCTTATGTCGTATCAAAGGTGTCTCTGCCTGCTGATCCATACCATGGCGAATGTTCTGAAACATGCTTTAAATTAACGTCCTCCATTTTCTAATGAGTTTTATTATGTTTTTCTTTATTCTTTTATACACAACAGAAAACACAAACTTGTTCAGTAAAAAATGAAGGGGGATATCGTACTTGAAACCAATCAACATGAAATGGATCCATAGTAACCTCTCTGACACCAATAAAGGAGAAAAGGTTCTTTATTGCTGAACAACCTATTGAGAGAAGAGCCATCTCATTGCTTAATCCTCCTGGACCTCCAGCCACCTCTTCTGTTTCACATTCCTAGAACTTTGTGAAACAACATCCTACAACTAACGTAAAAGAAATAAAACATGACTCCTAGACTTGGGAGGTACTGACGCTCTGATCCTTTTGGATCTTAGTGCGGCTTTCGAATTCTCGTAGACATATTGACCCAACTTGGCCTTAAAGGCACGGCACTGCCTGGCTCTCTTCTTTCCTTACAGATTGTACATGTGTACTAGGAAGGAACCCTCAGCTATGGGGCCCTTGGCATTTGCCCACCACACTGGGTATGCCACCTACCCCCACCGATAAAGTTAAAAACCTTGGCTTCTGGCTCGACTCCATCTTGTGTGTGAAGCCACAGGTGGCCCGAGTAGCCTTCACATGCATTGTCATGATAAAATGGCTTAAGAAGATTTTCTGCCCAGAGAACAGTTATCCATGCTATGATATTATCCAGACTTGACTATGGCAACATCTTGTACCTAGTGGCTGATAAGGCGTCATTAAGATTTCTACAGATGGTTCAGAATTCTGCTGCATGGCTTCTGTTTCGCCTCCCTAAACATTCCTCAGCATCTGAGCTCCTTCGCCAACTACACTGGCTTCCAGTGGATAAGCGAATAAACTTTAAAGCTCTCTGCCATGTGTGCAAAATCCACATCTGTTCAGCTCCGAAATACTTGCAAAACCTGGCGTCCCCATATCATTCTGTTCACACTCTACGCTCCTGCACCCAATCTCTATTTGTAGTTCCAAGATTGGAACTAGCTCGAATGGGAGGACGATCCTTCTCCTTCCTTGGTTATAAACTATGGAACTCTCTTCCTAAATCCTTGAGGTGCTGCACCTCCCTTTTTAGCTTTCGCAAAGCATTAAAGACCCTGCTTTTCCAGCACTCAGTCTGACCCACACCCAAAGTACTAGGAAAACCTGCTGGGTAGCCATGCGCTATACAAACACTCAATAATAATAATCAATAGCAATACAAAAAGATGATGGACAAAATGTTGAACACTGGCAAACATTCACCCCCAGTCACAGATCTAGGCTTAATCCATCATTATTTTGCTCTCCACGCCATTCCTGTTTGGACCCAGCCATATGCACATGCCTTGTCTCTGCTACCCATGAGAACAGTCCAGCCCGAACTGCCAGGCCAAGTCCGCCTTGGACTGGAAAACAAGCATCCTGGGACCAGGTTTGGGGCATCACCACTCATCAGCCAGGCTAACTTGAAACTGGGTCAAGACTGACTTGCTTATGGCTGGGTCCTAACTAGTGTGGTATAGTGAGCTAAAGAACGATGGATTAAACGCAGATCTCTTGACTGGGGATAAGTGGTCTATCATTTTGTTGTGTTTGCCCCGAGTGGCCAAGGATATGCCCAGATGTGGGTTCTTTGCTCACTGTGCAACTAGATTCAAGGTAGCCTGGCTGATGAGGGGTGAAACCCCGAAACCGGTCCCAGGATGCCTGTTTTCCCCCTCAAAGGAAGTTGTCCATTGAGACACAACTCATCTCTCACTGCCCAAAATGTTCTCTGCCCACCTTCAAAGGGTGCAAACCATTCATTCTTGGAAAATGCCTTATTAATACCAAACACTCCATACACAATCTATAAAATGATTCTATGGATCTTCCTCATCTCTCAAAAGTAAAGCCATTCTGCATCAAAAAATAAAATAATAATCTGGTGTAACAATTTTCGCTCCAGGGGCATACTGAACATCATATAGGAAATCAGTCTCATTGCAACATAGCAATCCAGACTAATGCTTTAAGCTTTCCTTCGGTGTTTAATAACTTGGTTTAAAGTTTATGATCACTTCTGAGAGTGAATCTCCCACCTCATAAGTACTTAAAATGTTCACCAGTCCAAATGCAAGTTAGTGTCTCCCTTGGAATTATCAATTACTTATCTTACATTGGAGACAATGAGTGAGAAGCATAGGTCACAAATGCTTCCTTCCTAGAATCATCAATCTGAGTAAGACCCCTTCCCACCACTTTGTCGCTGCATCAGTAGTAACAAGGGTAGTATCTTTGAGTTGGAATCCCTGTAAATTCTGAGCTTCACAAATTGCTTCCTTGACTTATAGTATAGATGCCTGACACTTCATGGACTACATGAACAAGTTTTTTTTCTTTACTTTTCTTTAGATCTAATGCAATAACTGCTGATTTCGTGTCCCAGATAGGCTACATGCTGATCCTCAAATGTACATTTGTTTAGTTCTGCAGTTAACACATTGCTTTCCAAAACCTCAGGTACTTTCATCCTGGAAACAGACCACAGCCAGAATATCATTAAATAGCTCTAGAAGAAGCCTTTGAAAGACTGTAATAGACCATGCCAGTCCAAACGACATGCAATATATTTGAAAACACCCAAATTGCGAAAAGAAAAAAGTCAAATGTCTGTTCTCAGGAGGTAAGGAAGTGTGGTGGTATCACAAGGACAGATCTAGGATCGAAAACCACTTAGCATTCAGACTGAAAGACAACGATCCGTGATGTTATCATTCAGTCCTCTTAAGTTAACACAGAGCAAATTTTTTCCATTGTCCCAACTTGCCACGACGAATGGGGAACTACTCTGACCCTTCCAATGGTTAAATTATATGGGATTCTTGCAGCCGCCTAAGTTTTAGTGTGACCTCATCCCTCATAATAAGAGAATATGCCTGGCTTTATTAATTTTGGGTGCTTCCTTCCTTACAGTCCAGCAGGTACTGCGTCGGGACACTCTTTGGAGTAGCTGTGCGCAATATAAGTGCAGAATCATATCCTATTTAGGAATGGGACTGCAGCCTGATCAAATGTTTGAAACTCCCTGCTCTGACAGTGCAGGTGAGGCTGATCTTTGGGACACACAAATCTCTGATATAAGAGCCTCCTATAGTGTTACTCTCAGTTTGCCTTCTCCGCTTGCTCCTTTGGAGTGAAGTAGAGCAGGCTTATTTCATTCACATTCTGAGTGCGATCTGCACTCCTTCTTGGACTCGCTCCCCATTTTTAGCCCTCTCTCCTTGCACATCGTCCTCAGCACTGTCCTGCTGAGGCTCTACATGCTGCATTAGATCTACCAACAAACGTGTAAAAATTATAGCTGCAAAAATTGAGAACAGGAATACATTTAGGGAAAAATTAAATTGACAAATTAATAATGAAATGCTAAAAAAAAAATTCTAAAGCCTATTTTTGATGTCACTTTGAAAAGGGATTTTTTATTTCTTCTTAAATCACTGCTTAGTTCTGCAAAACCCAAGTCTTGGATTACACCTCTGAACACTAATGTAAGAAATTCGATTATTAATTGGGTAGACTGGTATTCAATCCCCTTATTAAGCACTTGACAAACTAGTTCTTCACCCTGAATGAGATCGAGTCCTCACTAAGGAGAATAATACGGTCTAAGGTGGCAGGGCCTGATGGCATACCGATGGACTTATTCTGATCAGATATTCAAAGCTGGGCTAATTACATCTTATTCCTGTTTAATGCTTTGGCCAATGGTGCCCCAGTTACAGGGTCATGGAGGGGGGCCGAGGTTGTCCCAATTTATAAAGAAGGGGACAGAGGTGCACCCTCAGATTACAGGCCTATCAGCTTGCTAGGTGCCCTCCAAAAGGTCTTCTGTAGAGCCCTTCTGCACAAAATCCAGGTTTGGGAGAAAGAAAATGCAATCTTATCCCGATACCGAGCAGGTTTTAGGGAAATGACGGGGACTATCGATCAAATATTTTGTTTCCTGCTCCTCTACTGGAAAGTGGTTGTGATCGGTCGGGCAGTCTTTATCTAGCTTTTATTGATCTAAAGACTGCCTTCGACTTAGTTCCCAGGCATAAGCTATGGCTTGTGCTTAATGACATGGGGATTCCACCACCTATCCTCAGCTTGCTAGTTCGATTGCATGTGGGGAACTATGCACAGGTCAGATGGGGTCCACAGGGACAACTTTCAGTGCGTATCCCAGTTAGTAGGGGAGTGTGCCAGGGTTGCGTCTTGGCTCCCACCCTTTTGTCATTGTCCATTCCATTCCAAAAATCTTTATTTCGATCACATGATCATAAAAGATATACATAGCATCACAGAATATTTCATTTAAAAGTTAAAAAAGCATTAAACAATATTAGTGATCAAAATTAATAGGGGTATGCCGCGAATTCAAATCTATCCTAAGTCGCCCAGTCTCTTAATGCAGCGATTTCGGGCGTACCACATTGAAGTTAAGAATTTAGATAGTGCAAATACGGTAGTTGGGGCTAAGTCTGTCTTTAAAACTCTGTAAGCGGGTAAAAAAGTTCTGAATCCCATATTTTTGAGCAGAGAAACGAGCCAATATTTCCTGCTCCTCTCATAGGCTCGGCAGAAAAAGACCACATGTACATCATTCTCCTTTGTATGGGCACATGCCGGGCAAATTTCTGTGGGGGAGCGCCAAGACCATGTTGCTGTAAAAGATGCCAGGGGGAGAGTCCCATATCTCCATTGCAGGAATAATTTCCTAGTTAGTACCGGAGTCATGGCATCTAGGACACTTTCCAATTGATAGGAGTCTTTAATTTTTATGAACTGGTTGGTCAGTGATCCATCACGGGTGCCTTCAACAGCTCGGGAGAGCATTAGATCATAGTAGGCTCTCGATAGCACCTTTCTGGGGGTCCTGTTACTTGTATTTGCTGGATCCAACCATAGTTCAGGAAGTCCAATTGCCTCAAAAGTCCTCTTAATATCATTTAGCCAAGGTATTCTTGTGGCATTGGGCGACAGTAGGAATTCCTGTAGCTCAGCTCTGTAGGTTGAAAGGTCTGGGCTGCTCCATAGGCGTCGCCAGAATGCTAGAGGTTTGAGCCCCAGCTCCTCCGTTATGGGCCGGAGGCCCATGTCCAGCCTGAGCGGTAAAGTTGGAGTACTCAACGGAAGAGCAACAATCTGCCTCAGAAATTTATTCTCGGTAGTCAACAGTTTTGGTGATGGAATGTGACCCCACAACTCGCCCCCATATGTGACACCCCCCCGAGCCTGTGCCTTGTAAATTTGGATGACGGGGGTGAGTGGCCGGTAGGGTGATTTATTCGCTAATCTCATGATACCACCCGCCAGCTGTGCCAGTTTAATGTTTGTTTTTGACTGGTGTGCGGACCACGTTAGGTTTTCATTGAGGATAATCCCCAGGTATTCGATTGTGTGGACCCGTTCCAGTTGCACTGTACCTAGCCGGGGAGGTGGGCGATTAAGGGGCTTGGGGTTGAGAATCATGTATTTGGTTTTCTGAGGGTTGATTTCGAGTCCCCTTTCTGTGCAGAACTCCAGAAAACCGTCCAAGACTCGTTGTATGCCCATCGGGGATTTAGACAGCAGCAGGGTGTCATCCGCAAACATAATTGCGGGCACCCTGCTGCCAGTCAATTTTGGGGCATCTGTGTTGGGAATCCTGGTCAGGTGAGCGATTACCCCGTTCACAAAGAGGCAGAACAGGGTCGGTGCAAGCACACAGCCCTGTCTTACCCCTCTGCGAACAGGGAACCTTCCAATTAGATTGCCACCTCTGCCGCACCTAACGCGGGCGTAGTTGTTATGATGTAATCTCATCAGGATTAGCAGGGACATTCATCTCCTCCATGACCTGCCACAGTTTTGCTCTTGGGACCAAGTCGAAGGCGGCACGCAAGTCCACGAAGACTGTGTACAAGGTGCCGCCCTCGATTAATGCTGTCCTCCAGTATAATAGGTTCAGCCTGAAAATGTGGTCGATTGTGGACACCCCTCGCCTGAATCCCGCCTGGTAGGGAGTCAAGATGTCTGTCTCCTCCAGCCAGTTCTGTAACCGGTCCAGGATCAGTCTTCCAAAGAGCTTTTGGGATACGTCAATAAGACTGATCGGGCGATAATTGGCTGGCAACAGAGGGGATCCCTTGTCATTGTACATGAATGGGGTGGTCAGCTTTCTGCAACAAGAACCTGTAGATGCAACAACCTTTTTTTGGGGGGGAAAGAGGTGTCCAACCCTGTTGTTTGCAGACAATACCATGCTGGAGTCCAAGACTGGCAGGACTTCAGCGTGTGCTCAATAGATTTTAATCGTTTTGTGATACCATGGGTTTGGTGAATAAACCCAGCCAAAACCAAATTCATGGCCTTTAACTTGGAGTGGTGTGGCTCACTGGTTAGAGGCGGAAGACCCGGGAGCAGAAGTTGGCCCAGGACCAGGGTTCAATTCCCGACGCGGCAGGGTCATGGACCAGGGTCAGCGGACTCAATAATTCTCGCCTCGGTGCCTACTCTAATCAGGGGTCCCCTCGGCAACTCTGGGCATTAGCTTGCCTAATCTCCACAACGGCCCCATCAACGCCGGGGATGCCTGGCTCCACCTTGGGGAATCCCAGCAGGGACCATCCCACAGGGAAAGCCAGGACTGGTTCCCCAGCGGTATACAGCGCCAGGACGCCGGCTGGCAACAGTGCGCTTTACAAGTCATACATTACATTACAACTTGCATAAGTTCTTCAAAGGCAGTGTAGTGCTAGTTGGGTCCTCCCTAGAAAGAGTTGGTACCTTCGACTACCTGGGTGTCTGAGAATGTCCTGGAATCCCCACACAACCAAGATGTTACTGGGCTCCTCGCATAGTAGACCGGTCGCTGCCGCCTTGCAGGTCTATGATCTGAAGGCGGTTAGCGCAGCGCTGTATTGCGCAGAGTTGTGGGGCTTTGATATGACACCCGAGCTTAGTACCTCAGAGAATACATTTCTCAGAAACCTTGTGATGCTTCCCCAAAGTACCCCACTTACACCACTAATGCTCGATATGGGCAGACTCACTATTAGCGACAGAGCGAAGCTCGGTCCGCTGCTTTACTTGGCACGCATTATGAGGACACCGGAGCTACTGCCCTTTGCAGAAGCCCTGGCAGAGGTTGCCTGTCTTGACACCTGCAATAAGGTAGGGTGGATTAAAAATGTCAGGAATTTGGTGTCAGATGTCGGGCTCAAGGGTCTTTGGGACAAGCCAGATCCCACCCTGCTACGAAAAGAGGTTCCGAAGCAATACTACTGGAAATGGGGGGAGCTATGTGAGCTTTCCAAGCCTACTCTGGTGAAACTTACCAAGGAATTTTTGTTCCATAAACATGGTAGATCTTTGGAACCCTATCTAGACATAATCCAGGTCCCCCAGGATGATACGTTCAATTCATGTTTGGTACCCTTCCTGTGGGCGAGGTTACAGCGAAGTGGCACCCTAACTCTTCAAGTTGAAGCAATTTCCCCAGTTGCAACGCCCCAGTGGAGTCCATAGCCTACTTGCTGTTTGCATGACCTGCTTATACGCAGCCCAGGGGCAAGTGTCTCAAACCGGTCTGTTGTCAGCTGGGCACAAAGGACCACTGGGAGGCACTTTGCCTACTGAAGTTTGATGCCAGGCCCTTTTTTGCCTGTGCTATGGCTAAGTTCCTAAGCCACATGTGGGGCATTAGAAGGAACGCACTTATGAGATCATCTTAGTAATGGCTAGGTTGACCCTTAGTTTGAGTTGCCTTTTGGGTCCCAGTTACTAAACTTAGGTTACCCCCACTTGTTTTAGAAGTTGCACAAGCACTTTATTGTAGTTTGATTGCATAACCTGATTGCTAGAGGTGGACCTTAAGGTCAACCACGTGACATCCTCTGCTAGATGCTTTTACCATTGTTCACTAGTTTTTATATTTCACACTCGTTTTTAATTATTGAATCTTATTTTTAAATGCACAGAAGATTTTATGATGTACAACTCTCAACTGGCCGCTGTCGAACAGATAAGGTATGCACTTGCCGGTTTCTACAGGGGTGTGCTTTCTATTCTAACTGTTGTGAGTAGTTGAACCGAGCACCCCATGCAATTTAGATCACATTGGTCTAACATGTTTTAGCCATGCAGGTAATTTGCTGTCAAATTATAAATTCGAGATATAAATTTTTGCTTGTCTATTGTGAGTTGCCTTGTTTGAATGCTTCTTCTTTTAAATTTGTAAGTGTTTTACTACGTATGGTTTGTGTAGCTTTTATGACTTGAACAGTCGAAATATAGCTTAATGAAGATGATGATGGTATTCAAGTGACAACTGGTGATGTTGGTTTTACCAGGTCACACAAGGCAGTCTTGTCCGCTAGGTGCCTATCTCATCCTGACTGTACAAATAATGCGAGTCACCAGATCTGATTCCGCTTCTGATGGACGAGTACCACCCATCATTTATTCAAGTCTCTCCACTTTGTACATCTCCTGCCACCTCCCCTTGAGGGAAGACAAGTCCTGCTCACTTATCTCCTTGATCTCAAGGAAGCAGTTACGAATCTGATAAAAAATCTCAAAATCAGGTTCACCAGGCGACCCGTGCTCTCCAAGAGTGGCTCTTATAGCTCCTGATACAATCTGGTTAATACTGACCTACCTCTTCAGGGGTCTTTGCATCTGTCTGGTAGACTGCATCCATTTGGCCACTTATAAAAAAAACCTTGTTTGATCCATTAGGTCCCAACAGCTACTTCCCCATATCCTCTATCCCTATCCCTGCTAAGATCATTGAAAAAGTCCTTAATACACAAATGGTACAGCACATAAAGAGTAACAATTTCCTTGATGACACCCAGTTCGGTTTCCAAACTGAGCACAGTATGGAGATTGTACTTATTAAAGCAACGGAGGCGATTAAAATGTCATTGGATCAGGGTGGGAGGGTGGCCCTAATTCTGCTAGATCTTTCAGCAGCCTTTGAATCGTGGGCTGCTGATGGATCGCTTGGGCAGGATCTGGATGGCAGGAACAGCTTGGAGGCTACTAAACTCCATCCTCACCAAGCAAGAGCAATCGGTACTGCTTGGCGAGTTCATCTCTCTTCATTTTTCTCTCCCTTTCGGGGTCCCACAGGGTCCTCGCTCAGCCCCACTCTTTTTATTGTTTGTTACCCCGCTGGCAGAAATGTTTCATTCCTTTTTCACTGATATCATTTGTTGACGATACACAGATTGTCTTCTTTCTGGCCACAGAGGCTAATGATGTCACCACCAGCTTTTGCGACTCCATAAGGGCTGTTAGCCTGTGGATGGCTTCAAATTGCCTCAAACTAAACTCCAGCAAACCTGAGGTTTTGCTGTTTGGGCCCCAGCCATCCTTCTGGTCTCTGCACTGGTGGCCTGCAGAGCTAGCCCCCCTTCCTGTCCCAGTGAGGGTGGAACAGAATTTAGGAGTTCTCATCAACAATAAATTGAATTACACTGACCAGAATTATGCAGTCACCTTCACTACGGTTTTCACCCTCAAAATTATTAAGAAAATCCTACCTTTTATTCCTGCTTACTTCCAAAAACAGCGGTCACTTTTCTGGTCCTGCCTAGGATTGATTACTGCAACGCGCATCAATGTTTTAAACAAACTGCTGACCTTGCAAAATGCAGCAGCCCAAGCCCTTTACAAGATCCCCAAATACCAATCTGTCTCCAAGATAATCAGGAAACTTCACTGGTTACCCATTGGGAAAAGGATTATAAAGCACTCTGCATAGTCTTTAAGGGAGTCCACGATCAGGGACCGGCCTTTCTGATAAACAGCCTATCCTGGTATACTCCTGGAAGGTCTCTACGTTCATCATCCGCCAAACTGGTGGCAATTCAGAGTTTTAGACAAAGTGCAAAGTGGGGTGGCAGATGCCTTGTGCTGAGAGCTTCTGATGGATACATCTGCCAGTGGTTTCCTCACCTTGTGAATATCCCCTTGCGTCAGCAACATTCGGAAATTCTTTCATAGCTTCACGCCGATGTGGGCGACATCATAGAGGCACGGCATCGCGCGCGTCTCCGCTGACGTCACCGACACCATATTAGGCCCACGCCGGCGTGATGACATCAGTTCCCTTTTTTCCGCGTCGTCGACGCTAACGGTTTTCTAGGGATCGTCCGTAGATAGTGCAGTAACCTTATTACTTTGTTATAATTGAGCTTCATTGTCTTCTCTCTCGACATGTCTTCGAAGAAGACCGGGTTTAAAGCTTGTGGGAATGTGGTAAAACCATGTCCATTACTGATCCTCATGATTGCTGCGTATGGTGTCTAAGCTCCGACCATGACGTCGAAGACTGCCAGTCTTGTAGGAAGATGACACCTAAGGCCCTCCGGGAGAGAGAAACCAAGCTTCTAGTGGCGAATCTTAAAGGAAGAAAAGAGAAGAAAAGTTAGAGTTCGCGAACTCGGCGTTCGAGGTCAAGGTCTCGTTCGAGGTCGCGCTCTGACTCGTCCTCGGCCCATGCTTCGAGATCTTAAAAAAAGAAACATAAGAAGAGGACCTATGAATCCTGACATCATTCGAGGAAGGACTCTGGTTCAAAGCCGAAGTCACAGGTGAAGCTGGTTGAGAAGGTAGTGGTGTCTTCGGCTTCGGAAGAGCAGGACGCCGAGGGTGAAGTGTCGCATGCGAATTCGCCAGGTTCACCGAGGCAGATAACTAATCCATCTCCGGTTCCGTCCCATCCTTCAGGTCGGGAGGATGAAGTTGAGGAGGAGGTGGTTGGTGAGGGAGAGGCTCTGTTGCCCGAGTGTCCGTCGACTCCGGTGCACCAGCCCGAAGAGGAGGTCGACGTCTTATCGACTCCACGCCCTCAAGAGCAGCCCGGGGGTTCGTACCCAGCCTTCCCGGCTCCAGGTCAGGATCCGACGCAGTTCCTGAATGCAATGTTTGGGATATACTCCAGGGCTATGTACCCCACTGGGGCTCCTGCTGGTCCCACGGGTCCGATGGCGTTTAGTCTGGGTGTTCCCCAGACCTATGCTCCTGCGCCCTTTATGCCCTTTATGCCGGCTCCAGCGCCTCATTGGCATTTTCCGACTCCGGCGAGGCCTTCGACTCCGAAGCCATCGACGCCGAAGCTGTCGAAGCCGAATCCATCAACGCCGATTCCATCCACTCCGATGCCGAACCCTGAACGACCTCGTGTGAAACTTCCTCGTCCGACGTTGGGATCGGCGCCGGCACCGGCTCCGACGGAGTCGACAGTGGATCCGTCGGCATCGTATGTGAAGCACAGGTCGAGGCGTGAAGCCCAGAGACTTATGGAGGAAGAGAGGTTTTGTGAGGAAAATTTGAAGGAGGGTGAGCTGCAGGAGTCTGAGGACCCATTTGATGACCCGACGGTGGCCAGTGGCCTTGAACTGTCCCCTGAGTGGGATTTAGCCTCAGTGTCGGATGCACCCTCTAAAGATGTGGCTCCTTACCATGTCGTGATAAGGAAGGCGGCAAACTTATTGAACATTACCCTGAGTTTAAGTCGAACCTTCTCACAGAGGTCCTTCACTCACCATCTTCAGTGATTGAACCAATGCTGCCATTTAATGATGCCCTAGCAGAGCCAATTTTAGAAGTTTGGAAGAAACCTTTGTCAGCTCCTGCAGTATCTAGGGCTGTTGCCAGGAGATGAGTTGCTCCTGATGACCCGGAATTTTTGTCCACTCGCCCTCTGCCTGAGAGTTTGGTGGTGCAGGCGACCTGTTCCTAGAGATCAATGGGAGCTTTTCCACAGGTTCCTGCAGAAAAGGAGTCGAGGAAACAGGATCAGGCTGCTAAAAAGGTTTTCTCCTCCGCCAGCATGGCGTTGAAGTCCACAAACGCGACCTGCTTGATGGGGCGTTATATCCATGCCCTGATGGATACTGTAAAACAGTTGGTACCAAAGATACCGGAGGATGATAGAAAAGACTTCCAGAAGGTAATCTCGGACACTCAGGCTGCAGCAAGGCAGGTGATCCAGAGTGGTTTGGACACAGCAGATTCTGTGGCGAGGGTCATGGGCTCTTCGGTGGCTAAGAGGAGAGCTGCATGGCTAAAATCGTCTGAGTTTTCAACAGATGTCCAGTCTGCATTAATGGATCTACCATTCGACGGATCTGGTTTGTTTGGCAAAAAGGCAGACGCTGCTTTAGAACGTTTTAAAGACAGCAGGGCGACTGCTAAGTCGTTGGGCCTTCAGACCAGGGGCACCTTTGGGAAACGTTTTAGAGGGTTTGGCAGATCTTCTTTTCGTTCCTACAAGTCAACTCAGCCGCAGCAGCAGCAAAACACACTGTACAAGGCGTACAGGGGCAGACATAGAGCTCGTCCGAGAGGTCGTCAAGTCGCCTCCTCCTCCTCCTCCCCTTCCCAGCCCCCTGCCAACGCAGCAAAGCAGCCCTAGATCCGCAATTCCGGATCATGTGGGCCCAGTGGGGGGTGGGCTTACCCATTTCCTACGAGATTGGGAATTGATTACATCAGATCTTTGGGTTCTCAATCTCGTGGAGAATGGGTATGCTCTTCCCTTTCGGGAATTTCCCCCAAATTACCCTCCTTGCCAGGGTTATTGTTTGGAGGACCACCTGCTTCTCCTGCAGGGAGAAGTCCTGGCGCTGTTCAGAAAAGGTGCAATAGAGGTGGTTCCGGAGCAGGAGAGGGGTCAGGGATGCTACTCCCGGTATTTTCTGATCCCCAAGAAGGATGGCAGGCTTCGGCCAATCCTGGATCTCAGGATCTCGAACTTGTATCTGAGGCAGGAGAAGTTTAAGATGCTCACCCTTGCTCAGGTTCTTCAGGCGCTGCTGGAAGAAGACTGGATGGTGTTGATTGATTTTCAGGATGCATATTTTCTTATTCCCATCCTGAAGTCGCACAGAAAGTATCTCCGTTTCACGGTTGGGTCGCAACACTACCAGTTTGTGGTCCTTCCGTTTGGTCTTACTACTGCGCCTCAAGTCTTCACCAAGGTGATGGCAGTGGTGGCAGCACATCTCAGGAGGTCGGGGATACCTGTATTCCCGTATCTGGACGACTGGCTGATCAAAGCAGAGTCGCCGGAGAAGGTGCTCCATCACCTGCAGGAGACAACTCAGTTGTTCCACAAGTTGGGTTTTTCGATAAATGTACCCAAATCTCACCTGGTGCCCTCCAAGCACAACCTGTTCATAGGTGCGATACTGAACACTACTGTATGCCGTGCATTCCCTCCTCCTCAAAGGATTCGCGGCATACAGGAAATGATTCCTTTAT
This sequence comes from Lissotriton vulgaris, assembly GCF_964263255.1. Lineage (NCBI taxonomy): Eukaryota > Metazoa > Chordata > Amphibia > Caudata > Salamandridae > Lissotriton > Lissotriton vulgaris. The sequence continues at coordinate 1,394,171,877 of NC_141691.1, forward strand.
TCTACAATGGAGCGGTTGTTCCAGTCCTGAAGGTCCTACGTCTGCTCGGTCTGATGGCTTCTTGCATTCTGTTGGTCAACCATGCACGCTGGCACATGAGGGCACTCCAGTGGTGCCTCCGCAGGCAGTGGTATCAGCACAACGGAGATCTCAGGGAGTCAGTCAGGATCTCCAGAGAATCTGCGGTGGATCTGTCTTGGTGGAGCGTGGAGGGCAATCTGTCACAAGGAAAGCCCTTTCATCTGTCTCCATCAGTGGCCACAGTGATAACGGATGCATCCACTCTAGGGTGGGTTGCTCATCTGGGGGATCTGGAGGTCAAAGGCCTTTGGTCTCCAGAGGAAAGGTTGTTTCACATCAACCTTTTAGAGTTGCGGGCGATACGTTTAGCGCTCAAGGCCTTCCTCCCTTCCCTTCACGGTTGGTCAGTTCAAGTCCTGACGGACAACACGACCGCGATGTGGTATGTCAACAAGCAGGGAGGAGTGGGGTCGCAGTGTCTCTGCAGAGAGGCTCTGCGTCTCTGGTCCTGGGGACACTCAGTCGTCAGTTCTCCGCCGACCACGAGTGGAGGCTCCATCCAGAGGTAGTTCGTCAGGTCTTTCGGACTTTGGGAACTCCTCTGGGGGATCTGTTCGCCACTCACGAGAATGCTCACTGCCTGTCATTCTGCAGTCTCCAGTTTCCGATGCAAGGAGCACTGGGGGACGCGTTTCAGATGAGTTGGGACTCGCAACTCCTTTACGCGTTTCCTCCCATACCTTTGATTCCTCGGGTTCTGAGGAAGGTTCGCCAAGACCGGGCCCAAGTTATATTGATCGCCCCGATATGCCAAGAAGGGTGTGGTACACAGATCTTCTCCACCTCTCCTCGTGCTCGCCTCTCCGTCTCCCTCACAGGGCATATCTCCTCTACCAGATGGAGGGGTAGGTTCTACACCCCCACCTCCAGACCTTACACCTTCATGCCTGGAGATTGAACGGGGCAACCTGAGTTCCTTTTCTCTCCCACACGATGTGGTGGATGTCATTTTGTCAGCCAGGCATGACTCCACTAAGTCCATTTATTCCTATAGATGGTCTAAGTTCGTTGCTTGGTGTGGGGAGAAGTCCATTGACCCTTTAAGGGCTCGTTTGTCCAATATTCTTCAATTTGCTCTTTCCTTGGCCCAGCAGGGTTTTGCGGTGGCAACTATTAAGGGTTATTTGTCGGCCTTATCGGCTTTCCTTTGTTTGCCTGACCAGCCCTCTTTGTTTAAGTCACCTATTGTTTTACGATTCATCAAGGGCCTTACCAATAAATTTCCTCCTACTCCTTTTATTGTACCTCAATGGGACTTGAACCTTGTACTTACTTTCCTGATGGGTTCGCCTTTCGAGCCGTTACACAAGTGTCCCTTGAGGCTTTTGTCTTTCAAGACTGTTTTTCTGGTAGCAATTACCTCGGCAAGGAGGGTAAGTGAGCTTCAAGCTCTTAGTTCAAAGCCCCCGTTTTTATCCATTCATGCTGATCGAATGGTTCTCAGGACCATGGCTGCTTTTCTGCCGAAGGTGGTGACTCCTTTCCATCTGGGGCAGTCCGTTACCCTCCCTACCTTTTATCCTCCCCCTCACCCTTCCAAGGAGGAGGAGAGACTTCACCGCCTGGACCCTAAGAGGGCGGTGAGCTTTAACCTGGACAGGACGAGAGAGTTCAGGTCGGATGACCAGCTGTTTGTTGGATTTGCTGGCTGCAGGAATGGGAAGGCTGTGCACAAGCGCATGCTCTCAAGATGGATAATTTTATGCATCAAGATCTGCTTCTCCCTGGTGGGTAAGGAACCTCCAGAGGGTATAAGGGCTCATTCCACTAGAGCTAAGTCTGCAACATCTGCTCTTTCTAGAGATGTGCCTGTAGAGGACATTTGCAGAGCCGCGACTTGGGCCTCCCTCCACACTTTCGCGAAGCATTACTGCTTGGATTCCGAAGTGAGGAGGACGGCCACTTTGCGCGCTCTGTCCTCCAAGATTTCTTGGTATAGCAGAGTGGACATCCTCCTCCGGGAGTGGGGACTGCTGTGGGAATCTATTCACAAGGTGAGGAATCCACTGGCAGATGTATCTATCAGAAGAACAAGTTACTTACCTTCGGTAACGCTTTTTCTGGTAGATACAGTATCTGCCTGTGGATTCCTCACTGACCCAACCACCTCCCCATTGTCTACTCTTCTATACCTGAGTAATTGTAATGTAATGTGTATATGTATGTATGTATATATATATATATATATATATATCAAAGGAAATGTTTTAATTTGAGATGTTTTCCTGTATTGGCTTCACACTATGTGTGTTTTATCTTGACATTTGTGTACTGTGTATACTATGTATATATCTACTGTCATCGGTCCGTCCGTGTGCCTCGAAGGCACCGAAAAAAGGGCGGAACTGATGTCATCACGCCGGCGTGAGCCTAATATGGTGTCGGTGACGTCGGCGGAGTCGCGCGTGATGACGTGCCTCTATGACGTCGCCGCGAAGCTACGAAAGAATTTCCGAATGTTGCTGACGCAAGGGGATATTCACAAGGTGAGGAATCCACAGGCAGATACTGTATCTACCAGAAAAAGCGTTACCGAAGGTAAGTGACTTGTTCATCTAGAGCATGCAATGCCCTCCTTTTGCACATTAGAACAATGCGTAATCTCCTGGCTTTTAGAAAGTCTTTGGAGACGTGGCTATTCTCTTCAACGTAATCTTCCTCTGGTAGAGATAGGTTCAGTATCTCAGCTAGCACCAAGACTCCTATTTTGGCCTTTGAGCGCTTAAGAAAACTATATAACGTAACTTTCACATCTTAAGATCCAGTTATGGATACTACTGATGTGCCTTCCTCTGTTGGGTACTATCCGGGCCAGGGCCACAAGCCCCTGGCTTCTTCACTGCCAGGAGGCGGTCCAGCTGCACCTAATGCATTTAAGGCACCATAGTCTACTGCGAAGCGGGACATGCCTGGACCAGTAGCGAGCGCGTCTGCGTCTGTTCATGGGAAGTGGAGGGTGAGCCATCCTTTTTTCGGTCTCTCCAATAAGGCCTCTGAAACTGAAGACTGGGGATGAGGAAAGCAATGGCTTCATGAAAGCCAGGTAAGGCCGGCTCTTCCACATCAGTGCAATGGGTGCAATAAATTCAGAAATGTAATTAATTTTCCGAAAAGTGGCGGACATCCCCAACCAGAGCCAATGACTGGGACGCAATGAAGGTTGTGCTATAAAGAGTTTGTATGAGCACGACCTACGGGGTGCGTAAATAGCTGACCCAAGACATAGACCTTGGTGAGGCCCAATTACTGGTGATTGAAAAATCTCTCCCAACTCAGCCCTGCAGGCTGGAGGAATGGCGGCACCAACGCGGCGCAGTACTAGAAGACTAGCGCACGTTAGAAAAACGTATGTACAAAGCCCACAGATGCAGACTACATGCAGAGGGTGACAAAACAGGGGCCCTACTGGCCAGACTGGTGAGACAGAAAGGTAACGCAGCAGCGTGTGCACTCAGTAAACTAAATTATCTGGTTTCAAAGGTGTGGTCAATTTTAGGAAGCTTTACATTGCGTGCAAAAGGCGGAAGGTCTTGCTGAACCTTTTAATCTCAAAGCGGAAAGAATTACCTGAGAATTTCTCAGGAACCTAATGCACTGCGCATTCACTCAAATGAGTGTAAACGGTAAGTATTCAAACGATTCTATTATATTGATCATATAGGATTCCAATTTAACACGATAAACATGCAGTCATAACAATTCAATAAACTTTGCAGTTGGCGTTGATGAGTTGTTGCTCGACGTTTATTTAATGGATATTCTTGTAAAAATTTTGTATAATCACAGATTACAGAATTTCAGCAACAATATTTGTTAATACGTCCCAATGCATTTCGGGCTTACAAAATGATAAATTATGAATTAATGAACATTATTGGCAGAGAAATATGTAACACATCATACTAAGAGAGCAAGAACTTGTGTAATTATCAACACTACATGGCTAAAGAATAGATCTGAAAAGACCAAAAGTGAAGACCCATGATCCCATAAGTTGCTGAGGGTGAGTGAGCCGAAAGGCCGATTTATAGCGTGCACAAGGCTCCAGAAAAATCATGCTGAAATTCGTGCGCAGAGTCAAAGAAAGAAAGTCCCGTGAGGGTAGTGTGGGGGGTGAGGGCTTACATATCTTTCGGGGAGCGTGGGGTAGGAGTAGTGAGAGTCGAAAACTCTGTTCGATGCTACGTCAGGGACGAAGTTGGTGGCAAAGAACTGTTGGCAAAAAACGGAGGTCTTAGAAATGTGGTTTTATAACGCAAAAGGTGTGTGAAGGAAGAGTGAAAATTACTGCTCACCCGTAGGTGAAAACGGAGCTTAACAGTATCTCTTAATCACGTCCCTGTGAAGGCAAAAAGACGAACAACAATGAGCGAGCTGTAATTTAATCGATATCGGGTTAACCTGCTCTAGCAGGAGTGCGGAAAGAGTCTTACCGGCTGAGGATTCACGTGTGCTCAACAAGCTGTTCGCAGGTAGCGGCGTGTGAAGCAAGAGCGCGACAAACTATGTTAATAAGCAAAACGATGTAGATAAACAAAGTCAAAAGCCACAATGAAATTATGCTGCCACTAAATGTGTGCACAATCTGTATAATAGAGATGGAAAAATACCAAGCTGGTACTAGAATAATAGATTAGCCCAGGGTGAAACTTCTTACATGAAACATGCTAGTTCAAACTTATCATTTAACCCTGTGGGAGTCAATGTTTGCGGATACCAAATCCAGTTTGATTCTCGCTGTGAGAGTATTTGTGCACGATCACGTTCAGGGTTGGGTTCAATGACCTGCAGGATGCCAAATTTTAATTGGGCTATGTTGTGTCTATGGGTAAGCCAATGTTGAGCAAGTGGGGAATTTGCGTTCTGTGTACGTATTCTGCTCTTGTGTTCTGTTATTCTGGTGCGCAGACTCCGCTCAGTTTTGCCAACATACAGGAGGTCGCAAGGACATTTTATATAGTACACAACGAAATTGGTATTGCAGGTTGCTGTGTATGCCAAAGTGATAGGTTTGCCTGATCTGGGGTGATTCATGGTTTTCCCTGTGATTGCATTATTGCAATTGGAGCAATTCATGCATTTGAGTAAACCTTTATGTTGTGCTTTTGGACAGGAAGGTTTAGTGTTCAAAATTTCTTTTAGATAATTCGCCCTTTTGTAAGCAAACAGTGGTTGAGCACTAAACATGTTCCCGAAATCAGGTTCTAATTGTAGTAAGGACCATCGATTTACAATTATGGATTTGACTTGTTTGGATTGAGTGGAGTATGTGGATACAAAAACTTCCCTTGGGGAAAAGATTGTCACAGTCTTTTTCTCTAATAGTGACTCATGAGTGGCCTTTGAGGCTCGATTGGCTGCCTGGTCAAGAACATTTTCAGGGTAGCCTCGTTTTTTTAATCTTTCTTTGAAGATGTCAATCATCTGCATGCCAGCGGTTTGATCCGAGTTGATTCGTTTGATTCAGAGAAACTGGGAGTATGGGAGATGCTTTTTCAATGACCATGGGTGGAAGCTTTGATAAGCTAGAGCGTTATTCCTGTCTGTAGGTTTGGTAAAAATAAAGGTCACAATCTGTCCATCAGTTACCTTAATCAGAACATCTAGAAATGGAATTTGTTGTTCGTCAATGTGATGGGTGAATTGGATGCGTGGGTTAATAGTGTTGAGCTGTGCTATGTTAAGTTCAAGATCCTGGAGTGTGCCTTGCCAGATGATGAGAATGTCATCAATATATCGCTTGAAGGCGAGCAAGTGAGTGTTATGACAGTTTTAGACACTATCCTCAAGAATGCTCTTGAAATGAAATGGATCAACTCGAAAACCAAAGACTATCTATACACCAAATTTCCACGTAGACCCAAGCTCTACATGGTACCGAAAATCCATAAATCACTTACAGACCCCCCCTTGAGACCCATTGTCTCGGGATGTGGTTCTATTCATGACACCTTAGGCCGCTATTTGGATACATTTCTTCAACCCATAGTCCAATCAGGAATCGCATACATACAGGATACCACACATCTCCTAAACATTCTCAGAGAAATCACCATCCCGGCAGACAAACAGATTTGGTTGTGTACTGTTGACGTCATGGCACTTTACACCTCCATCCCACATTGCGAAGGGATGGAAGCCATAGAATGGGCACTCTTGAGAGCAGACACACCACGAGCCAACCAAATTTTCCTCATGGAAATCCTACACTTTTGTCTGTTCCACAGCTATTTTAACTGGCAGATCGCTACTTCCTCCAGTCCAATGGAACTTCAATGGGCTCTTCGGGAGCCCCCAGCTACGCGAACATCTTTATGATGAAGTTTGAACTAGAGAATATTCTTTCACAATCCCAATGGAACACTCACTTGCTCGCCTTCAAGCGATATATTGATGACATTCTCATCATCTGACCTCCTGTATGTTGGCAAAACTGAGCGGAGTCTGCGCACCAGAATAACAGAACACAAGAGCAGAATACGTACACAGAACGCAAATTCCCCACTTGCTCAACATTGGCTTACCCATAGACACAACATAGCCCAATTAAAATTTGGCATCCTGCAGGTCATTGAACCCAACCCTGAACGTGATCGTGCACAAATACTCTCACAGCGAGAATCAAACTGGATTTGGTATCCGCAAACATTGACTCCCACAGGGTTAAATGATAAGTTTGAACTAGCATGTTTCATGTAAGAAGTTTCACCCTGGGCTAATCTATTATTCTAGTACCAGCTTGGTATTTTTCCATCTCTATTATACAGATTGTGCACACATTTAGTGGCAGCATAATTTCATTGTGGCTTTTGACTTTGTTTATCTACATCGTTTTGCTTATTAACATAGTTTGTCGCGCTCTTGCTTCACACGCCGCTACCTGCGAACAGCTTGTTGAGCACACGTGAATCCTCAGCCGGTAAGACTCTTTCCGCACTCCTGCTAGAGCAGGTTAACCCGATATCGATTAAATTACAGCTCGCTCATTGTTGTTCGTCTTTTTGCCTTCACAGGGACGTGATTAAGAGATACTGTTAAGCTCCGTTTTCACCTACGGGTGAGCAGTAATTTTCACTCTTCCTTCACACACCTTTTGCGTTATAAAACCACATTTCTAAGACCTCCGTTTTTTGCCAACAGTTCTTTGCCACCAACTTCGTCCCTGACGTAGCATCGAACAGAGTTTTCGACTCTCACTACTCCTACCCCACGCTCCCCGAAAGATATGTAAGCCCTCACCCCCCACACTACCCTCACGGGACTTTCTTTCTTTGACTCTGCGCACGAATTTCAGCATGATTTTTCTGGAGCCTTGTGCACGCTATAAATCGGCCTTTCGGCTCACTCACCCTCAGCAACTTATGGGATCATGGGTCTTCACTTTTGGTCTTTTCAGATCTATTCTTTAGCCATGTAGTGTTGATAATTACACAAGTTCTTGCTCTCTTAGTATGATGTGTTACATATTTCTCTGCCAATAATGTTCATTAATTCATAATTTATCATTTTGTAAGCCCGAAATGCATTGGGACGTATTAACAAATATTGTTGCTGAAATTCTGTAATCTGTGATTATACAAAATTTTTACAAGAATATCCATTAAATAAACGTCGAGCAACAACTCATCAACGCCAACTGCAAAGTTTATTGAATTGTTATGACTGCATGTTTATCGTGTTAAATTGGAATCCTATATGATCAATATAATAGAATCGTTTGAATACTTACCGTTTACACTCATTTGAGTGAATGCGCAGTGCATTAGGTTCCTGAGAAATTCTCAGGTAATTCTTTCCGCTTTCAGACTGGTGAGACAGCAGACACCCTGCGACCCTATCATGACAATGCGAGAGCGGGAGGGCATACTGCACACATCCCAGGTTACCATAAATCGGTTAGCACAACAGTATCTTACTGATTTTTATGCAATGTCAAAGATAACGTCCACCCTTGATCAGTCGGGTATTTTAACAGATCTTCACCTGCCGTGCTTGTCTCTTGAGGATAGAGGCATACTTGAAGCTGATTTGTCCAGGGAAGAGATCCTCACATCTTTAAAACAACAAAAGTCAGCTAAAACTCCGGGTGGGGACGGCCTACCCGCAGACGTTTATCATAAGTCTGCAGACCAATTAGTTGGCAAACTATTGGAGGTATAAAATGAGGCCATAAGGGTAGGAATGCTCCAGGACACTATGCGAGAGGAAATGATGGTGCTAGGTCCTAAACCAGGCAAACCAATTGATGAGTTGAAGTCATACAGACCACTTTCGATGCTCAATGTAGATATTAAAATACTAAGTGGCCTGCTGGCATCCCAAATGCTCCCTTACACGTCTATGCTCATATACGAGGACCAATGCAGTTTTATACCCAAGAGAAATACAACGTTAAATCTTGGTAGACTAATTCATGTGCTGCAAGCGCATGAAACGCATAGAGAGCCTTGTGCACTTGCTTTCCTAGACATTGAGCAAGCCTTTGATTCAATAGCCTGGTTGTCGATCTGGCAAGTAATGGACAAAATGGGGTTTGGACCTAATTTCACTGTATGGGTGAAACTGTTATATACTGCTCCAATAGCTAAGACTGGTGAATATGTCTCCGAATCTTTCCCGTTGTGCCGAGGTAAGCGACAGGGTTGTCCCTTGTCGCCGCTATTGTTCGTGGTGGCGATGGAGCCACTATAGGTACTGTTGTGACATCTGTTTATGGACTGGAACATAAAAATAGGGGGGACTGTGCATTTAGTGTCACTCTACGCCAATGACATATTAGTGTACTTGCAGGATCCAACAGTGACACTACCTATATTGCAGACCGCATTGTCAGAGTTTACAGCTGTCTCTGGCCTAGGGGTGAATCCCAGCAAATCTCAACTTATGCCACTTGGTAAATTAGCGGAGGTTGATCCGTCACTGCGCCCACAACTGCCACTACCTTGGTGCTGGGACGATATCTGCTATTTGGGCATCCAAATTGCCACAGACGAACAATGTTTTTTAGATTTAAATATTCGCAGGGTCATGGTGAACCTCCAAGAGGCGATCCAATTTTGGAAAGACCTCCTACTGCCACTTCTGGGTAGATCGGCTATACCTAAGATGTTGGTATTGGCCCGCTGTCTGTATGTTATGCAAACTTGAATTCACGAGATCCCTGTGGATAATTCCGTGAACTCGATAGTCTCCTGGTGGAACTGCTTTAGTACACGAAACGTAAAAGAATAGGACTTCATATGCTACAACAGCCCTGGGAGAAAGGGGCCATAGGACTTCCAAATTTAGAGTACTATTACTTCGCAGCACTCCTCCAGCATGCAATCCATTGGCTTGACGAGGGGGATAACTGGGAAAAACTTTTGCTGAACCCCCCAGATCCGAAACAGGGTTTGCCGGAGCTCCTAACCCTAGAGGCCCGCATTCCAGAAACTTACTCCTTTTAAATTAGACAGCTGGGCTTCATTTGGGAACAAATGGTTGTGACGGTTCTACATAGGGCCCCATATGCCTGTGATATTCCGATCTGGGCAATTAAACCCTTTGCGGACATAGAGCAAACTATGTCAGTGAGAAAGTGGAATATTGGCGGGTGCGAAGTACAAGGAGACTTGTATCTTGGAGGCCAATTTATAACCTGTGAAGACGCTATGCAGTTATTTGCACTTAGCTCAGGTCAGTCTCTCCAATGTAATAAGATGTCAGCTACTGCTCATGGACTCTGGCCTAACTTCCCAGAGGAGCAGCCCCCCTCTCAGACGCTGGCCAGACTACTAGACATGACTGGAGACGGAAATGTATAACTCATTTATACAGAGCGCTGTGTGAAGATTCTCAGCTAATCATTCCTAAAGCCCATAGCAGATGGGAGAAAGGATTGGCGCAAGAACTTACCCTATGAGATTGGCAAAAGAACCATGATGAAGTCCGCAAAATCAGTACCAATTTAAATTAGTATAACTATGTTCATCAACTATATATTACCCCTAAGACTCTACATGCTATTTATCCTACCCGACCCGAAGAATGCCCAAGGTGCAGGGCTTCTGAATTGGAATTCCTGCATATGGTCTGGCAGTGTACCTATATTACACTATACTGGGGAAAAAAAATCAGAAATTGAATGCATGGAAGAAAAACTGAGGTACCTTCAGAAGGCATGATACACTCCTTGTGCACAGGCTCAATAAGGGAGTCTTTACATTGTGACTTCACAGGTGAAGCTCCCAATTTGTGTGTTTTTAATGGTGACTTATTAATTAAAGCTGAAAGCTCCCCGCCTGGTGTCACATGCAGCAGGCTTGATCCTGAGAGTTCTCCACCCTCCAGAAAGAAAAGAGGTACATCTATCTCAGCGAATAGCAGTGAACAAAGATTCTATTCTGGAGTTAAGCATTTATCACCGGTTGGGCCTACTTTGGACAAAGTGCCTGATATTGACTAAACTAAATAGTAAATAACTTTTCCAAGGGGGTGCTCAAATCTACTATAGAGCCTATATTATCTTTTTGGTTTTTTTTAGTTCAAAATAAGTTTATTTGATAATATCACAAGGTAAGAATACAAAACATAGTAATAAAAAAAAAAAGTCATGAGGAAAAACAATAGGGGGGAAAGGAAGGAGGGGAAAGCACAGGAATAATAATCAAAATACATTACATAGTTAAATGAGCAATAAGAAGCAGAATGAACTCATCATGGGTTTGCAAGAAAGTAAATAGAAAGGGTATAATAATGCATTAAAATATCTTAGCAAAGAATGAGGAATGAGAAAGGGTATCAAGGGGGTTTGGATACCTCCTGCTGAGCAGGCTGTGGACGAAAGGAACGAGTTATGCAGTTATCTAAATACAGTGTAACAGGAAGCCATAAATCAGCACGTTTAGCTGCCAACTGGGCAGGAAAAACAAAAGCAGTATCAAGTCTGATTGTGACAAACATTATAGCACCATGCTTTGAAAGTGATAGTGGAAGAAGACTTCCAATTAACAGTAATTTGTTGAAATGCAACAGCCAGTAATAAATCAACAATGCGAACATGCAGATCAGTCGTATCCCAACAAGGAGAAAGACTTCCCAAGAAGATATGAGTAGGGGAGAATGGAATACTGGTCGAAAAAATAACATTAATTTGAGCCCAGACTTGTAACCAGAAGGCACGTACATTCTTGCAGAGGAATAGCATATGAAATAAAGTGGCATTAGGTAGAGAGCAAGACCAGCATGTATCTGAGGTGGCAGGGAAATGCTTGTGAAGGGTGGAGGGAGTATGAAGCAAGCTGTTATATATAAAAAATATAGATTGTGTTAAAGATGCAGCCCTAGAGGTTTTACGAATCTTTGTCCAAATCTTGTCCCAAAGGGATATTGGCCAAGATATGGAAAAGTCATTCTCCCAATGTTCCTCCACCTTGGATTTGGATCTGGGAAGTGTGTGTGTATGAAGGTGTTTATAAATGACAGAGGCTTTAGGAAGGGTTTGTAAAATAGAGTGAAGACGGATGGTGGGATCAGGTAAGATGGGAGAGGGATTCGATTTGGAAAGCTTATTATAAGTTTCCATGACCGTTGCTTTGAGGAGGAGGTATTTGGGAGCAAAGGAGAGGGGCAAATCAAAAGTGGAACAAAGGGTATGGAAGGGTAAAAAGGTAGATTGTGAAAATAACTGTGATATCCAAAGCAAACCTTTGGTTCTCCAAGATTTCCAGTAAAAGGGCTTACCCCGGAGTAAAAGATATTTATTATGCCAAATAGTGGATGAAAGAAAGTCAGCAGTACTTACAGGAGGGGGAGGATTAGAGGAAAGGAGGAGTTTAAGAGTGAATTTATGGATAGGAGTAGGAATTGCGGAAGGCTTGCGCGAAAAGGAAATATACTCAACAAAAGAGAAAGGGAAAAGAAAGAGGCGTTCAACCTTAGTCCACAGAGGACAAGGGGAGTCGGGATACTGTAGCCAAAAGGAAGATTGACGCAATAAAAAAGCCGTGTGATAGGTCGGGAAGTCCGGAAAGTTAACACCACCTTCAGAAGCGGGGCGAATGAGTTTAGCAAGGGACATTCTGGGTTTATTATTATGCCATAAAAAGGAAGACAAGACTGAGTTAATTTTCTTTAAAAACTTAGCTGGAATAGAAATGGGAATATTGGAGAGGGTATAAAGGACAATAGGGGAAAGCATCATTTTGATAGTATCTAAGCGACCCCACCAAGACAAGTAAAGAGGATGCCACTTAGCTGTGAGGTCGGATAATTTCTGAATGCATTTAGTAAGGCAAAGGGAAACAGTATCAGGAATGGAAGGGGTAATATGCAGTCCCAAATACTTAACATGGGAAGGGCTCCAGGTAAAATTAGAGGCGCTGAAATCCGGTTTAAAGGTGAATTTGGTCAAGGGAAGGAGTTCGCATTTATCATGATTGAGTTTGTAACCAGAGATTGAGGAATAAGTCCGTACTTCCTCCAGGAAAGCGGGGACGGAAACCGTGGGGTTCGAAATGAAAAGTAAAATATCAGCATATGCTGCAAGTTTAATGGGGAGATCTTTGGTGTGAAAGCCATGGATATTAGGATTTTGGCGTAATCTGGACAAAAAGGGTTCTAAAGCGAGGTTGAAAAGAAAAGGTGAGAGGGGACAACCTTGGCGGACACCTCTACCAAGATCAAAATAAGGAGAGATTTGGCCGTTAGCATAGACTGCAGCTCGTGGATGAGAATATAATAGTGAGATGAAGGAAGTAAATTTAGGGCCAAACCTGAACCATCTAAGAGTATGAAAGAGATAAGGCCATTCGACCCTGTCAAACGCTTTCTCAGCGTCCAGGGCTATCGCCGCGAGGGGATGTTGAAGATGAGATGATTTTGTTAGTATGTTAAATAATAGCCTAGTATTGTCAGTAATGTAACGACCTTTAACAAAACCTGATTGTCGTCACCTAAGAGGTCAGGGAGCAAATGATCCATTCTTATCGCTAATGATTTGGCAAAGATTTTATAATCGATATTGACCAGGGAGATGGGTCTATAGTTTTTGCAATATTGGACATCTTTTCCGGGTTTAGGATTTAAACAAATGTGAGCATCTGAAAAGGTTCCTGAGGAATTACCTACTTCAGCGAAAGAGTAAAGAAGGGAATGGAGCTTTGGAATCAATAATTTGGAAAAATGGAGATAAAACTCAACTGTAAAACCATCTGGGCCAGGGGCTTTGTTGAGTTTAAGACGTTGGAGGGCAGTGAGCAATTCTTTCTGTGAGATGTCAGATTCTAAGGAGGAAAGATCAGGAGGAAAAAGTGTAGGTTTTTGAATGGTGGAGAAGAAATGAGTGAGAGCTTGTGGAGAAGATTGAGTGTCAGAGGTATATAAAGTTTAGTAGAAATGGGAAAATGTAGCAAGAATGTCAGCATCCTTATGTTGTAAATGTGCACTAGTATCATAAACCGATTCAATGGTCACCTTATTGTGCTTAACCTTTAAGTAATTAGCAAGGATTTTCCCAGCTTTATTCCTACCACCATAAAACTTGGCACTTGACTTTAGCAAATACAAAGAAGCGTCTTCAGTAGACTTCTCGTTAAATTTGAGCTTAGCAGCGACTAGAGCTGTCAGACTATCAGAGGAATGTGAAGTGAAATAGGCGTGTTCCAATCGCTTAATGTCATGAAGGAGGGATTGAGTAAATTGGCGAGCAGTCTTGCGTTTTTAAGCAACAAAATTAATAATGAAGTCTCGTGCAGCTGCTTTAACAGCATCCCAAAGATTGTGTTTTGAAACGGGTGGGACATCATTAAAAAGAAAAAAATCATCAAAAAAGGTAGTGAAGGAATTGGAAAACTTGGGATCTAAAAGGAGGGCATTATTAAAACGCCATCTTCTGGGGCCATCGACTTTAGGGATAACGTCAAGGCTAACTACCACAGGGGCATGATCGGAGAGCAAAATCGGACCAATTTCTGCTGCAGTGAGTGATTGAGCAAGATCATGGGAAACAAAAATATAATCAATTCGTGACTGGGAACGGTGAGAGGGTGAATAAAAAGTAAATTCTTGCAAAGTCGGGTTACATAAGCGCCAAGAATCAACAAGCTTATGTTGGGATATAGCTTGAGTAAAAAGTTTGTGATTTTGTGGGGATAAAAGTGGCATCAGACTTCCTGTCCAAAAAAGGATCAAGAGGGTGGTTACAGTGTCCCGCAAGGATGAAATTATCATCCATAAATTGGGTAATGCGTGGAGAAAACTCAGCCCAAAAAAGGGGTTCGCCGCTAGTGGGGCCATAAACATTAAGAAGAGAGATTGGAACACCTCTAAGTGATAGTCTGACATGTGTCCATCTACCGTTAGCATCTGATTCTTGGGAGATAACTGTAAAAGGGAGCGATCTGCGAACAAGAATAGCAACACCATTGCGCTTACCATCCCCTTGTGAAAAGAAAACTTCACCCACCCAACCTCTTTGAAGTTTAGCAGATTCTATGTCAGAAAGGTGAGTTTCCTGAAGGAAAGCAATGTCAACATTTAATTTAGCTAGATGGGATAAAATGCGCTGATGCCTAATTGGAGAATTAATACACTTAATATTCCAGGAAGTTATGTTTAAAGACATAGTTTATACTTTAAAGCAACAGTTTTGTAATGTAAGAAACCCATAAAGAAATCGATAAAAGTGAGAAAATCAAGGGAGAAGAAAGAAGTGGTGAAAAGTGGAGGAAGGAAAAGGAGAGTGAGTTGTACAGGAAGAAAACAGTGTGCTTTGAAGATGTATGTAGCAATAGGAAAAAGAGTCAGTAATAAGAAGGAAGAAGTAGGTGAAAAATAAGCAATATAGAAGAGGAAAGGAGAAGGAAAAAAGGAATTAGCAAAGAAGAAAGAACTTGTAAGGAAAAAAAGCAGAGGAAGAGATAGTAGAAAATATAAAAGAATTGAGGAAGAAATAAGAAAACTACAACTTGAAAAGAGAAAGGTTATATCCGCAAAATGAACAAGAAAATTGAGATACATGAAGGGAAGTATGAGAAAAAGGGAACCAAGAAACAAAAGGAAATAGGGGGAGAACATACCTACAACAGGAGAGGGCAAAAAGGAGGAGGATGATGAGGAGCAGGGGAGGGATGGAACCACACGGACGAGATAACTGAGGGGGGTAACGCCAACTGGGGGAGGCAAGACATCCAGTGTGAGCAAACCACCAGGCCGGGGGGGAACAGCACGCAATGAATTGTAGATTCTGTGGAAACAAAAAACAATAGATATGACGGGAGGAAAACATCAAGAGACTAAACAACGAAAATACAATGCTGAACAGGGGTAAAAAACATGTGAACAGGCTATATAAATATGAGGGAACAAGAAACAAGGGAAGTCATATAAGGAGAGAGGTAACTTGACAAGCATGACAAAATCAACATGAACTAAGCTATCCAAATCAAGATCAACAGCAACTCAAGTGAGTCATGGAGGGAAAGCAGATGAAGAGCTGGAAAGGTCCATGTCAGATGCTTGACAGGAATTTAGGAAACTCCGAAGGCGAACGGGATCATCATAGGTTGTCGTCTTGTTATTATGAGTGACTCTGAAAAGACAAGGATGAAAAAGACCGTATCTGGCGCCAATGGAACGAAGTTCTGGTCTCATATCCAAAAAGGCTTTGCGACGGATGGCTGTAGCTCTAGCATAGTCCTGCGCGAAGAACAAGGTGGACCTTGACCATGTGAGGCGAGGAGAAGCTCTGCCTGCTGAGAGGACTTTAAGAAGGTCAGTATATTCCAGGAAATACATGATGACGCCCCTTGGTCTTGAAGAAGCAGAAGCAGAGGAAGAGATGTGGCCAAGCCTGTGTGCTCGTTGGATGTTAAGCACGGTACTTTCTGGTAAGTGAAGGAGCTTAGGAAGGAAGGATTTGAAGAAAGCAATGGGGTCACTTCCCTCACAATTCTCCGCCAGGCCGTAAATGCGCAGGTTGTTGCGTCGGTTGCGATTCTCAAGCGCCTCTACCTGCTTCTGGAGAGAGGAAATCTGCGACTGCATGTGCGTAACCTTGGAGGAAGAGTCCTGGAGAGAGGAAACACTGCGCTCCACCGTTGTAACTCTTGCATCCATCTGTGACCAGTTATCAGTTAAAACCTGTAACTTGGTATTGGTTTCCTCCATGAAGGGTCGAAGGGCGCGTATCTCCTCCAACAGCAGCTCCATAGATACAGCTGAAGAAGAGCCCGACGGTGATGGAGGATCCTTTTTGAGGCGTTTCGTTGTAACCTTCCCTGAGGGCTGAGCATGATGGTCCGCTCTGGACTGCGACATGAGGGCAACAGATGCCTGAGAGGCTTCCAAATGAGCCAGCGCAGAATTTATTTTTGAATTTTTAATGAAGATGCGTCGAGGAGTCTTAGGAGCACAACCTGTTGCACCCCTATCCATAAGACGAGTGCCACCTCCAGAAAGAAAGACTAGCACATGGGACGCTCCAATCTTGTGAAAGTCAACAAATGAACTGAAGTGCAGCAGATTCAGCAGGAGCACGCAGGAGGGAAGTTAGGATATCCTAAGAAAGGCACTTCAGAAGGACATGAAAGTAGTAAAAATCACAAAGTCACAGAAAAATGTCCAGCTGGTTAAGCCATGTAGCCCTCACATAAGGATGCAGAGCAAAGAGTGGCTGTTGAGATGAGGAATAACAAATTGGCAAATAGCAAAAAGGAAACATCCAATGTAAGAAGTCACTACAGCATAGCCATTAAGGGCATCCTGAGGGAAATGAGCAACAAGGAAAAAGCACATACGGTGTGAGGAACTGCAGGCATAAAGAAAATCCAATACTCAAAGAGTATAGCAGGAGTATATGAACTATGGTGAAAAGCCTGCATAAATTGCTGCCACAAATGACACAGGTGAGGAGAGAGTGTCAGGTAGTGGTAAAATGGCCGCCAAAAAAATTAAATAGTTGAAGCGACACTCATAAGAGCAAATAAACAGGTCTGGTGGCAGGAACATCCAAATTAATCAAATATTAGCTCACCATGAGCGCTGTGAAAGGCCAGAATCCGCACAGGAGGTCGGCATGAGTGAAGAAGGGCAGTGCGCTGTAAGCGCGTCAGGAGCACAACATGGCGGTCGCGGCCGTCATGAAGCCGCGGCCGCCGAGTCCTTCGTCAGAAAAGCACTAAAAACTGCCGTGGGAGGTCGGAAATCCGTTCCGCGATGTTCTCTCCACTGTCCGATACTACATTCCGCCGCTTCAGAGTGCGAATGGGATACGGGAGCTGTTGATACCCCCGGCCGGTACGGAGCGCTCACGTCGGAGCCGCCATCCACACCGGGCGCTAAGCCACGCCCCCGAGCCTATATTATCTTCACTTAAGGCCATTGAAGCTTCTCTCAAGGAGCTGGTTAGTACTACAAAACTCTTACAAGTCATCTCTTAGTGGTCTTCAGAAGATGGGAACTGACTTTTGACCCAGTGAATCTAGGCTGGGGACACTTAAGCAAAACAACTGTTAATCGCTACACAATAGATACTATGACAATAGACCCAGTGGATCTTCTTGTACAAATGCTATGCCGTCATCTTGAGATGCCCAAGTTAGATCACATGTGAGGCATACCCAATCTCACTCGTATGTTACTGTACCTCAGAACTGTTTCTCCCACCCTCTGTATTCAGACAATTCATCACATTCAAAGTTACTGCAATAAACTCCGGAAGCCACACCAGAGGCGATTGTTCTAAAAAAGAATGTCCCCCTATACATTCATATCAAACTGAAGATGATATCCAACTTAAAAGCAAAGTTACTCATTGGATGGAAAAAGCACTTGGAAACAGCTGTAACAGAGATTGTACAACGATTTGACTGTAAGGAGAGTCCGTTGGGTGAAGAATAGTCCTGAAATGGAGATGGGTGTGTGTGTCGTTATTAATTTTAAGGACCTGCAATTGATTGTGTTTTTCGTCATATAAATTGAATTGCACTGGCATTGTGAACAGGAATATAGAAGCAACTCCTCTAGGCTATTTTTACAAACCAGTCAACTGTGCAATTCCTGATTGTTTCTGCTCGTGTCCCAAACAAAGGGTCCCCTCTGATTGAGACAAATGACAGGTTTTCCCCCCTTGAGTCTGTGGATCAGGTACTGACTCCCAGCCGTAGAGACATTAGAAGGTATTGGGCCTGCCGCTCTTGATTTGTTTCTTCCTATGATTTTTCCAGCTCACAAGGTTATTGTATCTGTAAATCATAGCGTCACGATTCAGTGTACTCATTTTGTTGATCTTTAGCTCTGGCTCCTCAAATTCTAATTAATCAGGACATGCTGATAAAATGGACTGCACCTCTCCAGACTCTAGAAAGTTCTCCATCTTAAACGCCCCTTCAGCAACCACACAAAATTGTAAGCTAATGTCCTGGAATGTGGCTGGTCTTGCTAGCAAGTTGAGTGATCCCTCTTTGCCCACCATGATAAATGAATGTAAAATTGTAGGTCAGCAGGAGACCTGTGTGCTTGAAATCATACATATAAATGGGTTTCTTTCTTTTGCCAATCCTGCTATTCCCTCTATTAGTGGTCGGCACAAGGTCAGCTTGTTAACTTTTATTTGTGTCTATTTGGTATGCAGGATCACTGAAATTCACTGCAACTTCCATTATTTCCAGATTGTACTCTCTCTGCCTGGCCATTAATTGTTGTCAACGTCCATGGCAATAACTTCACTCCGCATAATACTGAAATTTCAAAGTCTTTAAACATGTACTTGGTAATGCAATTTAGAGGGGTATCCGGTAGTAATTTGGTCCTGCAATTTCAGTAGTAGACCACGCACCATCTCATGTGATGCAGTTTTGGCATCCGGGACATGTTGATAACCTGGATTATTTGCATTTTAATCCTACCCTACAGCAGGAAATGTTTAATCAGACCATGACTAGGTTTGAGCTCGTCACAATGGACTTCATCCCAGTCGAGGAATAAAATCAAGTTATTTTTTCCAAGAAGTGCAGTGGAAGTATGGTTGATTATATGGTTATTTCAAATTCTATAGAGCACTCTGATATGGATTTCACAATTTTGCATAGTTGTTGGGGGGAACTTTTGCCGCGAATCGGACCTCTGTTGCCAGTCCTTGTTGTTGTTGGGGGACCTGTCAGCTGCACGCCCACAGTGTTTCCGCCGCCCGCCGCTGCACCACTTAGACCTTCGGTGTGGCCACAGTGAGGCGTGCGGGGACAGCAGGACTTCAATCCCCAGAATTCCAGGCGGCCTGGAGCCGCGCATGCCTACATCGCGCTAGGAGGCGCATAAATCCAGCGACAACCCCTGTTGAGCGGGCAACTTTTGCCGTGAATCGGACCTCTGTTGCCAGTCCTTGTTGTTGTTGGGGGACCTGTCAGCTGCACGCCCGCAGTGTTTCCGCCGCCCGCCGCTGCACCACTTAGACCTTCGGTGTGGCCGCAGTGAGGCGTGCGGGGACAGCGGGACTTATATCTCCAGAATTCCAGGCGGCCTGGCGCCGCGCATGCCTACATCGCGCTAGGAGGCGCATAAATCCAGCGAAAACCCCGTCTCGCAGACGCCGGGCGAAGCCCGGGCAAAGGGCGGGCCCTCTGTGGCCCTCAGAGGCCTGAGGAGACTGGACTGGGCCTATACCCTAACGTGTTGCTTAGGATTGTTTGTGTATATTCTTTGGTCGCCTATCTGTCATGGCTGCGACACTTGATAAACCCACACTTGGAAGCGTAGTTGGGACTACCAAGGGTACATTAGACAACTATTTCACCAA
Organism: Lissotriton vulgaris; assembly: GCF_964263255.1. Taxonomy (NCBI): domain Eukaryota; kingdom Metazoa; phylum Chordata; class Amphibia; order Caudata; family Salamandridae; genus Lissotriton; species Lissotriton vulgaris. The sequence goes on from NC_141691.1 coordinate 1,394,191,729, forward strand.
GGTTGTTACAGATTTAGAAAGGGAGAGTGTTTTGGCTGAGCGGCGTCGCTCCATTGAATGTTTGAAAAGTAGACCTCTCTTGGATAGTTTGCATCAAACTACTTTATTTGATGCAACTACCCATATTGAAAATGAGGACACTTTATCCACTGATAATGTCCCTATACTCTTGCGTGACACACCCCCCCCACTCGATTCTCCCACTACCTCATATACGAACATTGTATCCCTTTCTAGTAACTCTATCATAGGTACAGATGCGATAGTTGAGCCACCCGTACCTATAGCTGAGACCGTTAGGAAAAAAAAGGCTAGGAAACCAGCTATGCCTAAAGTTTATGGTCCGCCACCAAACAAGAGAAGGAAGAGGGGTGGTGAGCCGCAAAGAAGTAAGATTAGCCACTCTGACTTTGGCAAGACCACTAAGGCGAATGTAATAATTACATCTACCTTAAAGGCCACTGTACCAAATGTCCAAACTCCAATGGCTCCTACGGACACTGTACCAATTTCTAAATCCCCCGTACTGACTGTATTAACCCCATCAGGTTTAGCTACTCCTCTACATTGTCCGCCTAAGGAAGCAGTGTCTGCTATCCCTCTTGAAAGTTTCGAACATCTAATTAGGTCATTTGTTTTACCCATAATAGAGAGGTTGAAGAGGGTGGAACAAAGGCTGGGGGATCTAGAACTGGCTATTAGTAATAATGTTGGATCACTTAAGGGTCCTGTGAAGCCAGTCCCACCCCCCGTAGTAGCATTGCCATCTCCCACTCCTGTTGTTGAGATGGGTATAAATAAAATTAGTAAGCCTACCAATCCAAAAAAACAGAGGGCAATACCCCCCAAATCGGTTCAACAAGCACTTCCACATGCTGTCAGCGAAGCCCCGAAGGCAGGGAATAAATCTTTCACGGGAAATAAGGAAGAGGAGAGGGGAACTGCTAGTCCACCTAGGACAGAGAAGCGCAAGGGGCGTCAAGTTGAACTACCCCCTGAAGCGGTTCCTTTTGTGGTTGTCCTCACGGGTGTTCCGGAATTAGAGGATGGTAGGAGGGAAGGGTTCTCCCAGTTAAAAAATAAAACTATGCATTGGCTTAGCCAAAATCGACCACTTCCCTTTCATATTAATGGAGAGATTCTGCATGTCCGGCGACTTCCGTGGCTGGGAAGTAGAGTGAAAAACATAAAGGAAGATCTAATTGTCATCAACTTCAGAGATCCCGGGGCTGTTAGATAAATTCTAAATTGGACTCCAGGGAACGTTGGTAACTCCATCGTTCCTTGTGACCTGACTTATTTTGATCCGAGATCTCTAGTGAACCCTACACTCCATCCCGGGGTATTAGCACACCTGCAGATTAAACCATCTATACCATTTAACAACCGGTATATGATGCAGGCACCTAATTTCATGACTGCTGAAAATGCATTTGGGTGGGAAACCGTACCTTTCAGAAGCCATAGAAATGGAACTAGGAGGATGGACCATTTGCTAGGAAATGGGAGGATGGACCATCTGTTACCATTTACCCCGTTGGAAGTCACAAATAGGTTCGATGCCTTTTCAGGCTTTGACGAATGCGATTGACAAACGGGAGTCCCCACTAATATGCGATCTGCAAATGAGAACCAAGATGCAAATGCTAAACCTAGTCCCCTAGTGCAAGTCCTGGCATCAGAACAAACTACTCAACCCACTATTGCTATTTCTCCTGATGACTACCCACCACTGAACTGCGAGCCTGAGTTGGGGACAGCTCTTACCACTTCCATTATTAATGACCTTTCTGGTACCTTGGACTGTGAACCAACTAAGCAAGATTTGTCGGCTGCCCATGTTAAAATCCTCTCTTGGAATGTGGCGGGTCTCAAGAATAAACTGCCCGTCCCAGAGTGGACGATTTAGAAAAGGGGGTGGTGATGAACAGAGTGTCTGAGTTAAACAGACCACTCTTACCCAGTCCAAAGATCAGGGCTTGATCCATCACCGTTATTTTTCTCACTGCCCCATCCCAGCTCAGAACCTGGCTATATGCAAATCAGTCTGTCCCTGGCCCAGTGCATCATGGGAACAGGGCAGATTAAACTACCAAGCCAATTCTTCACCAGAAAGGAGACAAGCTACCGGGGACCGGTTTCTGGCATTTCAGCCTTCTTCGGCCCGGCTTGCATGAATCCTGATGGAGCAGTGAGAAAGGGACTCATGTCTGAGTATACCCTGCCACACCTATAGTGGCCAAAAACGATTTAGAAAAGGGGGTGGTGATGAACAGAGTGTCTGAGTTAAACAGACCACTCTTACCCAGTCCAAAGATCAGGGCTTGATCCATCACCGTTATTTTTCTCACAGCCCCATCCCAGCTCAGAACCTGGCTATAGACGGCTGAAATGCCAGAAACCGGTCCCCGGTAGCTTGTTCCCTTCCCAGTGTAAGAATTGGCTTTTGTAGTTTGGTTTGCCCTGTTCCCATCATGCTCTGGGACAGGAACAGACTAATTTGCATACAGCCAGGTTCTGAAACTGGGATGGTGCAGTGAGCTAAAAAACGGTGTTGGATCTAGCCCTGATCTCTTGACTGGGTGAGAGTATTCTGTTTAATTCAGAGACTCTGTCCCTCACCACCCCTTGTTGTAAATATTTTTGTCCACCCTAAGCGTGGAAGGGTATACTCAGATGTGAGTCCCTTGCTCATTGCACCATCAGGATTCAAGCAAGCCGGGCCGAAGACAGCTGAAATGCCAGAAACCGGTCCCCGGTAGCTTGTTTCCTTCCCAGTGTAAGAATTGGCTTTTGTAGTTTGGTTTGCCCTGTTCCCATCATGCTCTGGGACAGGAACAGACTAATTTGCATACAGCCAGGTTCTGAAACTGGGATGGTGCAGTGAGCTAAAAAACGGTGTTGGATCTAGCCCTGATCTCTTGACTGGGTGAGAGTATTCTGTTTAATTCAGAGACTCTGTCCCTCACCACCCCTTGTTGTAAATATTTTTGTCCACCCTAAGCGTGGAAGGGTATACTCAGATGTGAGTCCCTTGCTCATTGCACCATCAGGATTCAAGCAAGCCGGGCCGAAGACGGCTGAAATGCCAGAAACCGGTCCCCGGTAGTTTGTTTCCTTCCCAGTGTAAGAATTGGCTTTTGTAGTTTGGTTTGCCCTGTTCCCATCATGCTCTGGGACAGGAACAGACTAATTTGCATACAGCCAGGTTCTGAAACTGGGATGGTGCAGTGAGCTAAAAAACGGTGTTGGATCTAGCCCTGATCTCTTGACTGGGTGAGAGTATTCTGTTTAATTCAGAGACTCTGTCCCTCACCACCCCTTGTTGTAAATATTTTTGTCCACCCTAAGCGTGGAAGTGTATACTCAGATGTGAGTCCCTTGCTCATTGCACCATCAGGATTCAAGCAAGCCGGGCCGAAGACGGCTGAAATGCCAGAAACCGGTCCCCGGTAGCTTGTTTCCTTCCCAGTGTAAGAATTGGCTTTTGTAGTTTGGTTTGCCCTGTTCCCATCATGCTCTGGGACAGGAACAGACTAATTTGCATACAGCCAGGTTCTGAAACTGGGATGGTGCAGTGAGCTAAAAAACGGTGTTGGATCTAGCCCTGATCTCTTGACTGGGTGAGAGTATTCTGTTTAATTCAGAGACTCTGTCCCTCACCACCCCTTGTTGTAAATATTTTTGTCCACCCTAAGCGTGGAAGGGTATACTCAGATGTGAGTCCCTTGCTCATTGCACCATCAGGATTCAAGCAAGCCGGGCCGAAGACGGCTGAAATGCCAGAAACCAGTCCCCGGTAGCTTGTTTCCTTCCCAGTGTAAGAATTGGCTTTTGTAGTTTGGTTTGCCCTGTTCCCATCATGCTCTGGGACAGGAACAGACTAATTTGCATACAGCCAGGTTCTGAAACTGGGATGGTGCAGTGAGCTAAAAAACGGTGTTGGATCTAGCCCTGATCTCTTGACTGGGTGAGAGTATTCTGTTTAATTCAGAGACTCTGTCCCTCACCACCCCTTGTTGTAAATATTTTTGTCCACCCTAAGCGTGGAAGGGTATACTCAGATGTGAGTCCCTTGCTCATTGCACCATCAGGATTCAAGCAAGCCGGGCCGAAGACAGCTGAAATGCCAGAAACCGGTCCCCGGTAGCTTGTTTCCTTCCCAGTGTAAGAATTGGCTTTTGTAGTTTGGTTTGCCCTGTTCCCATCATGCTCTGGGACAGGAACAGACTAATTTGCATACAGCCAGGTTCTGAAACTGGGATGGTGCAGTGAGCTAAAAAACGGTGTTGGATCTAGCCCTGATCTCTTGACTGGGTGAGAGTATTCTGTTTAATTCAGAGACTCTGTCCCTCACCACCCCTTGTTGTAAATATTTTTGTCCACCCTAAGCGTGGAAGGGTATACTCAGATGTGAGTCCCTTGCTCATTGCACCATCAGGATTCAAGCAAGCCGGGCCGAAGACGGCTGAAATGCCAGAAACCGGTCCCCGGTAGTTTGTTTCCTTCCCAGTGTAAGAATTGGCTTTTGTAGTTTGGTTTGCCCTGTTCCCATCATGCTCTGGGACAGGAACAGACTAATTTGCATACAGCCAGGTTCTGAAACTGGGATGGTGCAGTGAGCTAAAAAACGGTGTTGGATCTAGCCCTGATCTCTTGACTGGGTGAGAGTATTCTGTTTAATTCAGAGACTCTGTCCCTCACCACCCCTTGTTGTAAATATTTTTGTCCACCCTAAGCGTGGAAGTGTATACTCAGATGTGAGTCCCTTGCTCATTGCACCATCAGGATTCAAGCAAGCCGGGCCGAAGACGGCTGAAATGCCAGAAACCGGTCCCCGGTAGCTTGTTTCCTTCCCAGTGTAAGAATTGGCTTTTGTAGTTTGGTTTGCCCTGTTCCCATCATGCTCTGGGACAGGAACAGACTAATTTGCATACAGCCAGGTTCTGAAACTGGGATGGTGCAGTGAGCTAAAAAACGGTGTTGGATCTAGCCCTGATCTCTTGACTGGGTGAGAGTATTCTGTTTAATTCAGAGACTCTGTCCCTCACCACCCCTTGTTGTAAATATTTTTGTCCACCCTAAGCGTGGAAGGGTATACTCAGATGTGAGTCCCTTGCTCATTGCACCATCAGGATTCAAGCAAGCCGGGCCGAAGACGGCTGAAATGCCAGAAACCGGTCCCCGGTAGCTTGTTTCCTTCCCAGTGTAAGAATTGGCTTTTGTAGTTTGGTTTGCCCTGTTCCCCTCATGCTCTGGGACAGGAACAGACTAATTTGCATACAGCCAGGTTCTGAAACTGGGATGGTGCAGTGAGCTAAAAAACGGTGTTGGATCTAGCCCTGATCTCTTGACTGGGTGAGAGTATTCTGTTTAATTCAGAGACTCTGTCCCTCACCACCCCTTGTTGTAAATATTTTTGTCCACCCTAAGCGTGGAAGGGTATACTCAGATGTGAGTCCCTTGCTCATTGCACCATCAGGATTCAAGCAAGCCGGGCCGAAGACGGCTGAAATGCCAGAAACCGGTCCCCGGTAGCTTGTTTCCTTCCCAGTGTAAGAATTGGCTTTTGTAGTTTGGTTTGCCCTGTTCCCATCATGCTCTGGGACAGGAACAGACTAATTTGCATACAACCAGGTTCTGAAACTGGGATGGTGCAGTGAGCTAAAAAACTGTGTTGGATCTAGCCCTGATCTCTTGACTGGGTGAGAGTATTCTGTTTAATTCAGAGACTCTGTCCCTCACCACCCCTTGTTGTAAATATTTTTGTCCACCCTAAGCGTGGAAGGGTATACTCAGATGTGAGTCCCTTGCTCATTGCACCATCAGGATTCAAGCAAGCCGGGCCGAAAACGGCTGAAATGCCAGAAACCGGTCCCCGGTAGCTTGTTTCCTTCCCAGTGTAAGAATTGGCTTTTGTAGTTTGGTTTGCCCTGTTCCCATCATGCTCTGGGACAGGAACAGACTAATTTGCATACAGCCAGGTTCTGAAACTGGGATGGTGCAGTGAGCTAAAAAACGGTGTTGGATCTAGCCCTGATCTCTTGACTGGGTGAGAGTATTCTGTTTAATTCAGAGACTCTGTCCCTCACCACCCCTTGTTGTAAATATTTTTGTCCACCCTAAGCGTGGAAGGGTATACTCAGATGTGAGTCCCTTGCTCATTGCACCATCAGGATTCAAGCAAGCCGGGCCGAAGACGGCTGAAATGCCAGAAACCGGTCCCCGGTAGCTTGTTTCCTTCCCAGTGTAAGAATTGGCTTTTGTAGTTTGGTTTGCCCTGTTCCCATCATGCTCTGGGACAGGAACAGACTAATTTGCATACAGCCAGGTTCTGAAACTGGGATGGTGCAGTGAGCTAAAAAACGGTGTTGGATCTAGCCCTGATCTCTTGACTGGGTGAGAGTATTCTGTTTAATTCAGAGACTCTGTCCCTCACCACCCCTTGTTGTAAATACGTCCCAGAGTGGGGCTCTTTTATGGCCTCACATGACATTTGTATGTTGCAGGAAACCTGGGCGCTAAAAGAAAGTAGGGTTCAGGGCTTTGCAACATACGACATCTTGGCAAGTATGGGTGAGAGGGGTAGGCCCTCGGGTGGGCTGTCTATATGGGTTGGCACGCACTTAGGAGCTAAGGCATCTCAAATTCCAACTAATTCAATGGATGTCCAGTGTGTGCTGTTGAGTATGTTAAACGGGCCGGACATTGCCTTGATCAATGTATACTCAAGGCCAGTTAGGCGGGGCCTTGAGTCAGAGGCTATTGAGACCTTGTTAACCTTCATCCAATCGATTGATTCATCCATCGTGCTAATCCTGGGTGGAGATTTCAATTGTAACTTTGAGCCACTCATGGATCCGAATTTGAGCAATCCGGATGAGGTTGACTTGTTGTGGGCTATTCCTGACCCATTGATTACTCGGGTCAAGGCATGGACCCCCTTGGTTCTGCAATTGCAGTTATTCTCGTTAGCGACATCATTGCGAGCCTGTAATGGGAGGGTGGACCCTGATAGACCAGGGAAAAACACGTTTAATCGATTAAAAATTAGCACCTCAGTAATCGATTATATTTTCATCGAGGCCAGGCATTGGGATAGGCTGCATGAGTTCAGGGTCATTGAAAGATCTGACAGTGATCATAATGCTTTGGTCCTGTCACTTAAACTGGGGAGCTTTGGGTTGAAATGCCAAACTTCGGCTGAACATTCCACCATTGTGCCTTTAATAATAACAAACTGTAGGCGCAGGGTCAAATGGCCAGACCTCCAGATGTCCATTAGTAAACTTGTCGAATTATATGAGCTTGTTATTCCATTCATTGAAGATATGGGGAAATTCGGCCACTTAGGCAGGGCATCTGAAATACATATTCAATTTGCTGCCGCACTCAAAGACATTCTGTACCCGGTGAGAAAGTTAAATCAGCCTCGAATCGCAACATCTAGATAGTTCAACGCCTCCTGTCGGAAGGCCAAAAAGGCCCTCCTTACAGCAATAAAATCCAATAACAGGGAGGAAATCAGGGCCCATCGCAGCATGTATAAAAAGGCAATTTGTGATGCCAAGAAGGAATGGGAGGCCTCTATGTGGGAGGAATTGGGATACGCACTTGGTACCAATGACTTCAAATCATTTTGGTCCATAGTTGCAACTAGATTTAGTGGGCATACCCCGCACTTGCTCCGAATATTGCCCCTTTAATTTGGGAAAGCCACTTTTGCGATCTTTATGGCATTTCTGAGCCTGATGAAAAGCTTGTTACTACTCTTGAACCTCAGCAGCCTAAAAGCATTAGTGGGGCTGAGCGGGGACGGCTAACTACAGTTCCCTTATGCCCACTCCAGTTGAACTCTTTACCTTGGCTGAGGTAGAGACAGCTATAGGCAAGTTGATTCCTAATAAGGCTCCTGGTTTGGATAAACTGCCAGGGGACTTGTTTAGGATGCAACCGAAAATCTGGGCCCCCTATTTGGTTGTTTTGTTTAACGGCATTCTACAGGGAGATGATTTGCCCCCTACCTGGTTAGGAGCTGAAATCGTGCCTATCTTAAAAAAGGGTTGTCCATTAACCCCTCTCTAATTATAGACCGATCAGCCTAATTGATACATCTCAAAAGCTGATGGGGAGGGTCATCCTCAATAGGATTTTAGGGTGGATTGAGGATAATGGGATACTTTCTATACTCCAGGCAGGCTTTAGGTCTGGCACCTCCACTCTAGATCAAATATTTCGCCTGCAGGTCTTGTACTGGAAGACAGCTAAGGTGGAGGGTGGCAGCTTCTACCTTGTGTTCGTGGACCTGCGGGCAGCTTTTGATCTAGTTCCGCCTGGAAAATTGTGGAGAGTACTAGCAGACCTGGGCCTCCCGCCCTATTTGCTAGCCATTCTTTCCAGGCTCCATGAAAATAATTTTGCCCAGGTGAGGTGTGGCACGCATGGCGAACTCACAGATCAATTCCCTGTTCAAAAAGGTAGTTCGCCAAGGGTGCGTTTTGGCACCAACGTTATTCAGCCTCTACATAAATGGCCTTGTGGAACATCTGAATGGTGTGGAAAATAACGATGCCCCTAAACTAGTTACAGGTAGAGTGCCCGCTCTGATGTTCGCAGACGACACTCTGCTGTTGTCTAGAACATCATCGGGCATTCATAGAATACTTGATGGTTTTGTGGAGTTCTGCGACCTTTGGGGGTTGGAAATCAACCTAGGTAAAACAAAATGTATGATTTTTAACCCCCCTAAGCGTGTACGCCCAAACCCCGTTTTACATGGTACTCCCCTTGAAAGGGTTAAAACATTTGTTTATTTGGGTGTCACGTTAACCGAGAATTTTGGTTGGAATAAGCAGATTGCTAAATCCACACTCAAGTTATCCCAGCTAGCGGGGGGCATAAGTAAGGTTTTCAGGGTGTCTGCTTTCAGGCCGGTGTCCCCAGCCCTAGAGATATATTGCCTTCAGGCTAAGTCGGCAGCAACCTATGGGGCTGAACTTTGGGGGCACAAGCAGATAATGAAATTTAAAAAGGTGGAGCAGTCTTTCGTTAGAAATTTAGTTGGGTTACCATCTAGCACGCCATTGATCCCCCTTAGATTTGACCTTGGCATGTTGCCAATAGAGGAGATCACTAGTGCTAAACCAAGAGGTTGTGGTCAGTCCCTGAATTGGATGCGTATAGAGCGGAATTTTCTGAGATCTTGCCTCTTCTTAAAAACAAAAAGATCCCTTGGCTTCAGCATATTGGTGCTGTTAGTACCCGTTTAGGTTTTCCTGAACTGTGGGAAACCCCTGAGATTTTCTGCCTCGGGATATCTAAGAATGAACTTCTTTCTCAGATACGTATGTCAAACTATCAAACACTAATGAGCTCTGCATCACTGGGTAAGCTGACATCTGAGTTCCTCCTAGTTAAACCAGAACCTAAAGTTGAGGAATTCATGGACCTAATTGAACCCCCAGTTGCTCGAAAGTTGTATCTACAGTTAAGGCATGGCACTCTTCCAGTTAGGTCTTTCACATCTAAATGGTTAAATCCTAAGAATGAAGTTTGCCCAGCATGTAGCTACAAAACTGAGAACGTAACCCATGTGCCGTTTGTCTGCCCTGCCTATTCTGCAACTAGAAAACGCTGGCTAACACCCATCTGCAAGAACCTGGGACTTTTGCACTTTACACAGGCTTGTAGGATACTGACATATGATACACATCCTCCCATTGTGTTTGCGGTCTCTCGTTATTTATTTAATATGTGGCGCAGGAGATATACCTTTTTAACTTGATTGCTGTATATACAGTTTTTAACGTCTTGTATTGTGATAACTCTTAGTTTAATTCTCTTTTTAATATTTCATGACTATTTATTGTTTTATTGTCTGTGCTGATGTACTTTATATGCACTTTTTATGGTCGTTTGACCGAAATAAAAGTTATCAACAACAACAGCATAGTTGTTTAATTGATCCTAATCCTTTGATACTTACACTATCCTTGAGTGGTGTACTTTTACAACATGTCCGTACGATACCTCCATTAGAGACGCTTATCCAAAAGGTTATTTTTTGAGAAAATGAACTAGCATTAACTCACAATGTTTGCTGCATAAGTTGCTGGATAAAAATAGGGATGAACTGCTGGTTTGTTTAGGAACTGGGTCTGACCCTACTGATCTATTAAGGTCCTACTATACTATTTAGGGTACAATCACTGAATTGTTAACTGCTACAGTTAATCAGTTCAATTTATAGGGCAAAAGGGTTTGAAGGGGGCTGTTCATCGGCTCACCTGAATTTAATGCAAGCACTTAAGAAAATGCCTTGGGCGGCAGGGGAAGTAAAGTTATGTAGAGCTAGATACAAACAGATGATTAAGGAGAAAAAGTAATGATTAGACAGTCTGCCTAACCACAATGATGTGAGGCCAGTAACATGATAGGTCTCTTTTCTCGAAAACTAAATGCTCCTTTTTTTGGTGATGGCTATAACATTATTGTGGCTACTGTTATACATTTCCATTAGTTGGTGGAACAATTTTCTAATCTTTATGAACATTCCTAAACTTGTCTGGATGAAATAGTGCTTTGTGTTGTGTAGGTTCAGATTGTATTGATTTTCCGGTGATTACTCTGAAAGTGGTGGCCACTGTTATTTAACAAAGCCAAGGCATACAGCTGCAGGCCCGCATGGAGTTCCCCATTGACCTGTTCAAGGAGAAGATCGAGCTCTGAGCTCCTCTTAAGTAAATGTACTTAGGAGTTCCATGATGCTAGGGCCACCGAGGTCATGGTCCTGGTCCTGTTCATCTATTGTCCTCCGTTTTATGAAGGGGAATAGAGCTGATCCCAAGGGTTACCGCCTCCTTTTTCCTGTTTAATTCCACAGTTAAGATTACTTGGCAGAGTTCTGTTAGGTCAGCTGGAGGCATAGGCAACTGAAAAGGATATTTTATGCAATGTCCAGTATGGATTCAGACAAGGTCTGAGGACCATATAAAAATGCTTGAATCTCCATCTCAAAATTATTAAGTATGCAAAGGTGAAGAGCAGCTGTTTACATTTGGCTTTCATGGACCTCAAATTTGCCTTTGAATGCGTAACTCGGATAAAGCTGTGGAACAGAATGATCGCAATGGGGGTGGAGCACCTGCTGATGCATTTTTTTTTTTAATTCAACTATACCCCGATCTGTTTGGGTGTGTTAGGTATGGGCCAAACAGTGAGTGTACACCACCTTTTGTAATTGGCTGCGGCGTTTGACAAGAGTTTGTACTGCCTCCCTTTCTTTTCTGCCTCTGTATCAATGAGCTCAAATCTTCCTTGCTGTGTGTTAAGGCAGACGCACCTAAGGAAGGGACTAGACACCTCTCTGTACTGATGTACGCAGGTGACTTTTAATGGCTAGAACGACAGTAGATCCACAGAGGTTATTAGAACATGTTGCCCAGTTCATGGTTGACTGGGACTTGTCCATCATTGCCTCTAAATGATACAGCATGGTATGTGGTCAGCAGAGAAGTAAAGTAAAATCACATTATATTAAAAAATACTAGACTTTTATGTGTACCCACGTTTACTTACTTAGTTATTCCTTTTGATGATAAAGGTACTTGGGCACACTTAGTGAAAGTCAGGAAATCACAGCTATAGCAGTCTATAGCTACAATATTCAGTTTTTCTGCCAAATTAGACTAGTCCTCCAGACGTGATGATTAATATTTACCGGAGTAAGTGTGTCTCTGTGGCCACTTTTGGTGCTAGGATTTGGGGTACTCAAAAGGTATCCAACCTCCAGGTGAACAAAAATGAATTTGGTGAAAAATTGCTATCTGTTCCTTCCAGTGCACATATATATATATATATATATATATATATATATATATATATATATATATATATATATATATATATATATATATATATATATATATATATATTTATATTACGTCAGTCGGAATTAAGTCCATTGTACTTGTAGTATTATGTGAAACTGTCCCATTTGATGTTTTCTCTGTATGGTCCAAACCAGAAATGAGACTTAAATGATCTGTGATATTAGATTGCCTGAGCCATGAAGAAGCTTGTAATATGTCCATGGCTGATGTATATAGTAAAGCAATTTGATAGAGCGGCCTAGGTGTTTTTTGAGAACCCAGAGCATATTAACCCTGCTATTAAAACATCTGTTAAACACAACTAGCTTGTGATGTTAAAAAGGGATAGGGAGGTGGCAGAGTGCAATAAGCATAGTGTGGCTGACTGTCAACCTTTATCAACCATGTTAGAAATTGGGATTCTGGTTGACAGAGGTAGGCACCCTGTCCAAGCAGGAACCACAATCCTAGTCAAGGTAGGTCACAATGCAACCTAAATTATCCTATGCTTACACTCTGGTAGCATGACACTGAGCAGTCAGGCTTAACTTAAAAGGCAATTTGTAAAGTATACATCAACACAGTTAAAAATGCCACAAAAAGACTCTACACCAGGTTAGGAAAATAGATTCTAACTTTATAAATAAGATCATAGCGACAAAAATCCATCCAGTAGAAGTCGAGAGATGAATTTTTAACGATTAAATGCAAAAGATAGTGCTAAGAGGCAAATAGTGATCAAAGAGTTAATTGGTTGCGCTAGATCAGAACAAAGTCAGGAGTTCAGGCTGACTCCAATGGAGTGCGGCCTGGATATAGGACCTATGCTGGCCTCGGAGCAGAAGTACGTTGATCCTAGTCACAACGCAAGATGTGTCATTGATCTCCATGCAGGAGAGGTGTTGTGACGAATTTCTCCACATAACTGTGGCACTGCGTAGGGTGTGTGAGTGAAAGCGTTGGTTTCGAAGTGCGTCGGTTCAGATTGATATTTTCCACACAGTGGCCGTGATGCACCGGTTCCTAAGCTGTGGTTCTGAGTGCGATGCGGCAGTTGCGAGTGCAACGCTCCGGTCCAGGTCCCTCAACAGCAGCGATGTGTTGATTCTGCTCTTGCAGCAGTGGATGCATCAGTTCCACTGGAGCAAATCCCTAGGTCCACTGCCAAGGTTCCAGGACTGGGGTGGCACCACTTGGCAGGACAGACTTCCAAGCAGATGAGCCCATGGGCTGGAACAGGAAAGTCTTTTGTGTCTCTGAGACTTAAGCAGCACAAGGCCAGCCAACCAGCCCTTGGAGTCACTCTGGGTTCAAATGATGCAGGTCCAGTCCTTCTCACACAGGCAGGGAAACAGCAGGCAACAGGGCACTGTCGCAAGGCAGATTCCAGCAAAGTAGCAGTCCTTTCAGCAGAGCCAGAGATCCAGTGCTAATACCCAGTGATGCCTTTGAAGTGGGGGTGACTTCAAAGAAAGCTTTGTAGCGCCTAGAGGCACTTCTTTCCTGCAATGGCTCCAGACACAGCACAGGTGGGTATTAAATCTTGTGTGGGGAAACCCTTACAGACGCAAGTGTTAGCTCCTCCCTCCCATCCTGCTTTAGGATGACTCATCTGCATGCAGATGACCACTCAGGCACACCTATCCTTCCTTTGTGTATAGCTGTCTAGAGGGAATGCAGAAATTCAGCTGTCACTCACCCCAGACGTGTATTTTAGAGACCGGCAGAAGACACCAAATGGATAAAAGTCATTGCCAACTTTCTAAAAGTGGCATTTGATAATCTGGAATTTAAAATCCAACTTGACCTTAAGTTGTGATCTTAAATTGTGAGTTCAGTGACACTAAACTTGGAAAGTTGATCTCTTCACCATTGGAAGTTACACTTAAAAGATGTAATAAGGTGGTCCCAATGTTATACTATGGGAGGAATGGGCCTTGCAGTAGTGAAAAACGAAATTGGGAGTTTTTCACCTCAAAGATATGTGAAGTTTAAAGGTACATGTCTTGCCCTTCAAATACATTGCACCCTGTCTAGTGGGTTATACAGGGCATATTTTAGATGTGACTTACATATATAAAAAGGGATGGCAAGAGGGCTTACTTGCCAGGTCGACGTGGCAGTGTGAAACTGCACACACAGGCTCTGCAGTGGCAGGCCTGAGACATGGTTAAGGGGCTATTTATGTGGGTGGCACAATCAGTGCTGCAGGCCCACTAGTTGCATGTAATTTACATGCCCTGAACACATGTAGGGCACTTTACTAGGAACATATAAGTAAATAAATATGCCAATTGGGAATGAGCCAATATGGCCATGTTTGTAATAGAGAGACCAAGAACGTAAGCACTGGTTAGCAGTGGTAAAGTGTGCAAAGTCCTAAAAGAATCAAAAGCGAAGTCCGAAAAATTGGGGGAGGCAGACAAAAAGTTAGGACAAGACAAAGGCTGTCGGGTCTAATAGACTACGATTCACATGGAACCTTACCTCTATTTTTTTCTTAATCATTGTCAAAATTTTGTCTGGTGAGATTTCATTTTAACGTAGCTCATTTCTTAGTTTCCTATCCTAAAGATGTGTTCAGAGACTCTGACCTGGTACCTTCCCATGCGACTTTGGGTCTCCACAATCTATGCTGCATTTCTTTTTTTAATGTTTTTGTAACCTTTATAGGAAAAAGTTTTTGCGTCCTAATTGAAGTCTCTTAACATCAGGAAACCTGTGCTGTTGTACCTACAACTTTTCCAAACTGAATTTGGCTGTTTAATGGAACAAAAATAATTTTCTGCTGCAATCAGGTTAAGAATCTCATTTGGTGACTTTAGGGCATACAATTTTGAAAGGTAATCTGAAATTGAAACACTTAGTGCCGGATTCTGATGCGGGTTGGAAAGCTTCCTGACCGAATCGGCTTGGAAATGGTTTCCGACCCACTCTGATCGGGAGAGTCCGACCGACTAAGTACGATGCATCCGGATGCTTCCAGATACGATTTGGTTGGACTCCCATTGACTTCAATGGGAGCATATGTTCCTAACCGCATCATAATTGGGCCCTGGGTCGGGAAGACACGTTCCCGATCCGATTTGGAAGAAGCAAATGCCATTAGGAGGCCTTCCTAACCGCATCAGAATCAGGCACTAGGTGGGAATGCTTTCCTAACCGCATCTGAATCAGGCCATAAATATGCATCTTGACACTTTTAGATCAGCTCCAGTTGTAAACAAGCATTAGAAATGCAATAGGTCTCGCAGCATTAGAGTTAGTGCTTTTAGAATTGTTAATGGTTTTTTTTGTAAATCTTTAGCATGAGGTTGAGGGTGAGTGAGGGTGAGTGAGGGTGAGGGTGAGTGAGGGTGGGTGAGGGTGAGTGAGGGTGAGTGAGGGTGAGTGGGGGTGAGTGTGGGTGAGTGTGGGTGAGGGTGAGGGATTGAGGGTGAGGGGTTGAGGGTGAGTGAGGTTGAGGGGTTGAGGGTGAGTGAGGGTGAGGGGTTGAGGGTGAATGAGGGTGAGGGAGGGTGAGGGGTTGAGGGTGAGGGGTTGAGGGTGAGGGGTTGAGGGTGAGTGGGGGTGAGTGAGGGTGAGGGGTTGAGGGTGAGTGAGGGTGAAGGTGAGTGAGGGTGAGGGTGAGTGAGGGTGAGTGTGGGTGAGTGTGGGTGATTGAGGGTGAGGGATTGAGGGTGAGGGGTTGAGGGTGGGTGAGGGGTTGAGGGTGAGTGAGGGTGAGGGGTTGAGGGTGAGGGGTTGAGGGTGAGTGGGGGTGAGTGGGGGTGAGGGGTTGAGGGTGGGTGAGGGGTTGAGGGTGAGGGGTTGAGGGTGAGTGGGGGTGAGTGGGGGTGAGGGGTTGAGGGTGGGTGAGGGGTTGAGGGTGAGTGAGGATGAGGGGTTGAGGGTGGGTGAGGGTGAGTGAGGGTGAGTGTGAGTGAGGGTGAGTGAAGGTGGGTGAGGGTGAGGGGTTGAGGGTGAGGCGTTGAGGGTGAGTGAGGGTGAGGGGTTGAGGGTGAGTGAAGGTGAGGGTGAGTGAGGGTGAGTGAAGGTGAGGGTGAGGGTGAGTGAGGGTTGAGGGTGAGTGAGAGTGAGGGTGAGTGAGGGGTTGAGGGTGAGGGGTTGAGGGTGAGTGAGGGTGAGGGGTTGAGGGTGGGTGAGGGTGAGTGAGGGTGAGTGTGAGTGAGGGTGAGTGAAGGTGGGTGAGGGTGAGGGGTTGAGGGTGAGGCGTTGAGGGTGAGTGAGGGTGAGGGGTTGAGGGTGAGTGAAGGTGAGGGTGAGTGAGGGTGGGTGAGGGTGAGTGAGGGTGAGTGAGGGTGAGTGAAGGTGAGTGAGGGTGAGTGAAGGTGAGGGTGAGGGTGAGTGAGTGTGAGGGGTTGAGGGTGAGTGAGGGTGAGTGAGGATGAGTGAGAGTGAGGGTGGGTGAGGGGTTGAGGGTGAGTGAGGGTGAGGGGTTGAGGGTGAGTGAGGGTGAGGTGTTGAGGGTGAGGTGTTGAGGGTGAGTGAGGGTGAGGGGTTGAGGGTGAGGGTAGGTGAGGGGTTGAGGGTGAGTGAGGGTGAGGGTGGGTGAGGGTGAGTGTGGGTGAGGGTGAGTGTGGGTGAGGGTGAGTGAGGGTGAGGAGTTGAGGGTGAGTGAGGGTGAGTGTGAGTGAGGGGTTGCTCGCTGGGTGCTTAAAACTAAAACCGGGGGACAAACATAATTCGCTCGCGGGCCTTACAGAGTCGCTTTGAACCCGACGATCACTTCTGCAGTTAATAACAGGGACTAACATATCAACAAGTTATGCGAACAAATGTGTTCACGACGTTACCGCTGCCGCACAATTATGCATGCGCCATTACCTCAAGTAGGGCCTGGGGGAAATTGCCCGTGCAGAAATTGAAATGAGGGTATTTGCGCACACCTTGTAGTGAGGAAACAAGCGCATAAACCGTTTGTTCTTCATTTTTTCAAAATTACCTCTGAGCCCAACTGGAGAAGGCTATAAGAGTGCGCGCGTGATGCATGCACCGTTTATTACATTAGCAGGAACGCGCGGGTAAATGCTGTATTCTCGTCTACAATCGCCGTACAACGCATACTAACGAAAAGCTGCACTGCCAGACATAAAGATGCCATGGAGACCGAGAGCGAGAAACCAGAGCTTGAAAGAGGTGTACACACAGAGAGGGTCACGAGAGAGACCCGGATGGAGAGAGACGGGACAGGGGAACAGTAGAGGAAGGGAGTGGTGATGGAGGCGGCAGGGAAACAAGGCTAGCGGCAGGCAGGCAGGGGAGGAGAGGAGGAGGGGGGAGGAGAGTGAGTGCGCGCGTGATGCATGGAGGAGAGGAGGAGGGGGGAGGAGAGTGAGTGCGCGCGTGATGCATGCACCGTTTATTACATTAGCAGGAACGCGCGGGTAAATGCTGTATTCTCGTCTACAATCGCCGTACAACGCATACTAACGAAAAGCTGCACTGCCAGACATAAAGATGCCATGGAGACCGAGAGCGAGAAACCAGAGCTTGAAAGAGGTGTACACACAGAGAGGGTCACGAGAGAGACCCGAATGGAGAGAGACGGGACAGGGGAACAGTAGAGGAAGGGAGTGGTGATGGAGGCGGCAGGGAAACAAGGCTAGCGGCAGGCAGGCAGGGGAGGAGAGGAGGAGGGGGGAGGAGAGTGAGTGCGCGCGTGATGCATGGAGGAGAGGAGGAGGGGGGAGGAGAGTGAGTGCGCGCGTGATGCATGCACCGTTTTTACATTAGCAGGAACGCGCGGGTAAATGCTGTATTCTCGTCTACAATCGCCGTACAACGCATACTAACGAAAAGCTGCACTGCCAGACATAAAGATGCCATGGAGACCGAGAGCGAGAAACCAGAGCTTGAAAGAGGTGTACACACAGAGAGGGTCACGAGAGAGACCCGGATGGAGAGAGACGGGACAGGGGAACAGTAGAGGAAGGGAGTGGTGATGGAGGCAGCAGGGAAACAAGGCTAGCGGCAGGCAGGCAGGGGAGGAGAGGAGGAGGGGGGAGGAGAGTAGGGGAGGCACGGCCTAGCGGCCGTGCAATCAAGTAGTGAGGGGGCGGAGCTGGGGGAGGCTGTGGAAGAGAGTAGGCAAGGCGACACGGCGGGAGGGGGCGGAGCGGGTAAACAAAGACGGACATGCACGCGCCCGTGACTTTTAAGGTCAATGCGCATGCGCATAAGCTTAATGCGCATGCGCATTGACCTTAAAAGTCACGGGCACTGCAAGGAATCGCCACGATTCCTTGCAGTCTAGATAAAGAGTGGATAACTCGCAATACTCTCGCCTTGCTCGATGCGCATGCGCATCGACAGGCGAGACCTAAAAAGCTTTATATTTCATTTTTTTAGAATTTTACCAAATTTGTATTGCTCAATATTGATAATAATGGCATAATCACAATTCTTGTCTAGGTGAATCCTTAAAGTCACTAAATTAACCTGAGCTCATCCCCTGGAATCTGTGGCACGGAGCAGACCAGCTTAACTTAGGGCAATATGTAAAGTATTTATGTAGTAGCAAAACAGTAATAAAGTCAAATTGCAAACCAAATTAGAACTAGAGAGATTAGTTTGTAAAGTTTTAAGTAAGAATAGCACCTAGAAGCACCAAGTGGTGATGATAGGGAATGGTTTTTAACACAAGGTAACCACTTTTTTTTTTCAAGGGACCAGTCAGTATCCTTTTTATTTTTTTCAAATCCGTTTTTGTAACCCAGTTGCCAATCTTCTAATTAGATAGTAATAGAAGAAAGTTCTCATTGACCACTTTCAGTAAAGGAAGACTATGGTTTGTGATTTGTCATATTTCTAAATTACTATGGTAAACAGCAAACTTATTTTTTTTACTGTATTTGACCGTCTTACAGTTGTAATCAATACTTAATATTTGCAAACCATTAGTAATGCCTCACTTTTTGCTGAACATTATTAAATTAATTATGAATGCAGCATCAAGACATTTCAAACATACAATTGCCATTCCGGAATATAGCAGCTACAACTATAGCAATGCTTATGATAGTTTTAGTTTGCTACAATTGTAGGTTTTGAGCCTCCTGAAGCAGCAGATATCCAATCCATTTAGGTCAAATCAGTGTGGGGTTGCGGGCATTGTATCGGTTTCAGTCCAGTTTGTGAGGGACAGAACCTCTTGTCGCATTTGTAGTGATGTCAGAGGTTTGAGGATACATTTCATCTGAATCTTTGATTTTGCAGAGGGGCACCTTCCACGTCTCAAGTGTCATGTGCTGACTGCCTTGACTCATAGTGTTGTGATCTCTGCCGATGCCCACCTTATCCCATCCATACTCCATCTCCTCGCATGTGGAGCACTGAGAGATTTCCATGTTGTGGCATTTCTGTGTTTCAGCAGGAACAGTGCTAGATATACAAGTTGTTGTGTTTGTTAGATGCCATCAGAGGAAACACTCCCAACAAAGTTAGCTAGAGAAATTGTGCATACATTCCCACAGGATATCAGTTCTAAACTGAATCACTGGTGACACCCAGTTACCAAACAATGAATACGTGATCTTTACAATTTTAAAACTATATGTTGCCTAAGGCTTATCGCAGGGTGTATAGATTCCTTTTGACTGTGATAGGCTGGAAGATCTTGAGGCTTTTGCAGCTCTCTATCAAATCTTTTTATGCTAATTTCTTTCTTGTATTCAAAATAAGGCTTTTCAGATTTTCACTACAATGCTTCATATTAGATTTTGTATCGGAGAAAGTTTTCAAACATAATTGGCATCTGATGCAGGCAATCGGTTAGAAATGTTTGGTTCATATAGCAGTCCAGGTTTTCACTATAGAATACTTTAGATATTCTTGTAGTTAAGACTCTCTTACATGTGTTACTCAGGAATTTTACATTTTTGTGGAAGCAGAAGAATGTAAAAGTAAATTTGTTGCGTGTGTGGATGGTGCTCTTATTTCTTTGGTCTCGCTACTAAATATTATTGAATGCTTTTTATTCATTCTTTCCTTTTGTACAGTCCCGTTGTAGGGCATCCATCAGTTTCATTATTTATTTCAGTACTGAATATTCGTCCTGAGTTTTTAGGCCTCCTATATTGCCCCTGTAATTGAGGGCACCAGGCCTCGATAGGGTACCGGGTGACCTTTTTCGTTCTCAGCCAAAGATTTGGGTTCCGTACCTAACCGTATTGTTTAATGCGGTCTTATTGGGGGCAAAGATACCTGACACCTGGGCGGGGGCCGAGATCGTCCCCATTTTCAAGAAGGGGTGCCCTTTGGAGCCGTCAAATTATAGACCAATCAGTCTCTTGGACACTAGCCAGAAACTGATGGGCCGGATACTCCTGGATAGAATACTGGGATGGGCGGAGGAGCATGAAGTAATGACTACCCTCTAGGCCGGCTTTAGATCAGGGATCTCGACCACGGACCAACTCTTTAGGCTGCAGGTCCTTTTCTGGAAGACTGTAAGTGTCGAGGGTGGCAGCCTCTACCTGGTCTTTGTAGACCTGCGGGCCGCTTTCGACCTTGTGCCGAGTGAGAGTTTATGGAGGGTCTTAAAAGATCTTGGCCTTCCTCCCTATCTATTGGAGGTCTTGAAGCGGTTTCATGCAGGGAACTATGCCCGGGTGAGGTGCGGAAAGAACGGGGAACTATCTGCACGTTTCCCTGTAACTAGAGGCGTACGCCAGGGCTGCGCCCTGGCTCCCACGCTCTTTAGTCTCTATATAAATGGCCTGGTGGGGGAACTTGAGAGAGTCAGGGATAGCGACGCCCCTTGGTTGGCGTCAGGTCGGGTGCCTGCTCTGATGTTCGCAGACGACACCCTATTGTTGTCGCGAACATCAACAGGCATCCAGCTGGTTCTGGACGGTTTTGTTTCATTCTGCGCCTCACGAGGACTCGATTAATTTAGAGAAAACGAAATGTATGATCTTCGGTCCCCCGAAACGCACTCGCCCTAACCCCACATTAAACGGCATCCCGCTCGAAAGGGTGAGAACTTTTGTATACCTGGGGGTCACTTTGACTGAGGACTTTGGTTGGGGCCCTCAGGTATCCAAATCCACCCTAAAGCTCTCACAGATTCTAGGGGGCATAGGTAAGTTCCAGCGGACAACGCAATTTAAGCCAGTCTCCCCAGCGCTTGAAATCTACAGTGTTCAAGTTAGACCTGCTGTAACTTATGGTGCAGAACTTTGGGGACATTCGAGTACAGCAAGCCTTCTCAGGGTTGAACAGGCCTTTATGAGGAATTTGATTGGACTACCCCAAAGCACCCCGCTCATACCCTTGAGATTTGACCTAGGTGTGGAGCCCATCTCTGAACTACTAGCGGCCCGACCCCTCCTGTACTGGAGAAGGCTCTGGACAGTACCGGAGCTTGTGGATTATAGAGCTGAGTTCGCTGCTGTCTGGGGGTCGTTGAAGAGCAAGAAAATACCCTGGTTGCTCCATATGAAAACTATTGCCTATCGAATAGGAATGCCCCAAATATGGGAGACTCCGGCGGAGAGTTGTCCAGTGCTAAGGAGAACTGTGCTGCTGGCCTCTCTGAGGCACTACAACCTAAGTCTGCTGCACCGTTCGCCATGTATGGGCAGGTTGTCTTCGGAGTTTTTGCAGGTAAAACTCGTGCCCAGCAGGGAGGAATTTCTGGATCAAATGGAACCTCACCCTGCAAGAAAATTATACACACAATTAAGGCATGGCTGCCTGCCACTTGGGACACTGACCTGCAAATGGGCAGGTCAAGAGAATGGAATCTGCCCTGTCTGCAACAATGGCAAAGAAGACATTGCCCATGTTTTGTTTTTTTGCCCTGCTTATAGCGTAATTCGGAGAGCCTGGCTGGTACCACTATGTAGAAATCTGGGACTAAAACATTGTGCTCAAGCCATTAGAATTTTAAAATATGATACATCCCCCCTTATTGTGTTCTCGGTCTCCCGCTTTTTGTACGGTATGTGGCGCAGAAGGTCCACTTTGATTAATTGTGACTAATTTGTAAAGATGGCCATTTTTCGTGGATAGCTGATTGTTTAATAATGTTTTAACTGCTGGTTCTTAATTATTTATGTATTTTATTGTATGTACATACTTTGCTTGTGCTTTTATGGTCATTGACCGAAATAAAGTTATCACGAACGAGTAATTGATTGGTCGTATAGGTTGGAGAATGCAGATTTGACTGAATCCATGTTGATAGAAATTGATTAGTTTCAGAAACATTCAGTGGACTGATTAATGGTTCCTAAAAGCAATGCAAGTCTGAGGAAGTTAAATCTACCTAAGTGTTCAAGTTTCATATTTCCGATATGTAGGGGTGTGTGTGTGTGTGTGTGTGTGTGTGTGTGTGTGTGTGTGTACACGTACGTACGTACCTGCATGGTTACATTTGCACAGAATTCTGTTAATTGTGCGATTTACTGTGACATAGGTTTCTTCAGCAAAACAATTTGAGGGGTATCAGTTTGTCTCTTTCATGAGGAAACTTTGTTCACTGAGGTCAGAGTAGGGCTGGACTGTGCCCTGTAAACTATACTAAAATATATAATCGCAATTCCTGTGGTTACCAAGCACAGCACTTCAACACTCAGAGCCACCTTCAGGGTATTACCATTATTATTTACAAAAGTGTCCTTACTATTTTTGTTGAAAAACACCTTTAAACTTATTTCAGAGTATTATTTACGAAGGCTTCTCCCTTGTTTGGTAAATGATTAGACCCCATTTTGTCGATTTTCAAAGCGCCCCATATAGCCTCCTATAGAGTACCACATTAGGTAGAATATTGGTTATGCTGTGTTTCATCTAAGTTGTAGAAGTGAATATGTAATTGGGTTTGGTATATAAGCTATTCACTTGGAATCAAAAACAGAAAAATTTGTGTCAGCTAGGTGGCATTGTCACCAATTATACTAAGATAGGAAATTCATGTAATTGTGACTCACAGAATCTGACTTTGTTCCTCATATTACACAAGAAGTTCAAAGGTAAATTTGGATTACCAATACACAAAAATAACTGTAGGTCAGAAGGAATGTGTCTTTTCTAGAGTGTGCAATGGTGACTATGTGTGTGTTAAGAAATTTGTTAGAACAGCACACAACAGAGTATCGCACTAAGGGGGAAGATATCCATCAGTTTATCGTCCTTTGCCGCCCTGTCATCATTTGAACCCTTCCTAGGGTGTGGAAGCTGAGTTGTTGCCACTTCAACAAGGAAAGGGAAGTGTGCGGTAAAGTGAATGGTAGTTACTCGATAACTGAGGAGCAGTGCAGAAGAAAATTTATGAAAATCAAAAAGAAAAGAGGAAAAAGAGGTGCTCTATATTAAAATTGGATAATGAACGCTGAGGAACTTTATTCTGGTGCCGTTCATTTCCAAGGTTAAAAAACAATCCGTGCAATATAACCAGTGAGTAACCCTAATAGTCACTGGGTTGTCATAATGGTCGACATGTTTCTGCGGTCTATAGATAACTAAGTATCACCCGCTTCATCAGGACCTAAGGTATATGCTACTGCTCAAATGTGCGAAAAAAATAAATTATTTGATACAGATACAGATATCACCTGATCAAATTTGGATTACCACCTTGAATGAGGTTCTTTCAGGATGGGTAAAATTAGCTTTTTAATCTTATTTCAGAAATTCTTTTCCTTATCTACTCTATGAATATTTTTAATACATTATCCATTGTGACATGAACATATGTTCAGTAGCAGTTTGCTTCAGATGTCTGAAAGATGAGAGTTGTTTCTAGTCTTTTACGTATCATCGGCTGGTTTTAAGAAAGAATGTTTTTCACAGGGTGCGTCCTTAATACCACTCATTACTACAATTTCTCTGTCTGAGGTTCGGAATGGTGATAACTGTAAAAGGTTGTTTCCATTTACAAGAGCAAAAATATTTTGTGTATTGATCAGATCATTGAGAGTTTCAAGTTTTAAGCCTTGTAGGAACGGTCACTAATTACGATGTTGGTCGGAAAGGCTCCGGATGGCATTCAGATTTTCCTAAAGGGCTTGACAGATGTTATCTCCCAAACCCTTTGTGATGCTACCGGGGCATCTAAGTTTGTCCTCACTTTCCTCGTGTGCACTCACTTCCAACTAACGCACAGCTGTCCACTACATCTTCTGGTTTTGAAGTCTGGGTTCCGTGGTCGCAGTAACTTCGGCTCGTCACACGAGTGAACTCCAAACTCTCTCTGTGCAGCTGCTTGACACCACCTTTTCCCCCAGATAAAGCGGTGTTGAGAACCAAGGTGACCTTTTTTGTCTGAAGTTGTGACTGCTTTTCACCGTGGGCAATCCGTTACTGTACCATCGTTCTTTCCTTTGCCTCACTCCTCGAAAGAGGAGGAGAGGCTCCATTGGCTGGACCTCGAATGAGTCTTGAGCTTTTACAATTTGGGTAATTAATCTGCTCTTTGTGGGGCAAAGAAAAGGAAGCCGGTGCAGCAGAAAGTGACTTTGTGAAGGTGAATAGCCTCAATTATTCAGATCTGCACCATGCACTGGCCAAGAAGCAACCTCCAAAAGGACTGGGGGCCCATTCTATCAGGGCTAAGACTGATGCCAGTGCATTGGCATGCAAAGTGCCTGTTCTTGATATCAGTTAGATCAGTGCACATGTTCACAAAGCTCTATTTCCTTGACATCCAAGTTCGACGGGAAGAGCGTTTCGCCCCTTCAGTTTGCAGGACTTTCTAGTTTGAGCCATTTCACAGACCCTCCAACTTGGGAGGTATTTCTTTGGTATCTATTCTGACGGGAAGGAATCTGCAGTTCGATATAGCCCTCAGAAGAACAAGTTACTTACCTTTGGTAATGCTCAAGTCCTGATTTTTTAATATGCACGCTGATACCTCTGATTATTGTAGGCCTAAGCGTTCAAGGATGCTGACAGTGTTAAGAAAGAAAATGACATCAGTGCTCGGGGAGGGAGGCTTATATGCAGCTCTGCTTGTGCTCTGTCATGGTACCACGCCCTAGCAAAGCTTCATAGGAGCACTGCTTTCTAAATCTTCTGGATCCAGTCTGGTGCCTGGAGATATTCTAGAGGCAAGGAATATGTGGTTAGATGGAGTATCCACCGAAAGAGCATTACTGAAGAAAAGCAACTTGTTTGTCAGACATACCAAGAAGCCACCCAATGGTGAAAAACATGTTGCAGACATTTTAGTTTGGCTCATAGTGGCATCACTGCCTGTTCAATTCAACTCAGTTGTTTCTGGTAGTAATATGTATGGTTGGAAGAAGCATGAACTGCTGGCAGCAAAAAGAAAAAGAATACTGCTGGGTTAATCTCTGAAAAGTGATCATTTTCCACTAGTAGTGTACCTCATTGATAAAAGCCGACAAGTAGATGTTTTCCATGGTCCATGAAATCATTATTTTATCAGCTTCTCAACTTTGAAAGGTTTGATCCCTTCATTTGTGAAAAAAAATTAACAGTTTTATGGCTGCTCATAATTGGCCATTTGGATTTATGTACGAATAGACCTGGCTTTCCCCAAGACTCAGATGAGGAAAACTTCAAATTGATGCAGCAAGACGTTTAACAATGCAAAATCAGCATAGTTATATGCGAGCCAAGCCGAACGAATGTAGTGGCTCCCAAATGCCAACACTGTTGTTCTGAAATCTTTGCACATGAAAACTCTCATGGATCAACTCTTGTTGACATGGAAGAAGCCTGCATTGTGTGGAGAGCTGTGCTGCCTTGGCTTTCGTTATTTCCCTGTAGTTTCAGTTATTTTCTCCCCAGTAGAACCCTGACGAGCTCACGGAGGGTTCTACCTGTTCTACTAACTTGATAGTATTCTCGGAAGCTACAGGAAAATGTCCACGAAAGTGTTGATTGTTGTGGTATTTGGGGACTCATCGAGGGGCAGTTGTGGATTCTGTGTCTTTAGTAGGAGGACCTTCGGAATGGATATTGTCGCCGTCATAATATCTAGATGAACGCAGCATTGTCACCTTGGCCAGTTCAAATGCTTTTTGCTATGAAGACACCTCCTTTTTCGCTATTGTGAATACAGCAGACTGGCGCTATCAGTCATAAGGCTATTTTTTTTTATTCCTTATATAGGACTCTCATTTTTATTCCTCTCAAATCAAACCATGCAAGCTGGCTGATGGCGAAAAGACTTATTGCAAGCTTAGAGTGGGCTTAGAGCCCACCTGTTGCTTACCATTGGTTGGCCTTTGTTGTCACTCACATTTGCTTGTTTTTAATTCATCAGCTTGTGTGGCTCTACTATGTGTGTGTCCCTCCCCAGGATCATGAATGCATTGCCTATCTCCTTCCACTGCTCACATTTCAAGCACATCTTTTCTCTTTTTGGTTAAGCATGCCACTTTGTAAATCTGTTTTCTAGCAGTCTTCATCGTGTACTTCTCTTCCCCCTCCCCTGCGCTCCATTTTGCTGTCTCTCGCCATGTGCGTCTTCCTGCCCCCTTCCGAGTTGTGCTTACTTTCATGTCCTTCTCCCCCAGTATAGAGTTCTCGCCCATATGATTACCCCAACAGCCCTTTCTATAGCCTCTGTGCTTCTCTTCCCCCGCTCTTCACTTTCCTCTCTTCCCCTGTATTGCTTCCGTCCCACCCTCTGTATTGCTTCCCCCACCTTCCTCCTCTGTGTTTCTTTCAAACTCCTTGATACTCCGACCTCCCGTATTGCTTCCTTCCCCACTCATACCATGTGTTGCTTGCCACACACCTAAAAAAAGAAAAAAATGCTTTTCATACTACATGTTATATTTTCTGTTTACTTATCCAACTTGTATCGGTAAATAAAATGAAAAACAGGCACTAACAAAGGGAAAATGTCTTACCTATAAGAGGTATTGGATTTGGCAAAGTTTTGTAGCCATGCTGTATAGCAGCGCAGATGCTTTGCAGTGTGGCTAGGACTAATTTTCAAAAATGCTTTCACACAGCCAGGGACAATGCTTTTTTTATAATTGAAAAAAAGTGCGCTGAATACATCCTAGTCCTTTTTAGGTCTCGCCTAGCATGGCAGCACGCATGCGCTGATCTCTCTTTGCTGCTTTCTGTAGTTCGGATTTTCTGGAAGTTCAGTTTAAGAACCGCCCATCATTTTCATTGGGTCGTGTCAGCGTTTATGATAAACGCTGGCTTCCCATTGAAAAGGAGGTTTTTTGGTTACCGCCCTGTCTCCTTCTCGAACTCCCATCTGGACTCGATGGTGTACCGGCGGCGTTAGATGGTCTCCTTATATTAGTTGGTAGGCACTTTCTTTTTATCATTCTCGGCGAAGCGCGATGCTGCAGTGCCATGCGCTCTAAATTTAATTGTTTGTTTTATGACTTTAATAAGCGCAGCTCCTGCTAGGGACACAGCACTCACTTTTTTATTCATATTTTTACTTTAGAACGGAGCACTGCGCCGTTTCAAGGACACTGCGCTCGGTTTATTTCTATTTTTTTAACTTGAACACTGAGAGCAGCGCCCCCTTCAAGGACACCACGCTCAGTGTTAAAGTTAAAAAAAAAAAAAGCAGGGTGTCCTTCCAGCTGCGCATCGCTCAGTTTAAAATTATTTGTAATGCAATAGACCTATTGCATTGCAAATGATTGTATTTCTATATTGCTGTGTGGCTGGGGCTTTAAGACGTAGCATTGCTCTCTCGATTGATCACCCTGGTTTGCTTCTTAGAGTACTGGTGGGTTGGGCAAACTTCGTAAATGGGGGCACATGACCAAACATCATGTGACGTCTGTGGCGCGACGGACAGTGAGAGCGGTGTCTAGGCCTGTAGCGCCTTGGGCCGGCAGAGGTGCTAAGTGGCGGTGGTGAGTGATCGCTTGGCTCTTCTAGAGGACACTCCACCCACTTCCTCTAGGTGACTGTACCCTCCAGTAACAACATTTTCTAGGGCGAGGGGACAGACCCCTTCATAGTGTAGTAAGAGTTTTCCCCACCCCGTAGGGGGAATGCCATTACTAACCATACATTCACTGAATATCTCGCCCAAAACAGAATACCGTTCCATTCCACCACTAAGCCAAATTAGGTGAAACTGTAGTATTTCCGTGAACCCAAGCTTCAAAGAACATGAATTATCTGATGTACTCCCAGGGAGACCGCTGAAATCAACATTGCCCACCGGCGCCAAGTATTTGGAGTGTCTGTGCATGCCTTGCGCCTATGAATGGCAAGTGCATGCCTCTTATGTTACACTTTATTACAGACAGGAAGGCGGTGCTGTGTTGATAACTCCAGTCATATTTTACCATTAGATTCAGGGACATTAAGTTTCATGTTCATAATGAAACTAAAAGTAGAAGACTGTAATAGAAAATAAAATTTGATTAATCAAACTACTCACATATGACAAGTAACATGTCTGATTACACACTGGGCGGATAGAAATTTGGCGTCCTCCCTGCTGCTGGTAAATAAAACGAGCCAGCAGGGGGCCCATTTTGGGTGCACGTCATCTGGGTGATTATATCAAAGAAGGGTGGTCTCTGAACACAAACACCTTTCCTGACTGGCCTGATTCATTCACAACTTAGCTCCTTCATGCCGGTGCCAAGTTGTTGGTATGGGCGATAGGGTTGTTGTTGCGTGTCAGCAGGGGGTGAGACGAAAATGGAATGTAGAAGGAATGGTGCTAATGGACTGTAAAACTGTACCCGCAGGAGGTAAAACAAGCATTTGCAATGCAATAGTTCTTGCATTTACGTGAGTGTAAGTTATTGGCATTGTAAATGACAATTCCTTTTAATTATTTTTTAAAAACCAAAACATAAATAAAAAACATTGTCATTTACAAAGCCAGTGCCTTAAACTAGTGTAAATGCGAGACCTATTGCATTGCAAATGCTTATTTATTATTATTTTTAGCCACACTGCTATACGGCATGGCTGCAGAGCATTACCAAAGTCTGTAATGCACATGCTGCACAAAAGACAATGGCAAAGCCAATGGTCTTCAAAGCTAGACCTGTTTGCTTTGTCAATGCTCTCGTGTTCACAGGGGGTGCCAATGTTCTCAGCACCCCCCTGTGACTCCAAGCAAATCAGTTAATATCCTGATGCGTAAAAAAACACAAGACATTTGTCAAAAATCCAATCCCATAAAGAAAGCAATTGCATCAATGTCTTAATGAAAAATAAATTTGTTGTCACAATAAACATCCACTTCAAAGGAGAAAAGGGCTTATTTGAAGTGTATGTGTATTAGTAAAGCATCGCTGCAAATGACAAGAATGGCACGGAATAAGAAAAAGTAAAAGTAGTAGCTCAATCACAGCACGATCAGTGGAGTGGCAGCAATCAAGCAGAACCAATCAGTACTTGGTCCATGCTCCAGTCAAAAGAGGAGGAAGGAAGTGAAGCCAGAATATGCTGGCCAATTAGAAGGCAGCAAATGAGAATGACAATAAAGACAACCAATGATGAGCAATGGGTGGACTGCAAGACACCCCTTCCTGTATGTATACAATCTCTTGCTAGCGAGAGCGCAAGCAGCTCAGGTGTTGTAGCAAGCGAGACCTAAAAAGTTGTCTGCGCTTTGAAGCTCATGGTCAGAATAACACAAATGAACGTGTCATAGTGCTTTTTTATGTTTGTTTAGCATGCTACATATCATTGGGGATACTGTACAGCATGACAAAAAAGCATGCACAAAGCCAATAGGTCCCGAAGGCATGATCTATTGGCTTTGCCAATGCTTATTTTGTTTTAGGAGCCCGAGGGCTTCAGATAATCTCTTTCACCATCAGTCTTTCAAAGATTTGATATTTTTTTTTTAGTAGGAGAGGCAACCTCACCCAGTGCAGCAGTGGTGATTTGGCTTTTTATCATCACTATCCAAAATACAGTCTAACTTCATGCATTCAAAACACCCAGTGCTGGTCAAAATATTTCATTGTTGCCTGTGAATGTTTGTGTAAGTGTCACTGAGCATTTTGTGTATTCGGTCTGTTTTTAGGTATGGCATTTTGAAGTAAAGTGTATTTTGAAATACTCTTTTGGAGGGACAATATATCTCTGTTCAACGGTATGCTTTTTAATGCCCGCTTTTTTTTTTTTATTATGTGGTCCTATGGAACACATAAAATTTGATCAGTAGTGTAACTTGAGGAGCAGCGCTTTTGTACATTGTTGGTGTAGCTCAGTGTCAGAACTTCAGCTAGGGAGAACGTAATGAGTGATTTTCTTATCATTTTTTGGCTTTACCTACTCCTCTGAACTCCTACTTCTGATTGTGAGGAACGTATTCCTACAAAACCTGCATGAAATGTCAGGATAAAGATGCATTAACTTGAATTTGTATGATGAAAGCTGTTGGACATCATGTCTGTGTGTGTTCCAAGCAATAGGTTGCTCACAGATCATAGACACATATGTTTGTGTTGGCCCTTGAGGTGAGTCTACAATACAGTTGTAATCCATTCATTTTCAGCTACACACCTTACCATATTTTACTTTGTCCACTGTTTCTATTGCTAAAACAATTTGACAAATCTCTTTAAAGCAGAAGTCTAGCTAACCAGGTGCAGCTTTACAGAAATGGCTCTTGCTTGCACGGCCTCAGTCTTCCAAGCGGGCAGCACTTTTTGACCAGCCATGTCTCCTTTCCTTTGCTTCTGGTTACCCCCGACACGTCAAGTATGCAAAACAGGGCTTGCATCCTACAGCAGGTGTAGTGTCGCTAGCAAAAACAACCCCCTGCCTATTTCCATAACCAGATTGACATTCTGCCATCACTTTGACTGTACCATGCTGGCCGACTTGCTTCAGAGAGGCTGAAGTAAGAATCGGAAAAGAATTATACATTTTGTTGTAAGCAACATGTCAGGATTTATGCAATATTTTCAGACTTCTGTTCCACCAGAATTCTTGGCTGTGACTGCATGTTTTAGATCCATAACAGTTTAACACTCTTAGGCTGTCACGCCAGACTTTGTTTTTCCCCCCAAAATCATACAATAATATACACTCATAGAGGGCTTTATTCATCCATTGGTCTGGTAAATTGTCATTCATATTGTGCTTCTTCTCACCACTGCATGGAGCATAGGGATGTGGGCCAGCCCACTTTACTCATTAGCTCCCTTCCTTTTAAGGGACTGTACTTTGTGTGTCTTCATTGTTCATATCTGCATAAAATAGTACCTTTCTTTTCATTTACCAAGCTAATTCCTTTTTTTCTCTTTAACAGCTATTTGTTTCTCTGGGGCTTCGGATTCCCCTTTAGATAGTGTTTTTTTTTTTTTTTTACTGTTTCCTTTTGAAAGTTTCAGTAATCCAAATATACCAGTACTGCTTTTAGCAACTTTCGACTGATAAAAAGCTGATTTAGCCCCAGGGGCTATCTTATAGTGTCCAGTGAGCGAGAGGGCAGGTATGGCTGTCAACGCAGCAGCCACAGGTACACCGTCTTGACACGCGTAGAAAACAAAAATAATTTCCTTCCCAAACTATTCATAATCACATACGTTGGGGTGTGATGCGATTGGTGGCGTGCTTACAAAATCGCTATGAACTAGTGCAGCATGTGCTACCGCGCGAGAGCCGCCAGTGCGTCACCCCCTGATTGATTTTGCTTGCATCTCTCGGAGACACAGCTGTTGGTTCGTGGTGCCCCCTGGTCAGTTGATAAGTGGCTTATACTTCTATACACTGGCACTCCCGAACAGAGGGGGCACACGGATAGCACATTTTCAAAAGTTCTCTGTATGAAGCCAAGCTGTACCAGGAGTTTACTTATGTAACTTCAATTTTGTCCACATCTAGGTGGCAACTTGTATTTTTTTCGTTTTTATGGCATATGCGTGCAATAAATAATGTAAAAATGTAGTTATTATACCAGGCCTGCTGGCTTTTCCAGTGCTTGTTTCAAATATGTTTGTGATACAATGCAACCCTACTCCTTTGCTAGTGAATTTAAGTGACATTCTGCCAGCATGTGAGACCTTAACACCCTAATCATATTTGTTAACCAAAGGCGAATCCACGTCCCTTTCACAATGAGAATGAACAACCGGCTATGAAACTCCCAACTGCTGCTTTGCCTACTGGGTTTTTAATATTATAGTGTTTTATTTGTCAAGGATAGCTCACAACTGGTGGTCGCATTTGCTCTTGGGCCAGAAGGACTCGAAATAGCATTTTCACCACATATTGGTTTACCGCCAGTGATTGTCTACCACTCCTCTGAATTTTGGTTCCACACAAAGAGCGATAGGCAAAGAACAGGTTTAAACAGCAGCTAAGCGCGCTTCTCTATTGATCAGCAACTGGCTTCGCCCCTCCCTAGTTCAGCCATCAGAGGGATAACGTTACCGTAACCCAGAAGCTGGCCTTTTGAGCCCTGCCGTTTTATTTGGTTGCCAATGTTGCAATCCCAGATGCTCCGCTGAACAGAGGACCTGTTCATACAGGAGCTGCATTGTGCTCCATCCCTCTGGGCGTGGAGCAGGATTAAAGCACACTTTATCTGGGCTCTGGTTGCGGATGCCTAGTTGACTTGATGAATAGGGAGGACTTAACAAATCCAGTTCTCAGGTCTGATCTGCATGACAGAGCAGAGTGTTCTGCAGGTGTTGAGTGGCTCTGAGATGAGAGAAGCCTTCTCGGTGTTCCTAAGAATGTCCTTTTGAGGTAGCCTTCGTGCTGCTATTCTCTGGTCGTCTGCATTTGTTGCCACCCTGGTAGGGTCCGCGGCAGGTGTTCATCCAATCCACAGCGCCATCAGGGGTGTGTCGATTTGTCTTTTGTTCTGGAGTGGAGTCCTGCTGCCGGCCCGTGCTGGGTTGTAGGCTAATGATTGCATTTCTATTGTGCTGTGCTTTTTCACAATAAATAAAATAAAAAAAAAAAATAAAAAAAAGAATGGCAGGCCTTTTTTGCAGGCATGATGATCTCTGGCGGGACATTGGCCTTCCTTATTTTAGACAACGAGTACATTGAATTTAGATTTCATTCAAAATTAGAATGCAGAGAGAAAGAGCGGAGTGTTATTTATGTGTGTGTGTATATATATATATATGTGTGTATATGTATGTATATATATATATATATATATCTTTTCGTTTCGAAAATAAAACAGCTTCAAGACTCCTTCAAGCAGTTTGTTTGACATCTGCATTGGGAATTGCCAACTTTGAACTGTCATGTTTTAATAAATCAGTTGCTTAGTTCGCCACCTGTAAAGCAGCTAATGATGCTTAAACTTACTCTGAGAATGGATAGAATGTCTGCATGCTGTGGGTGAACATAACCTCTCCAGGAAGCAACGAATTCTGAGCATGATTTTATGCTACACTACACCTCCTCTAACAGGAGACTGTAAGCAGTAACCTGACAGTTACCAATGTCCCCCATCCCTTACCGTGGTGGGTACCTCTGCCACTTGGACTGCCATGGGGACATAGTTACTATGCAACTGGGGACCCAAACCCAAGACATAAGGGAGTTCAGGCAGTTAAGATATAGGTATTTTCCACACTACTCCATGCACTCTGGTGGGGTGTTAACCATGAATCACAGACCCCTTGACTTAAAGAGGCACGAAGTGAAAAGATACTGGGATGCTTGATATCGGATTGTTTCAAGTCTAATTATGAATAGCTTAGCCCCATTTAAATGCACTCAGCATTGAGGCACTTGCATTCTCACTCATGTTCTGAATGGCTGTGAGAAATACTTTGAAATGTGTGCTACTGGGAGCCCTAGCTAGATATGATATATGGTAGATCAAGCTGCCCTGCAACATCTCTTTCTTAATCTGTCAAAAAGTGGCACATTTGGTGGATTTGCATGCTAGACTTCTGGAGGTAGTTACATTCTAAAAATGGTCTACAGAGCCTTATCTCGGTGTAATTAAACTTTTCTTGCCACAAGAATAATTAGTTTGGCCTACAGCCCAGAGATGCTGCCTTGAACTAGGTAAGACGTTCCTCTTTTTCTTCAGACATGATCCGGCCTTGGGATTTGTGCTGAATTCCAAACGGTAAATTTGAGGTACGGCATTAAAATGCAGTGTTTAAAGCTGCAAGGCCACATTACAATATGAGAGCATGGATTTAATAGGCATGTAGGTTAGGTTGGCGACATAGATTTAGGAAATATTAGGGTACATGTCTTGGAGCGCAACGTGGGTGGTTCTGGTGTCTCAAATTAAGTGTGTGCCCTTACACATTGCAGACGGATCTAGAAAGTTAGGGTTGATTTGCAAGGTTTGTAGACCGAGTACTGTGATAATGCTACAGATCATATTTGTCCTAATTATAAGGTGTTCATGAAGAACCTTAGACAAAAAAGGCCACCTGAATTACACAATTATTGTGGTGATTTCTCTCATTTAAATAGTCATTTTAGCCGAGCGCTGTACTGGTAGGTTTACTAAATGTCATAAGTCTACAAACAAAACAATTTGGATCGGATTTTAGGCGAGGTGTATTTTTAATAAATAGAGGATGGGCTTACAGTTACCGATTTTAAAAATATATCGAGCTCCTGTGGAGGAAGTCCCTCACTTTTTTCACCCCTCCCCCGATGAAATATGGGAGGTTCCCTCCCTTTTTCACCAGTGAAAGGCACATACCCCTTTACATTGCTAAATTTGAGAGCATATCCAGGATGGTAAACTACCAGAAAAGGCTGTGTTAATACCAGCAAATGGAAGGGTTTGCAAGTGTCCATTGTTTCTTTGAAGGTGGGCTCTGACAAGCATGCCTACAGGCCCACTCCTAACTTAAAATGTACTATTGAAGACATTCCAAAATACAGAGTAATTTACAAGGGTACAAGGCGGCATATCCTAATTCCTTGAAATGACAAATTGATTTGTTTGCACACTAATGTTGACCATGGGTATGCAACAATCTGATAATTTTGCCTCCTAATCATGGTGTCACCAGTGCGTAAGTGTGGAAACCAAATGAAGGTCTTGGTTTTTTTAAAGCCTGGAAAAAATTACCTTTGTCAGAGACTACAGTTCAGCATAAGTTTACCTGTAAGAGATCAACAAATGGTTCGAAATCGCCATGGCATGTTGTACCAAATAAGTATTGATTAAAAATACCACTTTTCCATAATTAAACGTCCGTTTTTCATAAGTTAATGAATTTATGACATTTGAGTTGATTTTATTAAAGTTTTAACCAGTGCATAACTGCACTGAGAGCAGTATTGCAAAACACATACAGCTTAATAGTAGCTTGTATGGATATGTTTTTTGAATGATTATTGTAGTTTTTTCAGTTGCACCTTCACTGATGTGTGTGCCAGAGGGATGCTGTGTCCTTTCTAAATTCATAGAAGTCTTCAGAACTTCAGTTAAGCATGTTCATGGTCATCAACAAGTGTTGAATTTGATTGCAGTATCTTGGTGGTTGAGCCAAAGTCGAAATGGCAGATTACTTGTCCTGTACTAAATGGGTCTCAAACATGCTTGTACTTTCGGGGAATACAACATCTGAATCCAGTTGTATATGCCACTGATGATGTTCGGGGTTCAGTGACAGTGCCCAAGGGTAGGGAATGCTTCATGACATTGCTTTCATCACTGGAGCTCGAGAATGTTCATAATGAGGTTTTTTTCCATTACATTTTTTGTAGGTTTACAGATGAAAGTTTCGAAATTGAAGAAGGACAGATGTTTGTAAGTACCCATTTACATAAAGAGTTACAATCGGTACATAGACGTGTAATATATTTTAGTTAAAGTGTGTGTTGTTGGACACAAGTTAAATTCAAATTTAAATCTGTTATCAATTGACTATTTTTATTTATTTGTAATTATACGATGCTAACAACAAAAGAGGTATATACAATGGCTCACCATCTATATCCTTATACGTTCCACGAGTTGCTCTTTGCAAAAAAAGAATACCTCATTATCACAGTGTTTCTGTAAAAGGGATCACTCCTGAGATCTGTAAGAAGATGTTGCATTTTATTGAAAAATGTTCAAAATAAACCCAATGCTTCACATGCTTCCTCGCTCTTTTGAAGGGTGTTAATTTACAAACACACCAAACCCCATTTAAAACCTTGGTGAGAGGAGTTCTTTTCCAAGGCCCGGTGCCGACACATTTAAATGCATTGTTGTACATACTTAGGCCTCTGCCTTGGCAATGACAGCACAATTCATGTTTAACTAGTTTTTGTATTTCAATATGCCTACAAAAGACATCAATGTTATATATACGCAAATAACATTTTGTATATTTCTTTCCTGTTTTTTCTATACATATCTGCACATATTTGTGCTCCTGTTACACAGATACAAAAGTTCCAGATTTATTTTAAGAGTTCATAATCCTCAACCATCCTACATGCAGCTAAGATATCTAGCCAGTTCTTTAATTGTAATCTACATTAATGTGAAATTCATAAGTAGAATTAATATATTTACGTTTTTATACTAATTTACTTCTAATAATCGTAAGATATCTATAACTTTGTTTCTAACTGATCGTCAGAAGATAGAAAGAATAATGTTAATCTTTTTTAACATATTTTTGTTTTGTTGCATAACGTACACGAGCATCCCTCTCTGTTATACAGTTATTATTATTTTACACTTCAGTTCGCTGCCTAATCTGCGTTTGCTCTGTGTGACATAATAACAAATGCAGAGTGTGGTTCCAGACAATATGGTAGTGGTTCGGATCTAGGGCATTTCTCCTGGTCACCTGAGCAATCTTTGTTGATCATCTTGAATGTAATGTATGCCTTGTCAATGTGATCGAAATTAATCAGCTTAAATCCGGCATTTCTGGAAATGTGGGCATTGCTAAGTATGACTTCCCAATCTAGTTTAATAGTTGGCTTATTCATGTCTTCACTGCCTTTCCCTTTAAGTGTCCAGCGTACATTTGGCTTGATATACTTGTGCCCAATACATGAGCATCGTCGCTTGTACCTGCCATTGTTGGTGTATGTTATTTTAAGGACCTGGTGCTTGATGACTCATTGTGCCATGCCTTTCATGCAAAGGTGACAGATCCATATAATAACAAGTAGATGGTATACCTATATCAACTACGCAAACTTAAGCAGGGCTTACCCTATATCAATACACTATATACCCGTAGCCATTTTTGACCATGTCTTTGCTCCTTTACTGTCCCACAAGTATTGGAGGGCCTGTATGCAGGTCAGGAGAAATATGGGTGTATAGGCTGCTGTTGTATGGGTCCTTGTTAAATGTATCCAGTCCACCTGTAGGAATCTGTGCCTCCCTCCCACCCACCCTCGAGGATTCAGAATACATTAATTTTGTTCTAGTGTAGTAGTGTGGGAAAGTTGGGTGCCAGCATTATTCTCTCATGTAGAGGCTGTACTTCATTTAATGATATGTATTTAGAAAGCATTGGCATAGCCAATAGCTCTCGCCTTTGGGACCTTATCATTGTTTAGCCATGCAGCATATTATCTTGGATGATATGCCTCCAGGGACTGAAGAGCTGTACAATTACTACAGACTGGGTTAGGAAACGTTTATGGTTACATTCCAAAGCTTTTTAATGCACAGACTGAAAGAAAAGTTCCTCGATGCAAGTCAACAGCAGTACAGCATCCTGTCTACGACTGCATCACTGGAGTATTGAGCAGCCTATGAAAAAAAGAAGTGAAGTACTTTCCAATTGTGGAGATGTCACAGCACTCCTCCCCCAGGCCTCTGTTCACCAGGCGCTTCTCGCACCATCCATTTATATTCTAACCAAGGCCCCGGCCCCAGTATCCCAGCCCCTTGGGTATTGGAACACTGGACATAGCAATAACAGCAAAACACTTCCATTTGTTGGGTAGAGGGGAAATAATAACGAAACAGGAACGGCATCGGCATCACTTAGGGCCCGATGTAGGTAATTCTAATTTACCACTTCTTAAATACCGAATCATACCGATTCGGTATTTAAGAAGTGGTAAATTAGAGGGGGGGAAATGTAGGTAATTCAGAATCGGTAAATACCGAATCGGTAAAATTCGGTATTTACCGATTCTGTAAATACCGAATCGGTATCCCCCATTGATTACTATTGGCCTTGAAGCCCATAGGAATCAATGTGGAATATCGAATCGGTATTTACCGATTCAGTAAATTCTGATTGTTGCAAGGGTGCAGGGGGTGTCACTTGGACACCCTCTGGCACCCCAATTCCGGACTTGTGTGCCATGTGGCACACAGACATGCCCACAGGGCATGTCTGTGTGTCACATTGCACAGGTGTGCATGCACAGATGTGCATGCACACCTGTATTCGGTATTTTACCACCCAATAGGATTGGGTGGTAAAATACCGATTCGGTAAGGCCTGTGGGACTCAGAAGAGTCCCACCTACATCTCAAGGTTACCGAATCGGTAAAATAGGGCCCCTACATCAGGAATGACCATGTACCGGTCGGTACCGGCCGAAATCGTCCGTTACCGGTCGGTAAATGGACACCTACATCGGGCCCTAAGTCTCCATGCACCCAAAAACAAAAAAATTAAACTGACCTTGTGTAATGTACCTCCGTGCAGTCGAGTTTTGTGCTCTATAAAAATGCCCCTAAATACTAATCTGGCCTTTTGTTTTTTCCTTTCATATTTCTTTTGTTGAGTTATAATTTATACAACAACAAAACTGTTACTTAATCTCTATGCACCTAAAAAAAACAAAAAAAAACCCTGACCTTGTGTAACTGGCACTTTCCTCAATACCTTTGGGTCAGTCAAGTTTTTGCTCTTTAAAAGTGCCCCCAAAAATGAATCTGACGTTGTGTACTGTAACTAGCGCTCATTTATTTATTTTTTTTAACATCGTTTTTATTGCAGAACCAAATCTTACATATATCATACGGTTATGGGCATTTCACCACTGCAGCAATTAGACGGAGAATTTGCTCAAGCAAATCATTTACACAGCCAATAAGCCCACATCCCGAAGGCCGGGCGGCGTAAACTCGTTATTCATCCTTCACAGTTGCCCCCGAATTCTTGTATTCCGTATGCCAGGATATCAGCGGTCTGCTTTTGCATTTTCGCCCCTCCCCCTAACTTCCAGCCCGCCCAGAACCCCAACTCCCCCCCCCCCCCCCCCTCCACCCTCCCCCCCCAGTGCCTGCGCCTGGATTTCTAAGTAGCATATGTTCTGGTTTTTGCTAGGAGGAATGTATAATTTGCTAAGAGTGTGTACCTGGTGTGTTAGTGGGATCTTCCGTTTCAGAGTTGGTGTGCCCCCCCTCCTCTCCCGTACCATCACGGAGCGCCTGCACTAATGACTCCCATGCTGTCGCCCTTTCCAGCGCCTTTTCGTCTGCAGTGCGTCTGGCTAGTTGATACCTCAGGGTGCTTTCACTCGCCGCCCATTTAAGACATTCATTATACCATCGCTTGTATGTGGGCCCCTTCCTGGATTTCCAGTTCCTAGTGATTCCCCGCGTGGCTAGAATTAATCCCATGTCTATAAACTTACTAGTCGTCTTATTCTTGGGTGTGTGAGGAAACCAGTGCAGTACTCCTACCGCTTTAGTGTATTGCAATTCCCTGTTCGTAGCGTTATTCAATGCCTCCCCAACCTCCCGCCAGTAGTCCCGCAGTTGGGGGCAATCCCACAGCATGTGTCCCAAATCTGCCTCTACAGTATTGCATCTAGGGCAAGCCGTGTTCTCCACACCAAAGTATTTCTCCAGTTTCCCCGGGGTGAGGTATTGTAACTAGCGCTCATGTAAAGACTCCTCCACCTACGGGTCGCTTGAGTTCACATTATATAAATAAGTATTGGGAAAGATGAGGCAGGAGTTGCCCAAGCGTTGCCCATAACGGTGCTGGAAGGTTAGGCTGCTGAAGGCCAGGTGACCGAGTCTCGCTAAAGCAACAAGCAGCCAAGCAGGAGGGGCTTGGGCGAAATCCTCGCACTTAGAAGTCAAGAAGCTCCTGAAGCGTCTGACATTTCATGTCTACATTTGAACGGGTGCAGGGAGAAAAAGTGACTGGTGCCAAAGCTGAACTACTGAAAACCGGCAAACAGTGACACGAGCAGTAATCAAAGAAAAAATGAACACAAACACAGAAGCGTTTATGTGCAGAGGGAAACCTCTATGGCAGACTTTGTGCTGATTGTTGTATAAAAACTTCAAAACATAATCTCTGTCACCAGTGTGAAAGTGATTAACCTGCTCTTGCTCCTAATGACCAACCTGCTCATTGTCCCCCAAACTATTGGCATCCCTACTATTTCAGGCATGGAGTTGTGAATGTCCCACTTGTGGATTCTGAAACTTGACCAACCACAGAACATTTTGAGGCATATATTGCATTACAAATGCTTTGGAAATCATGATGGGGACTCAACTGCCTAGTTTGAATCCTTTATCATAGAACATCAGCCTGCACAGTCCTTGTACATGACCTCTTGGCACTTGGCAGACTTTGATTTACCGAACCTGCCGCTTCTTTTGTTCCTCTGATCCCTCCTTGCCTCTTTCAACTCGTTCCATGGACGATCCAGAATGAAACCCAACTCCTTTTGGGCAACCTGTTGTACTTGTTGAATAACTATGTAACCATCTTCAAAATGCTCCAGGGAGGCTATTAGCTTCATACAGCACTTTAAAAAAATCTAATTAATTAGTTGAAACCCGTAATGGTCTTTCAGTAATTGAGGTGGATATTTTTGCATTTGTGATTTTTTTTTTCATTCCCATTACTAGTTATGATAAAGTAACAGTCCATTTGCACTCTCCGATCTCCGCTACCGCTCCAATCACTAATTTACTTTGACCGTGAGACTACAGTGCTGCACAGCCTTTTGGCAGCGTTTGTACGATTCAAGCACAAACTGCATACATAAAGTAAGGGGTCTTGCTTAAGTTAAGCCTTAAAATATTTACATGTTTTTATAAGAGTGCTTTGGGGTGCTTCGCATAATTTTTTAACCATTAAATTACAAAATTTCCCATGCTCTGTAGTACGCCAGATTTCAAAGTGCAGTTAATCTAAATGATTGATCAGGCTTTCCTGCTGCCTTTGTTTCTTTTTGGTCAGTGTGTGAAGTGCGACCGCTGTGCCTCGAATGCTCCGATGAGATGGACACTTGTCCATCAGTTCATCGGGTCATTTTGATTTTCCACGGAGCAGCGATGCACTCCTGATGACCACAGGACCCCAGGAAGATGATCACGATCAATGGCATTCTCTCGTGACTTACTGCATACCAAAACAAGCGGCTTAATGATTGTTTGCTGCTGCCATTCCACAAGCACCTCATTGTAGATACAATAGCCGTATATAAGAGCGCTTGTTCTTTCTGGCCCTCTCTGAATACCTGAGGTTTAGTATTTCAGAGCTGATAAGCAGCCTGACAATGGGCTCCTTATTCCCTGCCCATTCTGCTCGCCCAGGTAATCATCTTGGGAAGGCTGGGCAGGAGCCATTACCAGATCAGCAGACGGAGCCAAAATGTCACTCACTCTCCTGATGCAAGCAGCCTGCAACGTTTTGTAAGGCTTTAAGAATGTTTTACCGTAAATACTCCTATAGATACAAGTTATTTATTACATTTTGTGTTTTATTATTTCTTAAATGGTTAACATTTTTTGTGTGGTGCCGTGATTGTCAACACTCCACTGAAAATTATGCTTTATCTTTGCATCCATTATGATGGCAGGGCCTGGTGGCTTAGTGGACTAATGGGTCGACTGTAGGGGCTTGTGTTCGATTTCTTGGTCACAGGTTCAAATCCCGGCGGGCCCACTCAGCCCTTCATCCATTTGAGGTCGATAAAATTGCCTATAAAAGTTGGGTATTAATAAACATCTGTTATTCAGCGTCAATATAACCTACTGGGTGAACGTGCGCATTACAAATGCAGGTTATTTTAATGTTTCTTGCTCTACCATTGTGTTTTTGTGTTTTCGCACATATTATGTGAGAAGAAAAAAAACATACCGACGGATCAAGAAACATTAACATAACCTGCATTTGTAATGCGCACGTTCAGCCAGAAGGGTATAGGGAGGGGCCTTTTACTCCACAAACGTCGTCCTTTTCAAAACATTAAAGAAAATGTTCTCTTTCAAATTTGTCTTCTGGGTGCTAACCATCATTTCCTTTCACCAGGACTACCCGCCCCTTTACTTATGCCTCCCCAAATTACTTGAAGAGTACGGTAGAACTTGTATGGATTCTATGGCATCATCATTCTGAACTCAACCATCAGGCTTCCACAAATTTGCTCTGGTTACACATTGAAAGGAGGCTATATTCTTGTACAAGTATATGTGTCTCCACACAGTCTGTCACAGGCACCTTCATTTCTACAGGTTTGTGTCTGGCTTTATCCCTCTTGCACTCTCCGACCTATTCTGTCAAACTGCTAGTAGTGCCTTTGATTCATAGTACCCAATTAGCAGTGTCTGATTTCTCTTTCCCCAAGGGGACAGGGTTCAAGAGCCTTCCAATTACACTTCTATCCCCCAACCTGTAGCCTCAGATTCAGCAAACAGTTGAAAACCTGCCCATTTAAGACTTTGCTGTAATGCTGCGCAGCAGATCTGATCAGTCTAAGCAGTTTGCACCAGAACAAGACCTCCTTTGGGTGTCCTGGTGCTAGATATCCTTTTGTTTATTCATTCATGTTTGAGGTCAGAGTTTTTAGTGGAATAGGAGGGGAGATTTGAGTAAATTTAAGGAGGAGATGGCTTAGAATCTGCGGA
Organism: Lissotriton vulgaris; assembly: GCF_964263255.1. Classification (NCBI taxonomy): domain Eukaryota; kingdom Metazoa; phylum Chordata; class Amphibia; order Caudata; family Salamandridae; genus Lissotriton; species Lissotriton vulgaris. The sequence continues at coordinate 1,394,234,284 of NC_141691.1, forward strand.
TGTGAAGCACCTCAAATACTTGATCTTCTGATAGTCATGGAGTTAGCCCGGTGATGGGCTCGTTGACAGATGTGTTTTTATGAGGTGTAGTGATCGATAGGGTGAAGTAGGAAGTTGCTTTAGATAAGCAGTCACAACCTGAAATAGCAAGCCTTTCTGCTGTGTAAGAAGATACAGCAAAATCCTACCTAGGTCCCCTGACCACAACACTCAATGCCGCTGCAAGAATGGTCACAGGAACTAAGAAATTCGAACACATTTCCCCGGCACTCAAAGGAACTGAAGTGGTTCCCTATTGACCAACGAGCCAGCTTCCGCACAGCTCGTCTCACCCACAAAGCCCTGCATACTGGTAAACCAGAATACCTGGCCGATAAACTCAAAAGGGCTGGCCAGTCCAGAAACCTCAGGAGTTCCAACACACTTCTACTCATCCCACTGAAATCTCGGAAACTCAAAACCGCAAACAAATCCTTTGCGGGTAATGCCCCATAGATCTGAAACTCCCTCCCCCCCACATCAGAACGACCACCTCCTTCCCGAAATTCAAGATCCTTCTCGAGGCCCTCTTCCTTGAGCGCCTGGACCGCAGCGTCAATTACACAATTGACTCTAAGAAAGACAACTAACTCCTTTTGATGATACCCCACAGCCTGAAGATCTGTATTCTAACTTTGTTTGTGTATGCCCGTAAGTCGGCAACTTGCAGATGTTTGTCTTTGCAAAAAAATTGCTCACAACTGTACCTGCTGTGAAGCGCTCTGATACCCTTGGGACCAGCTAGCGCAATACAAAACTTAAAAAATAAAAAAATAACTAAATAAAATAAATAAAAATAAGCTTAGGGTGCTTTGCGTATAATGGAAGATTTTTTATGAGCTGCGCGAAGCCACTAAAGCTGCCAAATAGCTGGACATGTTTTACCCACTGCTGTCTCCAGGAACCAGCCCTGCTACTATATTCAAAAAGAGATTGATGTACTTGATGTCTGCTGCTGGTCTTATTCACTGGTAGTACTTTAAGGATGCATGAAATAGACTATCTGGAGTGGGAGGACAAGGCTAAAAGAATTTTTTCACATTTATAGGAAGTAGTTGTGCTTTGGTTTGCACTGAAACTCTCTCAGAGCCTTCCATAGCTCGGGATTGATCTGATATGAACTCAGTCTTCTAGTAGGGAAAATCCTGTGATCCTTTATGTAATTGCACTACGAGGAAGAACTCGACAGAGCATTACTCTAGGATTGATTCACTGACTTTATTTATGTAGCACACACCACCCGGGTGTGTCTCTTGCTGCTGATGGATCGCGCTTGCTCCCATTCTCTAACCTTATGTTTCCCATTGTGCATGTATTACTATAAAATTATACCATTATTTGACAAAGTATCAAATTAAATGGATTAGGCCATATAAATGTTGCCTTTATTTCCTGTAACTTGCACTTGCTGCCTTGTGGAAAAATGAGCCATTTTAGCGGCTCACTGGTGCAGGGTTTCACCCTTATCTGTCCACCGGTCCTTAAACCAACATTTAGAAATTGGCACTGAAGCTGGAATATCAAATAACAAGTTTATTAATCACTCATGAGTGGGACTACATCCATACAACACCCTCGGGCACTGTATGAAGTAGTCCCTGGAATGCAGAAACCAATGGCCTTTTTTACCCTATTTACCGCTGAGTAAGCATGGAGACTCAAAGAGGAGGTACTGGCATGTACAGGAATAGTTATTGAATAACCTGGGCAGACAGAAATTGCTTCGTCAACAAAGTGGGAGGGGAAATAGCACTGCTTACTTCAGTTGGAATAGCCTGACAGTTACATTCTGAAACAGGTACATTCTAGCACCCACAGGCCTTTCTGAGCATGCACAGTGCTCTGGCTCAGTACTGAAGGAGTTAACTACAATTGATGACTCTAGCGAAATAGAAAGGCAAGCAACAGTGAAGACGGCAGAATCACATGGCTAACACATGGCTAATGCAAATAGATGCCACAAACAAAATGGCTTCAGCTTATGCTAACAGTAATTCCTGCAATTTCCACAGCCTGAGGTGTTTTAATACTGCATTGGGTTGTGGCTTTGAGAGATAACGGGGAAGAGGACCCAGTAATCCATTGTGGAAAAAGTAGCACCAACGCTCCCTCTGTGACAGTGATCACTACCTCCAAGTACATTGAATTTCAGCAGTTTTGCCAAATGCACTTATTTGCGTAGTCCATTTGATTAGCTGCTTGTTCCACCTGTTGTAACCAGTGCATAACTGAGTTGCCCTCTGATCATTTTACTGATGTGCAAGGCCTGCAAGTATTGTCGAAGTAATCCTGTCTAGATCATATTTTGCATCTCTGGGATGATCAAGACTGCCCCTGATTACTTAGGCAGGACTTCCAGAAGGGACCTAATGTAACCGAGCATGAGCTAATCTTCTCACTACACAGTGCCTAATTTAGCTTGGAAAAATTATTAACTTAAGTATGATTTTTTTCAAGCAATCCAATAAATGTGATGCAGATTTTTTAATCGTAATTTTCAATTTAAAAGCAAATTATATATACACCCAGAAGTCTGATAAATGGTATTCAACCGTGGCTCTTTTCTTTCTCCGTCTTTATTCTCTCTTCTCTACTTTTACTTTTTAATCCTCCCTTCTGCCCTCGCTGCAAGATCAAAGCAGGCCTGTGTACTGCACCAGGAACTGTGCTTTGTGAGCCAAATAGACAGGGGGGGGGGGTGAGCTATCCGTATGAAAATGTTCCTGTACCTCAGCACTGTGAACGAGTTGGTAGTGGAGTACAGCAACTGCAACACTACACCTGCCTCTTCTGCCATTTCTGAGATGACAGTGAAAGGCAGATGGAAAATACTCAGCAAGCCCAGATGCAGGAGACTTGCTTTGTGAGTGAGGACAAAAGGCATATGAAGTGGTTATATGAGAAAAGAAGCAAAGGGATGGTGGAGAAGATGGGGAAACCTGAGTAAACACATGAACCACCAATGCGGCTACTTAGTAAGTATAAATATACCACTGATAATATTTTGAAGGAAGACATCTTTTCATCTCCTCCTGACGATCCCAGTATTAGTACTTGATTATAGAGAGGCTGATTCACAAAGAAAAGTAAACCTCTACTAGACATGGGATTACTCCTCTCCTACGCTTTGAGTCTGGGGTGCTCAGTTGGTCCTGGCAGTATCTGTGGTTAGTACTGTTGTCTCACAGCTGCTCCACGGCCTTGTGAGCGTCCACGCTACTTGAATAACCACATTACACCTACTGTATTCATGACTCTTCAAGGGTAGCTAGGTCTAACAGTCAAAGCATACTTCAGGAGGTAGTACTAGGGTTGGGCCTTGCATACAGTTTGGCTCACCAATCTTACTTCAACGTTTCATCAAAGCTATCGCTTTTAAAATCAATGTTTTTACTTACATAGAGGAATTGTAGGGCAGTTAAAATAATGAGCAACACTTAATAATATGGGAAACTATAAGACGCCAGCATTTTCTGCGTCTGAGATATGACCCCCAAACCGCTGTGTGGCTCTTACATGATGAGGTGCCTCAGTTTATATATCTTTTGAATCTATATGCAGTGTCCTTCTGTGGGCCAGGTATTTAAAGCTCACAAATATCCAGAAAGCTTGCAGTCTCAGTTTACCCTGTGAACATGTGTTTTTTAAACTGCTAAACGTGCAAACTACATTGCTCAAAGTAAGTGTGCTAGTTTCTCTGTGCTAGATGTTGGGTGCAAGGGATCTTGTAGTATACAATCCTAGGCTGTTAGGAACTTTTCAAAATGTTTAAATCTCGAAGGCGTAACTGAAAAGTGAAATGAAATTCACGACCTACACTAAGTGCAGATTTCTGGGTAATAAATTACATTTTCTGAAGTCAAATGTTGTGTGGTCCTAAAGAGATTGAACGGTTTGCATAGTGTTTGCCTGGAATCTCTAAATGTAATCTAATTTCAGTAGTAGGTGTCAAGAGGAGGGATCTTTGCTTACAATGGAACTGAGCACTAAAAACTGCTGATACTTTTAGACCAAGTAGATGGAAGTTTGTTGGCGTGAAAGTTCTTCCATTGATCACTGTGAGTCCCAAGCAACGTACAACACAAATGTTTCTTGTCTTTTCCAGAGATGCACAGAGGCTTGAAGAGTTTTACTCCAAAAACCAACAGCTGAGAGAAAATCAGAAGTCTCTTCATGACACCATTAAAGTATTAGAAGACAGGTATGAAGAGAATACATCGGGAAACAAGGTTTTAAAGAAAGAACATTGATATTTAAGACATGATAATGTAAACTCATTTAAAGGAATTGCTTCTGCTCAAAGAGGCAAGGAGTAAGAAGATAATGACGTTCTGCCGGTTGTAGTTTTCTTCCGGGAAATATTGGTTACATCGCGGTGTTCACACCGCAATACCTTTACAACGCGGGCAGTACAACGCAAGTCTTTACAATCACATGCGCTGGATGGCCCTCTAAGCTAAGGAATAGTATGATTTACTATTCCAACATCTTCCCTACTGTAACGTAGGCTGGGGTTGGAATAGTAAATCCTACTATTCCGAAGTCCAGCGCCCTCCAGCGAAAGTCGTTGTAACGACTTGCGTTGTAATGCCTGTGTTGTAAATGTATTGCGGTGTGAACACCACAATGTAATATCGTATATTCTTTTTTCCCTAACACTTTAATAGATTCACAAAACATGAAGAGGCTTTGCAAGAGCTGCCTACTTATGTTTCTAAGATAGAAAGAACAAAGTTTCCAAGCCCATGTAGAAATTGTGACTGGCGTCCTGTGGTTTTAAACCTTATCTGACTTGTTATGCTTGTGAAAGGGTCAGTGTTCAAAGTTCAAATATTCCTATATGGCAATCCACAGCCTTTCCTGTCTTTTGCAGTGTATTGCATCAATCATAGTCAATCTCACCCCGGTCTGTTAGGAATCCCCATTACCAATTTGCAGAACATCCCAGAGACCCCATATTGTTACTAGCCATAGCATTGGCAGATGCATGTTTGCTCTTGCATTACATTAATGAGCAGTCATTCATTTTAGATAGGTTGGATCCTCTCACTATAAAACTTTAAAAAACAACGGTTTGCTCACTTATGTAACATACCTGAAAGGTCGGACCGTGGTTGATACAATACAGCTTCTCCAAAGCTAGTGACTACATCCCTGACCTCAAGAATGAGACAGCAGTGCAAGCCAATCCTGCACAGAAAATGTAATGTTGTACAGTGCAGAAATTTAATTGTGAATAAATACTCTGTATGGGACAAGTGTTTCACTGCGATGACAACCACATATGGTTCTTCCTCTATTCACTTTTTTTTTATCCTGAACTGTCTTCAATTTTTCCTTCATTCAGTTTTATTTCTTCATTTATTTGTTTAAACTTCCCCCGATTTAACACGTATTTAGAGCTCGTTTAATCTACAAAAAAGATGGGTGTGGGGTTAGGGAGGTTTTTAGAGCCTGTTATAATAATAAAAGTCACTTTCTTCCCTTAATTTGTTTCCTGACTTCATGAAACTGGCTTGTGTGCACCTAAAACTCGCATTATATAGCATTTGGTCGAATGCCATCTTCAGTAGGTTGGGCACTGAAAGTCCACTGCACATGGCCTTCATGTTGCTCAGTGGTGTATGGGCCTAGGACCCACTGCTCATGCTGTAGACCATCATCTATGGTGCATAGATGGCACAACTGTGTTATACAGGCCAGGGCTGCAGGCCATGCCCTACTTCCAGACACGCTGTATACATGAAACTCTTGCACAGCAGGTTCACCCAGACACAGAACAATTCCCCAAGCCAACAGAATTTGACGGTTTGGCTTAAAAACCCCGGAATAATCGCTTCACGATTTCAGTGGTGGATCAACAGGCTGTTCTTTAGGTCTGAGATGTTTGAGGCCGGTGCATTGAAATAGCATAAAATTCCTGTACTCACCGCTAAAACCATATCACTGATAAACTAACTGAAAGCCAGCTTTGACTCTGCGGTGTAGCCAGATGAACCATTACTCTTGTGAAGAGTGCCCTTACATTACCGTGATTTTGCTGCTGCTGTTTTCCCAGTCCTTTCACTGGAGGCTGCAGACTGTTTTCCAAGAACACTACTTTTATCTTTGGAAACACTTTCTATTGAATAGCATTATTCGTGGGCTCCAAGTTTAGAGATCCTTGCAGCGCCTGGCCTGTAAGTACTGCAATAGTGTTTGGGTTGTATCTCTGGCAGGGAGTGGGCTAGATACTTCAATTTTATTTGTCAAACACCTTGTACAATCTTATTATTAAAAACTGTCGGTTGTAGTCTGAGAATCTAGCTCTCCTCACCTCTTTGAGTAAGTCTCAGATTGCTCTACTTTGGTACTATTGACTGCTAAAGAGGCATGCACCTTGCCCTCAAGCACTCCTTTCAGTACCTTCTAAAATTCAGATTCCAGTCACTGTCTGTCTGTCTATTTTTCTGTTGTGGTAATGATCAGTTCCGTTCTAGCCAGCACATGCATTGTCAATTACTGACTTCATCATTGGCAAAACAATTAGATAGAATATAGCTCTAAGTTTATCTGATACTATACATAATAATCCCGTTCACCAAGGTGGCCCACCAATCCATGTGAGGGATCCATGCCAGAAAGGGGCTTGTTACAATTCGTGGTCAGTGTAGTTTACAACAGTATTAAGTTGCACACCTCTGAAATGCATTAAAATTGTCATGCAACCCATGGTTCATTTCAGCACCTATGTGACTCAAAAAGAAGCTTAATTGGCCTTTGTCCGTTGTGTTTCTGGAGCATGATTGAATAGGTAACCTCTTCCACTCTGTATTTTTTCCGCTGTATGTGTTAATTTAGTAATATTAGAGATTGGTCGACGACTTTCTTGCGTGTCATAAATGACTGTACACCACAAACCAATTTTTCAACATAGATCCAATTCTCGATGGAAAGTAATTGCCACTTAAGTTCTTATGGACGGGCTGTTGAGCAAAGACAAGTTGTGAAGTACATACTCATGCAGCTTTGTATCAACAGATTAAGAGCTGGACTGTGTGATCGGTGTGCAGTTACTGAAGAACACATGAGGAAGAAACAGCAAGAGTTTGAAAATATCCGACAACAAAATTTGAAACTGATCACTGAACTCAGTAAGTTTTTATTTTTATTTTCATAAAAGCAAAAATAGAAGTCGATTTTTTCTGACTGTATTTTTCTGTTCTGTGATTTAAGCTAGCACATTACACTTCAAAAGCAAGTTTTTCACAGTGGTGTAAGTTTTGCAACTATCGAGTCTTCAATGCTGCATGTTCTTGTTGTTAACCGGTATCCAGCATCGTTATGTATAACATGTGTTTCTCCTGAAGGGTTGAATGCAATATCTTGTAGAGATGTTTCTACTATGGCAATTTGGGTCATTCACAGTTCTTGATCCAATTGCAGTAGGAAGAATCGTTCACTTCTTCGGAGACTAAAAAACTGTCTCACAATATTAAACACACATTGTCTGATTTATAAGTCTCGTTGTGCAGATTTGCGGTTGAGGAGAAAAGGGGAATGGTTCTGTTGATGACTGGATGGCAGATTGACTTAGTTGGTCGGTGAGTGAATTAATGCCCTTGCAAGTGAGTGCATGATGATAGTGAGGGTGGATGATGAAAGGATGAAACAGTTATTGAGTGACAGGGTAGAGGAATGGTTGTGAAATAGGTTAGTGCATGGATGGTGCAAAGTGGGTCATTGGTTGCTGTTTTAATGTGATAACATATGCAAACACAACCATGTACATGAGAAAGGAGGCACAGAGATGTAGTCCAAAATAGTTTAAACCTTCATGCAAGCATACCTCTTTTTCCATGCATTAGCACATTAAAACCAAGCTTATCAAAGTGGGGTTGTCAGAGAGTGTGGAGGAAGTCAAGAAAATGTCAAACTCTAGTAACTTGATGCGTTACTCGGGCTTGGAGTGGAGTCGCAACTCTCCATGTCATGAAAAATAGGGATTTAGGTTGATGTGAAGGAGCTGCAAAACTAAGGTATATTGACAATATGACTGTTCGTATTTACCATTTTTATAATGTGTTTCAGTGAATGAAAAGATCAGTCTACAGGATGAAAATAAAAAACTTTCTGAACAGCTTCAACAGTTGCAGTTACAGATTGAGTGAGTAACAAATCCATTTTACATTATATTTTTTGTATGGGACCTATTTAGCAAAACATTTGCATCTGCAATCCAGTAGGCAAGTGGCATACAGATTTCAATCTTCCTCACTGATATAAGGTGCAATTTATTTTGTAAGTCATTTTATTGAAAGGCATCTCCAAATAGTATTTTATTATGTGCTGTTCATTAATTTCATTATTGCGCACTGCAGGGACAGAAAATGCACCATGACAAAGAATTTGAGGTAACTTGGTTTATGTACTAATCTTGGCTGGACAGTGTATTCCAGCTATCATATTTATCCAACTAAAGTATACAAAAAGTGGTGGACTAGAATGATAGATTAGTTCATTAATCTCAGCCACTTTTAATTACTTGGGGCTGCATCCCAGTACATTGTTGTTTTGCTCACCATGCCATCTTATTTTGGACTCCACCATATGCAAATCAGTCTGGATCCTTCTCTAGTAGGAAGAATTCAGCCTGAACTGCCATTCCAGATCCTCCCTAAACTAGAGCACAAGCAACCCAAGGCAGATTTTGCGTTGAGTGGGGCTAAGCAGTCAGGTGCAGCTTGATTTCAACGACACAGCGAGCACTGGACCCCTGTCTGGACGCACAGAAGTGTAAAAACAAAAGTGATCGATGGAATGCTTGAATTAATCCCAGTGGGAATTCCTCAGCCGAGTCCCAGTCCATTGTTATTTTGCAACCTATGCCACCATTGTTTGGACCCAGCCATATGTAAATCATTCTTGACCCTGCTCCAATAGGAACATTCCACCTCCTCCCTGACCGGCAACACAAGCAACTGAAGACTGGTGTTAGCCTGAATGGGGCTGAATGGGGCATATCAGTTGGGTGCAGTCTTGTTTTTTTAGGTTTATTAAACGCCTGTTACAGTGAAGGAGTACTATTATTGGAGCTGCTGCCTTTCCGTAGTAATGAAGTGAATTGTGAAATAACAAGGCCTCGCACATATAAGGAGTGTAAATCCTGGAGGAAAATTTGATAATCTCGAGTCCTCTCTGGTGAGTCTGAAGTCAGAGCTTCAGACTCACTGCAGCAAAGTTCTCGATTAGATGTGGTTTAGACATGACCGACTCACTGGGCAGCGTGATCTCTACAACCGTGACTATTAGACGCCACTCCTAGCTGATACATTCTGGCTTTCCAGGGGATGTTCAGGCTTCGTTCATGGACTTGCCTTTTTGATGGCACCCGTCTCTTTGGAGACAAGGCAGACTCAGCGCTGGAGCTCTTTAAGGACTCGCAGCCTATGGCCAAGTCCTTGGGCCTCTCAGCTGCCACTGGCATACCCAGTCTGCCTTGCACTCCTTTTGTGGCTACAGAAGGGCCTTTCACTTGTGCCAGTCCTATCCCAGTCACTGAACCGTGCAAGTTCCCCAATCCCTTCGTACCGACCACATGGGTCAGGTAGCCCGCCCCACACCCGGCAGCTTCATCCTCCGCTCCCTCGTAGTCTCGCTCTTCAAGACCATGGGCGTCCAGTTGGTGGCAGGATCAGCCATTATCTCCACCACTTGCAAAACATTACACTCGACAGGTGGGTCCTCCAGATCATCTGAAGGGGCTACTCCCTCCCCTTCGAGACCACCCCTCCATCCATGCCTCCTTCCTACGACCTGTGACGAAGGATCATTTACTTTTGCTCCAGGAGAAAGTCATGGCACTCTTGGCCAAAGGAGCAACAGAGGGTTCCTGCGCCAGAAGTAGGCTGTGGTTGCTATTCCCATCCTGTCCTGAAAAAAGGACAAGGGCCTTAATCCTATTGTAGACCTACGAGCCCTTAACTACTTCTTAAAAAGGAGAAATTCAAGATGCTTACATTAGCTCAGGTCCTTTCTGCCCTGGAGCCAGGAGACTGTGTGCTAGCATTGGACTTGCAGGCCGCCTATTTTTACATCCCCGCTCTGCTTGTCGATCTGCGCTACTTGCGGTTTACGGTTGGCCATGAGCACTTTCAGTTCACCATGCTTCCTTTGTCCCTACCAGCGCCCCTTGGGTGTGCATCTGCGCACATCTGGGGTACCAGTCTTCCCTTATCTAGACGACTGGCTGCTGAAGACAGGCTTGCCCCAGGTCGTCTCTCACCTCCAGACTACAGCGAACCTCCTTCAGGCACTGGGGTTCACTGTCAACGTGCAAAAGTCACACCTGATTCCCTCTCAGACGCTCCCTTTCATTGGAGCTGCTCTGGATACAGTGCCGTTTCGAACCTATCCTCCTAAGCGGTGACGTAAGGATTTTCACCCTCTGTCCTGGATTTTGGTGAGAAGGACTCTGGGGCTGTTGGTCCTCATGGCCTTCTGCATCTTGCTAGTAACACATGCCAGATGGCTTATGCGGGTTCTGCAGTTGAACCGGAAGGCCCTATGGTCCCAGCGTCTGGGGAATCTCTTTGATATAGTCCAGATCTCGGAGGGAACTGCACAAGACCTGCAGTGGTGTCCAACAAACCGCGATAGGTTCAGAGGCCGACCCTCTCCCTTTCCCAACCAGATCTCGCAGTAGTGACAGATCCTTCATTCCTGGGATGGGGCGACTATGTGGGACAGGTGGAAATCATAGGACTCTGGCCTCAGCAGAATCCGGACTCCACATCAACATACTGTAGCGCGAGCAATCAGATTGGCATTAAAAGCCTTTCTACCATTCATCAAGGGAAGGCTGATTCAAGTGTTCACAGACAACACCACCACCATGTGGTACTGCAGCAAGCAAGGCGAAGTGGGATCGGGGACCCTTTGTCAAGAGGCCCTGCACCTCTGGTCATGGCTGGAACAGCAGGATATGTCCTTGGTGGTTCAACACCTGCAGATTCCTTGAGAGTTGGTGTAAGGTCTCTTTCAGCAGTGGGGAGAGCCTTGGTTAGATCGGTTTGCCTCCGCAGAGAATGTGCAATGTCTGCAGTTTTGTGTGCTGTAGTTTCCAAGGCTGCTCTCGCTCGGAGACGTTTTTCATCACGAGTAGAGCTCAGGCCTCCTGTACTCCTTTCCGCCCATACCACTTCTGACCAGAGTTCTCAAGAAAATCAGGAACAACTGGACCCAAGTCATCCTTGTGCCTCTTGACTGGGCATGGAGAGTCTGGTATCCTGAGCTTCTGCAAATTAGCAACGATTCACCGATCAGGCTGCCCCTAAGAGGCGGGGATCTTCTGTTGCAGCATCAGGGAAGAGTCCTCCACCTGAACCGGTCAACTCTTTGCCTTCTTGCGTGGAGATTGAGCAACAACAGTTGATAGCTTTCGACCTTCCTCCTGAAGTTTGCAAAGTTATTCTGGCAGCCAGGAGTCCCTCCACCAAAACTGTATACGCCTGTTGATGGAAGAAATTAGTAATATACTGTACAGGAAAGTCTATTGACCCTCTTTCTGCTTCCCCTTTTGATGTTTTATTTTTTATTTTGGAACTTGTCTAACAGGGGTTTGCTGTGTGCCCCCTGAAAGGGCATCTTTCTGCTTTTGTCTGCCTTTCTGAGGCTTCCAGACCAACCCTCTTTTTTTTAAGTCACCCATTGTACATAGATTCTTGAAAGACATATGTTCCCTCCTTCCCCTTTCATTATGCCTCAGTGGGACCTTAATATGGTTCTCACCTTCCTGATGTGCGCATTTTTCGGGCCCCTGCATAATAGTTTCCGCTGGCTGCTCACAATCAAAATAGCCTTTTTAGTGGCAATTACAACTGCCAGGACGATGAATGGGTAAAATACCATCACTCCGCATTTTTTACTCCGCATACTTTCACTCCTCATACCATTAGTACGCAGGTACCTTTACTCCGCATTTTTTCATACCGCATGCCTTTATATAATATATGCTTTTATCTCGCATGCTTTTATGACGAAAATCATTGTAAAAGCATGATTGGTAAAAGTATATGTTTTAAGGTAAGTTGTAAGGTAAGTATATGGGTTTTTTTTGGGTTCAGGGGTATTTTAAGGGTGGGTTTGGGTTAAGGGGTACAGGGGTATTTTTAGGGTTCAGGGGTAGGTTTGCGTTTTGGGGTACAGGGGTATTTTTAGGGTTCAGGGGTAGGTTTGCGTTTTGGGGTACAGGGGTATTTTTAGGGTTCAGGGGTTGTTTTGGGTTTTGGGGTACAGGGGTATTTTTAGGCTTCTGGGGTTGTTTTGGGGTAAAGGGGTATTTTTAGGGTTCAGGTGTTTTGGGTTTTGGGGTACAGGTGTATTTTTAGGGTTCAGGGGTTGTTTTGGGTTTTGGGGTACAGGGGTATTTTTAGGGTTCAGGGGTAGGTTTGGGTTTTGGGGTACAGGGGTATTTTTAGAGTTCAGGGGTTGTTTTGGGGTACAGGGGTATTTTTAGAGTTCAGGGGTGGTTTTGGGGTACAGGGGTATGTTTAGGGTTCAGAGGTTGTTTTGGGTTTTGGGGTACAGGGGTATTTTTAGGGTTCAGGGGTTGTTTTGGGTTTTGGGGTACAGGGGTATTTTTAGGGTTCAGGGGTAGGTTTGGGTTTTGGGGTACAGGGGTATTTTTAGAGTTCGGGTTGTTTTGGGTTTTGGGGTACAGGGGTATTTTTAGGGTTCAGGGGTAGGTTTGGGTTTTGGGGTACAGGGGTATTTTTCGGGTTCCGGGATTGTTGTGGGTTTTGGGGTACAGGTTTTTTTTGGGGGTTCAGGGGTTGTTTTAGGTTTTGGGGTACAGGGGTATTTTTAGGGTTCAGGGGTTGTTTTGGGTTTTGGGGTACAGGGGTATTTTAGGGTTCAGGGGTAGGTTTGGGTTTTGGGGTACAGGGGTATTTTTAGGGTTCAGGGGTTGTTTTGGGTTTTGGGGTACAGGGGTGTTTTTGGGGTTAAGGGGTTGTTTTGGGTTTTGGGGTACAGGGGTATTTTTAGGGTTCAGGGGTTGTTTTGTGTTTTGGGGTACAGGGGTATTTTTAGGGTTCAGGGGTATGTTTGGGTTTTGGGGTAGAGGGGTATTTTTAGGGTTCAGGGGTTGTTTTGGGTTTTGGGGTACAGGGGTATTTTTAGGGTCAGGATGGGTTAGTGTTTAAGGGTGCTGGGGTATTTAAAGGGACTAGGGTGGAATTCGTTTTTAGGGTTTTATATATATATATATATATATATATATATATATATATATATATATATATATATATATATATATATAATCTATCTATATATATATATATATATCTATCTTTAAAGATAAAGTACTTTTACAAAGTATATGAATTCACCACACATGCATTTGCGTTATAATTGCATGCGGAGTGAAGTCATATGCGTTGTGAAAATTTGCGGAATTATGGCTTGAGGAGTAATGGTTTTTGCGGACTTAAAAATGCGGAGTGATGGTATGCGGGATTTTTTTTTGCGGAATGGAAAGATATATTCCGTCCGATGAATGAGCTGTAGGCTTTAACACCCTAGCCTCCTTTCTTGACGATCTCCCCTGACAAATTGGTGCTTCCCACTAGGCCCCTTTCTTTCCGAAAGTGGTCACACCATTCCCTGTGGGACAGCCGGTCACCTTTCACACTTTCTATGCTCCTCTGCATCCCTCTAAAGAAGAGGAGTGACTCCACTGTCTGGACCCAAAAAGAGCATTGTTCTACCTTGACCACATAAAAGAGTTTTGAGTGGATGACCAACTCTTCGTCGGGTATGTTGGTGTGAAGCAAGGTCTGGCAGTGCAGAAACGCATCAATTCACATTGGGTCATTCTCTGCATCAAGATTTGCTATACTCAGGCAAAGAAGCAGCCACCTGAAGTCCAAGGACTCATTCCACCTGAGCTAAGGCTGCTACCACTGCATTAGCATGTGGAGTCCCAGTCCTGGATATCTGTCAGGAAGCATCGTGGACATCCCTGCACACGTTTACCAAGCATTACTGCCTAGACTGTCAGGTCCGCCAGGACGGCCATTGTGCCTGTTCGGTCCTGCAGGACTTTTTAGTCTGAAATATGTCTGTAGTCTCTTCTCCGGGGATGGTATTGCTGGGGACCTATTCAAAGGTAAGGAATCTGGCTAGATGTCTCTGTCAGATGAACAAGTTACTTACTTTCTGTAACGCCTTTTCTGGTAGAGACAATATGTAGCTGCAAATTCCTTACTGATTCACCCATCCTCCCTACACTGCCGACAGGTTTCTAGAGTCAAGGCTGATCCCTTTTCAGGGCCCTAGTTGTCAAACACGCCAGTGTCAGTATACTTCATGGTTTCATGATTCTGGCGTGGAAAGCTGTGAAAAGTAACTGACATCAGCGCGCCGAGTTGACACCTATTTAGGTGACGCAGACTTCACTCCTGGCGCCGACGAAAATGTAGGTTGTGGTGCATGTTTGAGTGATCTGAAAGAGAGCCGGCAACCTCTTTGGAAGAGGATTTTCCCAAGAACATATTGTAAAATGTAATGATAAATGCTGCTAATATAGTATGTTTCCATAATATCCAGTTAGCATATCACAGATATTTTCCAATATTCCTATTTAGAATACCCTAGTTCATATCACATATGCCCATCATGACCAGTTATCATTAAGTCAAGAAATCTAATGATGTCAAGTTTCCATGATGCACAGTTTACACAACACTGCAGCCTTTCCCTTATGTAGTAGTAATTTGTTATGGTTATGTTTCCTAATATATACAATGCATATGATGGTTTATTTCCATTAAGCCCAATAAGCACATCATGGCTAACTTGTATTATTCTTTTGGTACATCAGAGGAATTTTGCTTTTTACCCAGTTAGCCTTACATGGACACTTTCACCCGTTTAGCAATCATAGCCAATTTCTGTGATCTCTAGTGAGCACATCGTGATCAGTCAGTTAGTTATTTTTCATTGTCATTTCACTAAAATACAATGTTTTCCAAAACACATGAAACTAATTGATTGATTATAATTTAAAGCAATTTACTGATACTTTAGCAAATGGAAATTGATTTACATTTAAAAGGTACAATCATATTAAAACACGTGCTCAGAGCCTCTTTCACCTGGTGGCATCCATTTTTTATTAAACAAAAAGAAAAAGACCCAAGTTATTTTTGCCTTTCTGATTGAAAAATTGGACAAATGCATTTTATATGAATTAATGATTCTTGTTTGTAGCCTTATAAGCGGCAACAAATAGAATTGTGTTTGTAAGTTGGTCATGCCTGTTGAAATTCCATTAATGTGATGCATAAAAAGTGTATATGAATACAAAAATGTACTGTAATTTTAGACAGGGGCTAAAAGATAATTTGTAAAAGAGTTTTAGAGATGGCTCTCCATCATGTAATCCAAATGCTTCTTGGTTCTAAAAGCCTCAGTGTATCTGAAAAAGATGGAGCTTTTACTTGCTTTCAGCCATCAATTTGAAATTCCCCAGAGTTGTGGATGAGTACTAAATAACTTTCAGTGGTGACTTGCTCAGTGTATTGTTAAAATCACTTACCAATATGTCCAGGAACCATATGAGGGAAAGTTTTCATTCTATCTTTGGCCCTTTGTGGTCCCTGCTACGGAACAATAGATCATGGTCACTCACTCAATAACTATGAGTTCTTGGGAAAATCCACTGTAAAGTAACTGGTAATCATTCGATTTTTTGATTTGTTTTAAATACATCTGCGAGACAGACTAAAGCATTTCCCTGCACCCCTGTACCTTCTGTCCTGTGCCCTCCACCACTTGACCCTGAATGATGGCCAACAACTTTATAACTTGAAGGCTTCTCCTTATGTCCCGTATTGCTGATGTATCCCCTCAGCTGATTGTTGTGCACAAGACCCTGGAAGATGTATCAATGCTCCCCTCTTCCCCAGCCCCTCATGGGTTATGTCCACAGCACCTTCAATACTGTACCCAAATTGCACTAGGTAATTGCATAACCAACTCCTCCTTATCCTGACCATCAATATGCATAACCACTCTGGCTGCCTTCATACTTGCATTTTGACTGCCTGAAACTCTCTCTTCCTCCCCAACTTAATTACATCGCAGACTCCTCAGCCTATCAGACCATCTACTCACTTCTCGAATTACAGATCTGTCTACACAAAAACGTCTTACATAGCCACATAATTTGGCTCACCCACTTCCTGTCTTCCCCTAACCCCCCTACGGCTTTCTTGCCCTGGTGACCCAGATTGAGCCACAGAAAAGGTTCATCCAAGTTGTCGCCCAAACAAATCATTCCTCATTATTCCATGCCTGTATGAAAACAATCAAATAAGGTGGGGTTGGTATCCTCATCAGCACACTCCTTCACCTACCATCCCTGCTAGCCCCAGACTTATAGCCCCCTACCCTTGAACACAGTCATTGCTATCACCTACTCATGTAAACTGCATTATTATTCTAAAATTCCTTTTTGGTTTTTGATGCCATCCATGATGTCATCCCTTCCTTTACCCCACATGATTGTAGGGGACTTCAACTAGGGCTCCGGCAATAATCTCCTGTACACCCTTATCTTTCCTTTTCAAGCACACACATGCAGCCTATCCACTCCCACAGTAAGCTACCGTGGATTTCATCCTGCTCTGTTGTGTTTACCTACTCCACACCCACCATCTGCGCCTCTGCATTTGATCTTTCTGTCAACAACATGCAAGTAAACCCCACACATTCTCTCACTCTCCAAACTTGCATCTAAAAAAAAAAGTACAACGCCCCATCCCAGACTTTCAGGACCAAATCCACAATCTTTCGACATCACTACCATTGAAGAATTCAACAGCATGTTTCTGTTTGCACCGAACACCCACTGATGCCTTGATACATTAGGCAGTTTTATCTCCTCGATCCCCTAACCATTCTTAGATGGTTCCATTGACCATATCCAAAAACATAGATCCCATTCTGTGTATACTTCGATTTCCTAAATTGCACCATTCACACAAGCCCATCACCACACGCAACTCTCATCCAAAGAAAATATCTGGGACCCTACAATCCTTAATTCACATCCTTCATTTTATGATGCCTTATTGTGAATTTCTTTACTTTATATTTATTCAGTAAAATCTCCAATGTGGTTAATGCATTCCCAGTCAGAGTTCTAGCAAACATGCTCATGAGGGCAATGTAGAGACTGGTCAAAGTGTAGCATGGCCATGATATGGTAAATGGGTACACTAGCAAACATCCATAATATGCTACTCGTACGTCATTGACTGTGGCAGATGTGTATTAAGTGGGCATAATGGCCACTGGCGATGAAATGTGACATGGGCATAATAGAAAGTGGTCAAGGTGTGTTAGGCATCACTGAAACTGTCCACAGTGTACTAAAGGGGCAGCGGACACTGGTCATGGTTACCTAAATGGGTAAAATGGAAATTGGCCTGAACGTGCTGATACTTTGTAATTAAAAGTAACTTTATCTGTATGTTATGTGCTACCTGGGACAATGGGAGGTCGGTATGGTGTGCTAAATATATATGACAATACATCATGATGTGTGGGCACTATGAAAGGCAGAATGAGTATGCTAACTGGCGTAATAAAATTGTTCAATTCCCATTAAACCCTGTTAAGGGTAGGAACCCTTCCATTAGCACCTTCACTGCGGCGGCTATTCCGCCGCAGCGCTAAGAGGGGGGGGGGGGCGTGCGGCGCTCACACGCCGGTGACGGAACCGCTCCGTCATCAGCACAGCTCACCCGAGGCTGGTGACGGAGCGGTTCCGTCACCAGCCTCGGGTGAGCTGTGCTGATGACGGAGCGGTTCCGTCATGGCCCTGCCCGCTCAATAGAACGCCCAGCGCAGGCGCGGAATCCGCGCCACACAGGCGCGTCAGGCGGGCCATGACGGAACCGCTCCGTCATCAGCACAGCGCCACCGCGGCTGATGACTGAGCGGTTCCGTCATCAGCGTCGAAGAGGGTAGGTGAATTAACTGCACGCCGGAAAGTCCAGTTTCAAACTTCACCCTTTTGCCTATTCTGTACGTCCAGAGTAGAGTCTGTTGCCCATTTTCTATTTGAATGCCCGGCATATAAATTACCGAGAAATAGCTGGTTAAAACCAATATGTAGAGAACTAGACACCAGACACACATTGTTGCATTGCGAATCCTGATGTCAGACACCAGGCCTTTGTATGTGTGTGGAATGTTAACATTTTTAAGATGGGCTTGGTCCATCGGATCCAAAGGGCTTAGTGAAATTGTATAATCAGGGTCATTATATTTAGATCTTTTTATTTAATTTTTTATCTAATATGTATATTATTTTAATCAGTTTTGTTATTCGAGCACTGTACATGTTGTGGTTATTAAGTTGATGTACTATGCTATACTTTTAAAGATATGTTTTATCGAAATAAAGCCATATTCTACTACTACTACATTAAGCCCTGTTAACATTTTATGACCTTTTGCCATTATTCCCCCATTTATGACCTTTTGCCATTATTACCCGCGAGCACATTACTGCCACTGTCGATGCTGTCCAAGAAGCAGAATATGGATGTTTTCCTTTGCACTCATTTTTTACTTCAATGTCCTTGAAGGAAGTCCACTTCCTTTATAACCAGTCTCATCGTATCTGTATGTGCTTGTTCGCTACCACTGTGATGCTTTTAGATATAGGTTTGCACAGACCCTGGGAAAATAAGACCTATGACACAGCCCAAATTCTGGCTCTTCACACATGCAGTCTTAGGTTTACACAGGGCTAAGGCTTGCACACTCACAGACCCAAGATGCGTGCACTAAGTCCAGGTAAAATGCAAACACAAAGTATTGCACACCAGAGATTTATTTTCTCGTTATTATGGGGTTTGTAATTGCATAGAAACTTTGGGCTTGTAGAAGAACAATCCAAGAGTTTGTGAACACACTTTCTGGCTTTTACACCAGATTCCACATCCAATTAGCGAAAAAGAAAGCAGAAATATAAGTTGTATTTTATGAAGAATCAAATAAACAGCTGGATAAAGTAAGACTGGGACCATTCTGCTCTTTCTCCATTGAACATTCATTTGTAAGTATTGACAAAGTACCTTTTAAATGCACTTACTGTAATTGTAGGCACTCTAGAATATGCTGCTCATAATACATGTTTTAGATGCTGAACAACTTTCTTATATCTCCTTTTTAGAGGGAACTACAATGAAGCAGTAGCAAAAGAAGTGGAGTCTGAGGATGGCGTGATACCAGATTCACCCCTTCAGTCATATACTCACCCCATCGCCAGTCGAATGCGAAGAAAAAAAGAGCATAGGCACGTTCGATATGTAGAGCATACTGGGTCAAATGTAGAGGCAACAGATTGCACAAATGGTACGAGCCTGTTGCAGGTGTATTCTTTGAAAAATAAATGTCACAACAGTAATCTTTAAGGACGACATTTTAATGTATTTGATTTTACAATCTTTATAGCGCTGTATTGCCAGCACCTAGAAACAGTGGGGCTGCAGAGATAGGTTAATGAATAGGCAGAAGGAAATGGCCAATTGCTGGAAAAAAGGTGGGGTGAAGCACAGACTGATTGTGATGTTCCAGATTTTGTGCGGTGAGGGAGTGTCTTCCAAAAGTGCTGTGGAAGAACTATGGGAGATACAGCAACAGCGTGTTTGATGACAGTGGGATTTTTCAGGCTTATGACTGTACAGGAGATCGTTCGAATAACCAGGTACCATGTGTAAATGGCAGTATTCAACCAGTAAGAGTATCTTTAAAGTAATACTTTTATTGGCGACTGCTTCTAGTGCATCTGCTTTAGGTTTTTCGGGTTTGACAATGGAGAAGCCTAAGGATTTCTTTAGTAAGAGGTGAGGTTTTTGGAATTGACAATAGAAGAGCATTGCAGCAGTTGTAGGGGGAAGTGGTCAAACATGCAATCTTGGTCTGCAATCAAGAGGGCGATAATCCCTTCTGAGAAATCAGATGCTGAAAAAAACTGACAATAGATTTCTCTTCTAGGACTTGCAGCCAAGATAAATTTTAGTCCCAAGACTTTTAACCTTTCCTTCTAAAACTAATTAGTCATTGGAGCTACAGCCTGTGATTAGATGAGGAATATTCAGTAGACTACCCGAGAACCTTAAGATGAAAAACGTTTTTATGTTCAAGATGGAATTTCTAGAATATATTCAATTTCCGTTGTGTCTCAGGAAGGAGAATTTGGGGAAACTGATAGTTCTGATAGTCATTTAAAAGCCTTTTTTGGAACTGTGTGATGGTCTGGAGAGAAAACAGAGTAAGAACTAATCTCCAGATGCTTGTTAAAGGTGGCATTAGAGACTATGAATATTGCATGCCAAATTTGTTCTGCGTTTTTTTGGGGAGACAGACATTTTGCTGCCTGCACCGCAGTGCCTTAATTAAACAGTCAGCCAGTTGGAGGTGGTGAAATGTGCATGGGCAGGGTGGGGTAGGCATTGGGGCAACAGTTGGAGATGGGCACCCCTGTTAAAGGGGAGAAAAAAACTGCATACACTGCAGGACAAACACTGGCGCAAAGTGTGTTGATGTTTTCTCTGCCCTGAAATGTCTACAGATCCATTTATATTTTGGCATGTCTGGTGACAGGGCAGATAATTTAAATAACAGTGCCCTGGAGTTTGAGGTTGGTTCTACCTGACAGAAAGGATTTGCATCATATTAGGCCTATAATAGAGGTTCCAGCAACAGAATTTAAAAGATAAAATAGCATTTCTGATAGAGACTTCTGCCCACAGATTCCTCATCTTATGAATAAATCAAGGCAGCAGACTGGATCTGGAGAATTTTCTAAAGCAATTCTCATGTGCATCGGTAGGTGGTGTTGTGTGTGTCCGCGTTGGATCAGTCCTGGATTTGACGTCATGGCTATTATATCTGTGCTGAGGTCAGTTCCTTTCCGTGGTTATGGATGCAGATCCTATGCTCCATCGAATTCCCATCCCTAAAAAGTTTCCAGTGTGCTAGGGATATCCCCTGCAATAACCTCAGGAATCAAATCGTGCAAGGACTGTAACTGTCAGTGACAGACAATCCCCATGTATGTGGCTGGTGTCTCAGTTCTAAACTGACTGCTGCAAGAAAATGATTCGAAAGGCCATCGGTGAACACAAAGCCAATCTTGCCATGGCAGAACTCTGAAGTAAGTTGAAGAAGGTTTGGTTGAGGACCTGCTCTCAAAGCCGATCCAGTGACCGATCATCGTCTAAGTCACAACGCTCTGGGAAGTCAAAGAAGTCCAAGAAACCCAAAGAAGGCTCTCCTTCGTCCCACTACTCAGAGTCCCTGATTGTCCTAAGTACCTCTAGGTCACAGAGTTGCTCCCCTTGTATTGAGCTATTCTGATGCTGCACCTTGACGTCACTATACTGCTAAACCTCAACCTGAGCTCAGCCCCCTCTTCGAGCTTGGCTCCATCGAATCCAGCTCAGGCACAGCATTCAATGTCCCCTTCGGTGTTATGACCAAAGGCATCAACCTGAGTCTTTATGATGGCACTGACACCAGTAGCAGGGCTGGTAGTTTTATCGGACTCCGAAGTTCTAAGACAACTCACCCCCCCCCCCTCCCCCCGGCTATCAACTATAATCCCCTCTCAGACCCAGAACAGTATTATAACAGCTATACAGCTATAATCCCGAGGATGAGTCCTTATAATGATATCTTGTTTTGGGATTTACAAGATGCCAGTGGTTTAGATACTTCACCTTACATGGATCTTCTCTCCCCTAGTCCAGCCACATAAGAATCTGCCATGTTTGTTACAGTGACTCAGAGCTAACCAGAAGTTTTAGACCTCACTCTACCGACCACAGAGGTCGAATTAATGTCCTCACCGAGGTCCATCAAGATCAAACAACTCAGGAACCTCTTCTCCCTTTTAACAAGGCCCTGCCTGATGTACTGATGGGCACCTGGTCAAAGCCAGGATCGTGCCCCCAGGCAAAAGACCAGTCGCAAGAATGCTTGGACCTGCCCCCCAGGGATCCAAACTTTCTCATCTAACCCCCACCCTGGAAAGCCTTGTGGTGCAGGCATCTATGAGTAGACTCAACGCCATCCCCTTCCCCACCATTCAACCAGACAGGGAGTCAAAACGGGTGGAGACATTTGCCAGCCTTGCACTTCAGTCAGTCAACACTTGCACTTGATGCGCCCTGGGGAGGTATTCACATGCGTTGTGGGACAGAGAGGGGGGCATCTTGCCAGCTGTCCCTGGTTACAACCCGCCAACCATAAAATTCCTCATGACAAATGGCCAGTACGCGGCAAATGAGGTGCTTCAGTGGCATGCCTGGCTTCGCTCATCTTCCTTCTCAAACTACGCCCACCAATCTTTAATGGGCATGCCATTTGATGGCTTTTTGGAGCGGAAGTGAGGTTGATTTTGGACAGATCTAAAGAGAGCAAGGCCACAGCCTGCTCCCTAGTCCTAAGACCCACATGTCTGGTAGTTTCCTGAGCAACTTTGCCCTTTACGAGCCTTTGGCAGAGGATACCAGCAGAGGCAATGTCAGAGCATCCCACAGCAACAGCATGCCTCTCAGTCCTTTCAAGATACATCAGGCTGAGGCAACAACCTACCCAGACTCCATCCCACGGCTGCTACACAACCACTTTGTCACTCTCTGCACGGCCTGATTGCCCAGTGGGAGGCCACATCACCCTCTACCTCCCTGGTGGCATCACATCCAACCAGTTGGTGCTCCACAATCTGGAACAATGTTACTCGCTGCCCTTCATCTCACATCCCCTGGTCATGCCACCCATACTACAGCACCTCCCAGAGGACCACTTGTCCATACTCCAGGGAGACATTTGAGCTCTCTTGGGCCAGTGATCTGTGGAGAAGGTGCCCTCATCATAAATCAGGGTTGGCTGTTACTCGCATTATTTCCTGGTGTCGAAAAAGGATAGAGGGCTGAGGAGTTTAAAAAAAACTTTTAGTTGAGTATTATTTTGTTTTTTAAGATGGATAGAGTGATTTGATCTATTTCTTTCTTCCGTTTGCTTAACGGCACAGTACAGTTATTGTTTTAGTCTTCTATTTGGGAAATCTGTAGTTTTAATAGGTTTTAGATTTCGGTGTAACAATAAAACAGTATTTCAGTAGCACTGATATGCTTATTTGTAGTGTTCATTCTTTACAGTGATTGTGCATTGTAGTACATTTTAGAGTCCGGTTCTGGTTACAGGTAGATTCGCAACTCACGAGTACCTCTTAATCTCTGTATCAGCGGATTAGGATACATTCTAGAAATCCTTTATGGTAATTGATTCTCCAAACTCACTCAAATGAACCATATTTATTCTTAATATAATTTTATTTTCACCACTTTCTTTATGGGTTATATTATTTATATGAATGGGATCCCATGATCAGTGTATGCATCTCTTCCAGTCACATGCTCTTTGTTGTTTTTCTGTTATGGTGCCACATGGGCAGGAACCACAGGCACTGTGTTGCATGAGTTGCAAGTACCTCTGAACTAGCACAGAAGGATCATGGGTACACAGATATACCACTGATGTTAATTGGCAGTAACGAGAAAACAAATGAAAAACAAAAGGTTTGGTGGAGTTTCTATGGTATGATGTGCTTAGGTTGCACTCAGTTAAATAACTTTTTAATGCCACACTATAGCGAGAGGCCATTTTCTTTCTTTCTTCCTACCAGCTCCATTTGCTAAGGGATTGCATCATCCTTACGGCACTACACACACCTAATCAAGGCATCTGTTTTCCTATGAAGAATGCTATTTTCTAAGGAATCGTTTTTAATTATGCAGATTAAAGAAATCAGATTTGTGACAAATTGTTAGATATCAATCAGCTGGACCCTTGGGGAAAAATAAAGCATTGACTAAAAGTCGATTAGTCTGTTAATGCATTATTCTGTCCTTGGCCAGAACGAGATATACAAGGCTGATTGAAAACTCACATTTGCGATATTTCTTTTGTCAGTGCAGATAAGGTTTGTCAGAATAGCGTCCATTTTGAATGTGTTTGTTTCTATGTTTTTGTTAATGATTTGTACATGCGGGATGATCGATATTTTTATTCCATGCAGTGTTTGGAAAGCCTATTCAGTGTTCCACTCAAATACAAATGAGTAAGGGAGATGAAATTCTTGTGGCGGATACATGTGATCAAGATGTACCCACGATGACAAGTAAGCTCCCATCTTTTTCACAGTGCTTACTTACAAATGATTATAGAAAATGATTTACTTGTGTTGAACTAAAGTTGCTCTTTAAATCCAAAATGCAAACATTCTAGACATTACTGCCCCTCTGTGGCAGATTGTAATCTGTTGATAATCTGCAAAGAGAAAAACGAAAATGACAGTTCATTTTGAAGTCCTAGCAGCAGTCTATTTCTCGATCTGGGTTTTGACAGAAATCAAAAAGACCTGTTACTCATAATATACATAGTGTTTATACATAGTGTATACATAGTGTATTTTAAAGGGGCCCTGCCTATTTAGTCCACCAAGAATTTTTGCTTTGAGCATCCGGTTTTTGAACATTTACTTTAGGTGCGTCTCGCTAACCGAGTCCCAGGTACAGTTAAATCACGGCAATTGGACTTGAGGGTGTTTACCACCAGTGCTTGCATTTTAAGATCAGGCTACTGCACAGCTAGGATAAGGGCCAGTAGGCTGGTTACACATAAACATGTGTACACACACTTGTGCAGGATGCACATGTGCAACTACGGTAGTGTTCAGCCCAGTAATTGTTCACAGGTGCCTGGCGCAAAAGGGAATCTGCAAGGGTAGGTGCTGACCTGGGGTTGACCTCATAATATTAGTGGACATTCATAGATAGGTCAGTACGTCATAGGTGAAATATGCCTTAAAGAGCAGTTTCGCTTCACTTTGGCTAACAGTCCAGAAAGGTGTCAAACTGGGGTATAACATGCACTCTTGAGTTTGATTTTGCAGTTTCCAATAGCACACATATACATCTCATGGGACATCAAGAATTGTCATATTTCTGTCTCTGCACCTAATCTGATTACAGGTGTGCAGGGCCGAGTTAATTTTGCTCCCCAGCAAATGAAATAACGGCCTCTCCACACAAAAGAAGCAAGTAATCTGTTCCTGGGAGAGGAGGGGGTGAGGCAGCAGTTTGCATCTGCTAATTAGCTGTCACACACTTGGATGCACTGAACAAAGGAGGAATCCCAGCCATCTGCAGCAACACAGCAGGGTCTTCCCTTTGAAGATCTGGTGGCAGCATATTAGATTGCCCCAGAATGCTATTCAGGAGGGTAGGACCGGGTTGGGGGGGGATGATGTGGCATCCTAGAATTGGCAGGGTGTGCGTCATCAACGCTTTTCACTCCACTTAGAAACCCCAGCACAACGGATTGAAGGAAAGCAGGTCCCTGAACCTGGAAGGCGACAACAGTATAGTAATGGACTGGTGAAAAGGGAAGCCGCCTCACGCCCTGCAAAGATGAACTAAGGACTTTGCCTCCAGCTGAACCACAGGCCTGGATGGATATCTCCATCTTATAGACCCTGAGGAGAAGTTTGGAAAGACTTGGACTCCAGTGCCACCCCTGGGTGCCCTACAAGACAGCCAGTGAACTATGGAATGTGGGGAGTGCAGGCAGGAGGATGCTGTGCTGGCTAGTAGTTATGGGGCAGTGCAGGAGGCCCTCGCCAGCAGGAGAGGAGCACCGGCGTCCAAAAGAGGAGAAGACTGGTGTAGGGAACCAGTAAATCTAGTTCCCCTCAAAGTAGTTCCGTTAGAGGACAGGAGACCTTTTGCCAATGCTCCTGGTGGCTAGGGCTGGCCACCATGGTTGGCATGAGACTTAGTCACTCAATTCTTGGCTCTTCCCAGTGCTGTAACCATTTCAAACTAATGATATTGGCTGTTTGGGTGTATCCCCTTCCTCGTCTCAAATGCTGTCATTGAACTAAACCTAAGGACTGCTTTACAACAATACATCTCTCTATGCCTGCTATCTCCCTACTGTGTGTCTCCCAATTTGGTAAAGCTGTGTGCATTAGCACTTTAAATCCGGACCTGTTGCCTTTACCAGTGCTTGTGTACGGTTTATGTACTGCCAATGAAAGTACTCTAACATCACCCTTAAGCACCATTTCAGTCTTTTTCTTTATGTGTACGTTCTGAAGCGTGCTCCACAGAGCAATGCTTAATGTCCTAAACTGATTTTGGTTGCAAGGTTTGTTTTTAGGACCTCAACTCAGGGCAACTGTGTATCAGGCCTAATACCTTTTATCTTTAGTGGTCACAATCATGAGTTTAATCTTTTTTTAAAAAAGATTGTCTGTGCTCTTTATCTGAACCATGATGTGACAGTTGTCAAAATTGTACCATTCCTTCTACTTCAGGACAGGAGAAAGAGAGCCACAAGGGCAGCATATTTTCCGAATGAGCCAGAGTTTTATAAGACACCCAGAAAAAATCTCTAAACACTCTGGGAAACATATGCCAAATAGTGCATAGGACCATAAAGCACCAGATTTCAAGCTCAGTGAGGGTAAATATACATCTATGCGTTCTCACCCACTCGTTGGCGTGGTCCCTTAGTTACTTCTGCTGACCATGCATAATTCCCCTATTTCTCAAAGTCATGTCTGACCATTTCATGTCCTCCTCATTTTGAGATGTTCGCAACATCTCTAAATGCTAAATGCCCAGACTTCATCTCCTGAGTGTGAGAACTGTGTTCTCTGAGCAATGCCCTTTTGATAGACTGATCAGAGAAATTTCTCAGTCACTCATACCCATTATCTGAACGTTTCTGCTGAAACTAAAATACTTCCAAAGTCACGAAGATTCTTCTGTCCACAGAGTAGCCAAGGCAATGGTGGTTTTCAGCCTTCTTTCAGCCTGTGCTATGTGCACAAAAGAAGCTTTCATGCAAATTGGACCAAAATTCACTTTCCTGTCAAAAATCCATAAGTATACCTTATATTCACTACCGTTTGGATGTCAAAGCTGGAGTACTGTTCTATTAACGTGCTTTTGGGATCAATTACGGTTTACTCGACATTCTTTCAGCGTGATCCCTGTCCTAGGAGACTTTCTCAAAGTCTTAAAGAAAACATACCCTCCTAGACTGCAAGATTCTATCCATCACTTTTTTGTATACTTTAGTGGTTGCCCTAAGTAGGACAGGCACACTATGTCCATGGAATCAAGTTATACCTGACTGATGAGCTCTAACCTCTCCTAAGTTGCTTTTATTTCGGTTCAGAGAGGACCTGGCTTGGTTACTTTTTTCTTTTACTTGCATCACTTGATGGGAGTGCCTGTGTTTTCTAGACCCTCTGCTGCGTCCCCCATTGCATCTCACCTCCATGTTACTTCCATCTCCAAACTCATCCATTGCTTCCCCAGCCCTTACTGTCCCACTCAACTCCTTTTTATTTATACACCCCACACCATCACTGGCACTTCCCCATTCCAGCGCTCAAGTCGCTACTTTCCATTACAACTACTCCACCCCCCACACACACGATCAAGCCACGATGTGCAACAGCATCTTCCAAAAACATTGCTAATTGAAAATGTTGAGTAACGCTTTTGAAAGCAAGATCTATTTCCCAATGCTTGTTTGCTTTGTAGTTTATCAAAGATCCCAAGTTTGATGTTGAAGATTTCAGTATGCATGCATGTCTATAAAAAATTCTCATGTTGGTATACTGTGTATAGCTTAATTTTTTTCATTGAATTCACTCGTGTGCATTACTATGAATGAGAGAAAGGAATTATGGCTAGTGGAACAAGGTAAGAACATGGGCTTGAGCCGTAGCATTGCTAACACATGTATATGCCCAGGCTTCCAAATTAGAGTTCTACCATCATGCTGTGATCAGAAACCTAGGTCTGCTCCTATTCAGAGTGGTTATCATATTCGTACGATGCAAGAAAGACTGAAAGGATAAGAGTTGAATAGTTGAGACAGTCCTGAGACAGAGGAACTTACTCCTGTCAGCCTCAAGGGTGTCTACTCCCCCAAAGCCTTTGCCCTCCACGTTTGGCTGAAATTAATTTTTGTTGGCCTTAGGTCTGTGCACTTACCAGTGCTAAAGTGTTTGAGCTCTCTCCCCTAAACATGCAAAAATGGCTTACACCTGATTAGCATATTTAATTTATTCATAAGTTCCTCGTAGAGTGGTATACCTTATACCCAGGGCCTGTAAATGAAATGCTACTAGTGGGCCTGCAGCACTTATTGCGCCACCCACTTAAGTAGCCCTTGAAAACATGTCCCAGGCCTGCCATGGAAGCCTGAATGCAGTTTTAAGTCTGCCAATGTGACTTAGCAATATAACCCCCTTGCCAAGCATTAAACTCCCCTTTTATTGCACGTAGCTCATCCCTAAAGTTGTCCCTAGGTTGACCATAGGGCCGGGTCCCTTGTAATTAAAAGGTTGGGCATGCACCTTTGTTTTCCATGTCCTTGTAGTGAAAAAGTCAAAATTTGTTTTTCACTACTCTGCGGCCTACCTCTCCCATAGGATAACATTGGTTGCTTTATTACATTTAATAAGTGCTAACCTTGGTTTGTGGACTGGTAATAATTTCATTTTTGGTGTCTGAGAAGTTGTAATAAAAAATCCTATTTCATGATAAAGTGGGATTTTAAGTTACAGCTTTGGAAATGACACTTTGTTGGCACTTTCCTGCCCTAACTCATATGACTAGGTGTAGTTGGCAGTTGGACTTTGTTTATTCCTCCTAGACAGCCACACAATGGAGAGATTAGATGTACCTGGTTGGGAAATCAACTGTTCGGAAAGTGGGGGAGGGCCTGGGCACAGCCCCACTTTGAACTGAATATGCTGTTCTCTGCCTTCACACAAAAGGCATATCACCCCTACATTGTTCATGCAGCCAGTTTCGAGCCAGGGCAGGGGGTTCAGGAAACTACAAACACTTCTCTAGAAACTTCTACTTCAAAGAAGGCACCATGGGGGACCCTCAGACCCACTCTTAAGTTCACTTTCTGGACCTGCATAAGGACTTTCAGAGGACTGCTTGCTGCTGTGGCCTGCTGTGCACACCACAAGACTGCTTTGCTGCACTTGAAAGAACGGCATTCCTGCCTGGAGCCTATCTTGAACCCTCAGAGGCCTGCCTGCTTTATCACTATAAGCTAGGACTGCCAGAGTGACTCCAAGGGCTAGTTTTCTGGCCCCTTCATCAGAGCCTCAGGGACATTAAAGGCTCCCTCCAACTTGAATCTGCACCTAGATCCAGCCTAATGAGTCCTGAACCCCCATTCGGGCCCCTTTAGTCCTGGACCCTTGTTTGTGGTATTGAAGATGTCCAGATAGCCACAATCCAAAACTTGGGACATACAACATTTTTGTTTAAAAACTTATCTGAGGGGCGTGGCCAAGATGGCGGAGTGAGTGGTCGCTCTCCTCGCGATCTCCTCCGAGCCCAGGCCCCTAAACGACTTTAATTGCACTGATCTCCCCCCTCGCTGCTAACTACTGGCGGCGGAAGGGGTGGGGGACCTCAGAGCTTCATCCCGGGGCGCTTGAAGAGCTGGGGGCGTGTTTGGCAGGCTCCGGACACCGGGCTGGCGTGGGCCCGAGCTCCGGCCGGAAGTGGGTCCAGGCCGGCATTGCGGAGCGGATCGAGCTTGGTGGCGGCTGTGGAGGAGGAGACCCGTCTGGATCGGAGTGGCGTCTCGGCCAGGTCCAGCTGATGTCTCCGCGGGCTCCGGTTCGCGGACGCCCGGATTGGGAGTGACCAGTGCAGTAAGAGCGGCCAGTCCAGGAGACGGAGCGGAGCCAGGTGAGGAGCCGCACGGAAAGCTCCGAGTGGCGCTGGGCTGCGCCCCCGACCTGCCTGGCCGGGAGGCTGAATTGGCGGCGGTCCTCCCCTCGGCAGCCCGACGGAAGACGAGCGCTTGTGCACGGAGAGTGACCCGCCGGTGGCAGGATACGTCCCTGATTGCGGTGGCGCAGTTGGCCTGCGTGAGGCCCCGGCTTCCCCCGCGTTAGGCCTGGTGTGACTTGGCCGGAGATCCCTGGTGAGCGTGAGAATTGCTGCGGTTGCCAGAGACCGGACCCGGTCGGACGGTCCGGGGGGGCCTGGAGCGGAGGCCGCCTTGTCCGGAGTGGAGCACCTGGGCAGCTGGCAGTGACGGGTGGCGCGTCGGCCGACAGCGGCGGTGAGAGGGCCTAGGAAGGGGTCAGGACTCACTCCCCCTGCCCTGATACCTCCGATGGGAGTGTAGAGTGGAACTTGGCTGGGGGACGAGAGAGCGAGTGGCCCTCCAGCGGGGGACCTGATGCGACGACACGGCCGCAACCTGTGAGCCTATGCCGCTGATACAGTGCTGGGCCTAGTGGTAGACGTGAGGCGGATCTACCGGCCACCCCTTATTATTGACTGAAGGGGGCTGCAGGCCTGTGTGCAGGACCTACTAGGAGGCTAGTCAGGCCGATGGTTGGATCACGACGGGGGGTCCTAGTGATGAGTACGCGTGGACCCTGAAACGCGTTGCTCACGAACGGCGAAGCGCTGCTCCTGGCCGACCTGAGTGGGAGTGGATGGCATCGGAGTGGCCTTGAGGAGGCAGGTGGTACACGGAGCCGGCTTGGAGTGCCCGGAGGGGTCGCCTTGCTCCAGGTGGACAGCTTTACACTCGCGGCCTCTAGCTGGAGTGGGACTAACTTTCGGGGCTGATCTCCTAGGGAACATCCGGCGCAGGAGTGTCTAATTGGTGGGCATCGGCATACGCAAGTAGGAGGCCCAGGACAGTTGGTTGGGTCGACTGGCCGGCAGCCTGGTGGGGTGGCAGACGTTGACGTCCTTGGTGGAACCTGGGGAGCACTGTCAGTCGCTCAAAATGGCCGGTAACAAAGGAAACAAGAAAGGGGATCGTACCCTGCCGGATATGCTAAACAGGGGCGCTGCGAGGCAAGACAGGGGGCAGCATTCCCCGGGACAATCGAGCAGCTCTCAGGGGGCGAGTGGAGGGGAGCCGCCGGTCACCAGATCCTTTCTTGAATCGCTCTTTGGCACTCTCCGAGAGGACTTCCAGGCACTGAAGCAGGAGGTGGCGGGAGAGGTGCGTGAGGTACGGAGGGAGGTTGACGGCCTGGGGGAGCGGGTGGCCTCTGTGGAGGAGGCAGGACATGCTCAGGCCGAAGAACTCGCACAGCTTCAGCAGGAGGTGATTAGACTTCAAGACCAGCAAATCGATCTTCAGTCACATGTGGAGGACCTTGAGAACCGTTCCCGGAGGAACAACATCCGGGTCCGGGGTGTTCCTCTTGCAGAGGAGGGGGAGAACGCGGCGGATTATCTGCAAGACCTATTTAGATACGTTTTGGATGAGCCGACCGACTTCCTTATCAGGATTGATAGAGCGCATAGGGTGGGCCCACGACGCAGGTCACCGGCGCCCCCTCCCGACCCCCTAGCCTACCTGCCGGACTACCCCTTGAAAGAAAGAATCCTCCGGGTAGCTCGAACCAAACCTTCTTTGGAGTTCAGGGGCCACTGCGTGTCACTCTTCCAGGATCTTTCGGTGGTCACTCTACAGAAGCGCAAGTCCTTTAAAATTGCCACTGATTTCTTACGAGAGCATGGTACTCAGTACTCTTGGGGACATCCGTTCCGTCTTATTTTTCGCTGGAATGGTACACTACATCAGCTACGTTCCCTCCAGGACACTTGTGTAGTATTGGGCATCACAGCGACTGATGAGGAGGCCCCCACTCCTCGCCGTAGACGGATCACCAGGGACGGCTGGCAGTCCGTCCCTGGTCGCCGACATTCCGCTTCCTCAGCAAGGCCTGATCCGCCCACTATCCGGGCTGAAATGGATAGCGCAGTACGAGATTTTGCCAGAGAAACGGCGGCAGAGGAGGTGGCATTGACCGCTTGAGAAGCTCTCCGGGGGGAGATCGACATCGCTTGATTGAAATCGCAGGTTTGGGGGCCTGGGGGGAGGGGGGGAGCGGGAGTTGCGTGGTGGCTGGACGTCCACTTTGGTGACTTTCCATAGACTTGCCTTCATAGGCCGGACATGGACAATGGTTCTTTTTCGCTCAAGTTTGGGGGGGGTGGGGATGGGGTTGGGGGAGCGGGGACAGTTCTGTTGGGGTGTGGAGGGCGGGGGGGGAATATGTGTTGGGTGTGAGGGGGGGGTCGTCCAGTGCACAGTACGGGAATCGAATATCTCAGATGTCCTTCTTCACTTGGTTTTGACTTCGGGAGACGTGGTGTGGATGTTGGAACAAGGAATGGGGGGTGGTCAATGCTTAGGACAGCCCACGGACACACTGGAGTTCGCAGCATGTAGTGGTTTGCCAGGACGGAGGGGCTGGGGGCCCGTATGCTTGTTACCCCAGTATTGGAACTTTCATAGATTCCCATGCTTTGTATCATTCCCCGTCGTCGGAATGGGAGTCTCGGTAACAAAAATACCATAGCTGTAGGTACAAAAGACAATGGAAAAAGGCCTAGGCCTCATTACCTTTTGTAGCATATCACCCTCTTTGTGTAAAAGAGACCAAACTTTTGGCCTCAGCCAATCAGAAGTGCCTCACCACTTAGAACCTTCCTGAAGGAACCTCAGAGCCTCAGATTTTCTACCGCACGTTGTGCTAGGGAGTCTCCATTGAGCTCTGCTCAACTTCTACACTTCTACAGGATTTCATCAGGTTTTTTCTCAGTTTTCTCTTCAGGATCTTTTGGATTCTTCTCAGGATTGTTGCTGCCTGCCAGTATGTCGGAGATTATGAAGAAAAAAGCACTTTTCAAGCCTTGTTCCTCCTGTGGCAAGAAAAGGCTGTTTGTGGAGGACAAGCATGAGGACTGCATCTATTGCCTCTATCCTGACCATCTGGTGGATAAATGTGCAATCTGTCGCTCCTTTTCTGCCAAAACCCTCCGGGACCGTGAGGGTAGGCTCCTGACATGGCTGCAAAGGCTTAAATCGAGGAAGGATACTGTCTCCAGTGACAGTGAAGATGCTGGATCGATGACTTCTACTAGAAGGTCAGTGAAAAGGGGTAGGGGTTCCCCTTCTTCTTCTGTCAGTCGATCTTCTAAGGCCTCAAAAAAGACCCCCAGTGAGTCTGAGAGCCAAGGTCCCAGCAAATCTCCTCACGGAAGTGTAAAGGAGAGGGATGGACCTTCTACGCACTCTACTGGCGCGAAGACTTCCACAGCCTTCAAAACGCCTCAAAGCCAGTCTTCTGAGAGGACTTCTAGGTCCTCGACGACTAAGACGTCGACAGCGGGAGACCCGTCGACTAAGTCATCTAAGGCTCCGTCAACTGGAGGTTCGTCGGCGACGAGACCGTCGACGGCGGAGAAGGCGCCGTCGACGAAGGCACCGGCTACACAAGTGTCGACGAAGGAGCCGTCGACGAAGGAGCCGTCGACGAAGGAGCCGTCGAGGAAGGAGTCGTCGACGAAGGAGCCGTCGACGAAAGCCCCGTCGACGCCCAAGATCCAGCCGACGACGAAGGACCCGTCGACGAAGGACCCGTCGACGAAGGACCCGTCGACGAAGGACCCGTCGACGAAGGACCCGTCGACGAAGGCCCCGTCGACGAAGGCCCCGTCGACGAAGAACCCGTCGACGAAGAACCCGTCGACGAAGAACCCGTCGACGATGATACCAACGAGGGCGACGACGACAGTGTCGACGACGAGAGTCCCGTCGACGACAATGACGACGGTGTCGTCGTCGACGGTCTCGTCGACGAGAGCGTCGACGACCACTACGATGACTATGACGACGGCTGGTGTGTCCACAGTCTCGTCGACGACAACGTCCACGACGCCTATCTCGACGGCGTATGTACAACCGTCGACGACGGAACCCACGATCTTGGCCACGGAAAAGCGTATCACCATTTCTGTGACGCGGATTACACCGGAGATGACTTCTCCAAGGGCAGTGTCCCCTCTGCTACCAACATTGCTCTTGCAAGAGGGTCACCCAGAGGAAGATGACCAAGATGCATATAGTTATGCCAATAGTCCTTCGCAACTATTTGTCAAATGCCAGGACACCGACTCAGAGGGCGAATACACCCACGAGGAGCATGATCATGATCATGGTCAACATCAACAACGACACTCGGACCAGGGAATGGTTTCAGTGCCAACATCTTTCCTACAAGATCTACATAGGATGCTGCAGGACTATAAGTCTAAGGCCAGTGGACCTTTGCCAACTACGTCAACACCTGCTACGCCTTCCACGACTCAGGCGTCAGTGGTGCCACCTACGCTCTCGGCTCCAACCTCTCCGCAGACTCAAACAGCCGTCCCTCAAGATTCCTTTGGGGTACCAAGATCGCATGATGTTGATGAATCCTCGGATGAGGATCAACATTCGGATCACGTCTCTATTCCTGACACGGAATATGATGAGTACATTATTGACAATCCCGCATCGCCAAATCCGGACCCGGCGGACTCCCCGCCGGTGGATATTGGAGGTTTCCATCAGCTAATGGAGAGGGCGGCGGCAAGGTTTAAGTTAGCAATGCCTAAAGTCACCACGGATTGCTTCTTATATGACTTTAAGGAACCTTTCCAGAAAAATGCCAGATCTATTCCGATTGTGGATCATTTATGGAAAGAGGGCCTAAAGACCATGACACACCCGGCGACGGTGGTGCCGGTGCTACCGCGTCTGGAAAAGAAATATAGAGCAACCGATGATGCCCCAGCAGCCTTGACAGGTCATCCGAAACCAGACTCTGTAATCTCACAGGCAGCGCAGAGGAAATCGCGCAACCCTTCAGCACCGCTGACAACTCCTCCGGACAAGGAAGGACGGAGGTTAGATAATGTGGGGAAAAGATTCTCAGCGATGGCGAGTTTGCTGGTGAGAGCGGCTAATGCCTTAGCCATCCTGGGAAGGTACGACCGTCAACTCTGGTGTGATGTCTCTCCGTACCTTGACCAGTTACCTCCTGAATCAATGTCGGAGGCAAAGAAAGTTTTGAAAGAGGGGGAAGCGACGTCGATGGAAATAATCGATTGTGCAATGGATATTGCGACTACGGCATTTCGTTCGCTAGCTGGAGCGGCAGTGCTCCGTCGCCAAGGGTGGCTTAAAGCTACTTGGTTCCGACCAGAGGTCCAGAACAAAGTGTTGGATCTTCCCTTTGATGGTGAGGCTCTATTCGGCAAACTTATTGACGACACCCTTCAAGATATTAAAAGGGACACAGAGACCGCTAGGTCTTTAGGAACACTTCAGTACAGGAAGTCCCCCTTCAAGGGAGCCTGAGGCAGGGGTGGTACGTATAGAGGATCCTTCCAACACCAACGGTATTCCAACACAGGATCCGGTTCCCAACAGCACCGCCAATCTTACCAACAGCGGCAAGGCCAGTCTACCAACTACTCCAGGCCTTACAATAAAGGAAAGCAAGGTGCGCGAGGACGAGATTCGTCCAAGCGCCAATAGCGGCCTCCTGGCTCTTCCTACTGGACCCTCCTCCAGGAAATCAGCAGTTGGAGGCAGGGTCAACAAATACCTTCACAACTGGTCCCTCATAACATCGGACCGTTGGGTGCTCAACATCATTCGGAAAGGGCATACCTTAGAGTTCACTCAAGTTCCGCCACCCAAGCCCCCGGCAGCCACTCCTTCAAAACACCAGCGTCTCCTTCGGCTCGAAGTTCAACAAATGCTCCGAAAAGGGGCGATAGAGCCAGTTCCATCGAACCAAAGAAACCAGGGATTTTATTCCAGGTTCTTCCTGGTGAGGAAAACGCTCGACAAGTGGCGTCCCATTTTAGACCTCAGGGGGCTAAACACCTATCTCATCTCTCTATCCTTCAGGATGGTGTCCCTCCAGGACATCTTGAAACTAATCAACCCGGGAGATTACATGGCCACACTCGATCTCGAAGATGCCTATTTTCATGTTCCGATTCACCCAGCACACAGAAGGTTTCTGCGATTCACAGTAGCCAAGAGCCATTATCAATTCAGGGTTTTACCCTTTGGACTCCGCTCGGCCCCAAGGATATTCACGAAAGTGTTGGCTCCAGTAGCGGCTTTCCTGCGGAGGCACAAGTTTCAAGTCTTCCCCTATCTGGACGACTGGCTGCTGAAGGCTCCGTCCAGAGAGGCAGCGCTACAGGCGGTTCAAGCGTGTACCAATTTATTCCGAAACCTGGGTCTCACTCTAAACGACGAGAAATCTTGCCAGATCCCGTCCAGAAGAGCCCGGTTTCTGGGAGCCATCTTGGACTCAAGCCTTCACGAGCTTTTCCCACTCTGGAAAGGAGGCACAAGTTACAGACGATGGCCCAAGACTTACAATCAAAAAGGTCTCTTTCAGTTCGCCGCTACAAGTCTCTGCTGGGAGTAATATCGTCGTGCATTCCGCTGGTTCCCCATTGCAGACTGAGGATGCGTCCCTTGCAGGAACAACTGGACAATCAATGGCGGCAAGTCCAAGGTTCCTTCGACGACAAAGTGGCGATCACTCCGGAAATGAAGAATGCGGCCCTATGGTGGACAGACCTAGACAACTTGTCCCAAGGCCTATCCTTCGCAAGCGACCCGTCTCCACAAGTGATAACGACGGATGCGTCGTTGGAAGGCTGGGGAGCAGTGCTGCAGGACCTTCATGTCAGTGGTCATTGGTCACCCCAGGAGAAATGCCTCCACATCAACCTGTTAGAACTCAGAGCGATACGTCTGGCTCTGCAATCGTTTCTTCCTCTCCTGGAGGGTTCACAAGTGCTTATCAGGACGGACAACACCACGGCCATGCACTATGTGAACAAGGAAGGGGGGACCAGATCGCGCCCATTGTCACAAGAAGCCCAGCAGATTTGGGAATGGGCTATCCGACACAACATGTCTCTGATGGCGGAACACTTGCCGGGCGTCCTCAACGAAAACGCCGACAAACTGAGCAGGTCATCCTCGGTCACCCACGAATGGGAGTTGAATCAAGACATTTTGGAACACATCTTCAGCCGGTGGGGAAAACCGGACATCGACCTGTTTGCCACCCCGACCAACAACAAATGCCGGTCTTACGCAAGCAGGCTTCCCCATCCAAATTCTCTGGGAAATGCCCTTTTGATACCCTGGTCGAAGACATTTGTCTACGCTTTTCCTCCCATTCCTCTAATACCACGACTAATCAAGAAATTCAAGATGGAACCGTGCAGGATGATCCTGATAGCCCCGGCTTGGCCGAGGCAGTTCTGGTTCACGGAGCTCCATCTCCTGTCGATCGCTCCTCCTGTACCTCTCCAAATTCTGCCGGACCTTCTCACGATGTCTGAAGGGCAGATTCTACATCCAGACCCTCAGTCGTTACACCTGACTGCATGGCTCCTGAGCAGCGAGAATTTATGAACCTGCCATTGTCTAAGGAAGTTAGGGAGGTTTTGTCCAAAGCAAGGGCCCCTTCCACTAACAAAACTTACCGCCTTAAGTGGAAAAGATTCTGTTGTTGGTGTCGAGAGCAACACATTGATCCATTCAATTCCAAACCTCATCAGGTCCTCCCATACCTACTGTCCTTGGCCAAGTCTGGTCTGGCCCACTCATCAATTAAAGTCCATTTGGCTGCTTTGTCAAGATTCAGGAGGACGGAATCTGGACCTTCATTATGGTCTTCAAGGATAATCAAACAGTTTCTTAAAGGTCTGTTCAGGGTCTATCCACCGGTGAGACCACCTCCACCAACGTGGCATTTAAATCTGGTCCTTTCTCAACTCATGAAGGGCCCATTCGAACCAGTCCATCGTTCTGACATCAAATACCTTTCGTGGAAATTGGCTCTTCTCCTCGCTCTCACGTCGGCTCGGCGTGTAGGGGAGTTACAGGCCTTGACCATTCAGGAACCTTTCCTTCAATTCAAAAGGAACACTGTCATCATGAGGACTAATCCTAGGTTCATGCCAAAGGTCCCCTCGGACTTCCATTTGAATGAACCGGTCATTCTGAAAACGTTTTTTCCTCAGCCTTCCACACCAGCGGAAAAAGCTTTGCATTCACTGGATGTACAGCGATGCTTGAAGTTTTACTTACAGCGTACTAAGGATTTTCGAAAATCTACCCAACTGTTTGTGGCCTTCGGGGGACCAAGTAAAGGCCTTCCACTCTCCAAACAGGGTGTTTCAAGGTGGATCACAAGTGCTATATTACATTGTCACAAGGCTGCTGGTAAGCCTCTGACTGGAAAGATACGAGCGCATTCCACAAGATCTGTGGCTTCCTCCACAGCACTCTTCGCAGGGGTGCAAATTAAGGACATCTGCAGAGCTGCAACCTGGAGCAGCGTCCACACTTTTACCAAGCACTACTGCTTGGAATCTCTGCAGCAGGAGGATGCAGCAGTTGGACAGGCTGTCCTGAGGAACCTCTTCCACTAATGGTGAGCTTTCCTATCTTCCCACCTTCCATTTTTTCACATTTTGTATCTAATGTCATGTGGTCTACTGCTATTATTTACGATGCAAAATGTGATTATCTTGCTACTGCTTGCTACTCTGATACAAAGCATGGGAATCTATGAAAGTTCCAATACTGGGGTAAGAAAACAAGTTACTTACCTGTAACTTTAGTTCCCCAGTATTGGTAACTTTCATAGATTCCCATGCGCCCACCCACCTCCCCGAGGAAAGCTCAGCCTACAGCACAGATGGTGTCTCAGTACACAACGGCTACGAAAATCTGAGGCTCTGAGGTTCCTTCAGGAAGGTTCTAAGTGGTGAGGCACTTCTGATTGGCTGAGGCCAAAAGTTTGGTCTCTTTTACACAAAGAGGGTGATATGCTACAAAAGGTAATGAGGCCTAGGCCTTTTTCCATTGTCTTTTGTACCTACAGCTATGGTATTTTTGTTACCGAGACTCCCATTCCGACGACGGGGAATGATACAAAGCATGGGAATCTATGAAAGTTACCAATACTGGGGAACTAAAGTTACAGGTAAGTAACTTGTTTTCTTCTTGTCCTTTGCCTGGTTTCCGGAGTGGAGGGGGTACACACGCCTTCAATGGCCTCCGCACGCTGTACATATGCTTTCTTGCACTCTGCCCGCTATGCCTCCTTATGTTTTTAAGGTCCTAACTCTAAATGTTAGGGGATTGAACAACCCTGTTAAGCGGCGGGCGGTGCTCTCACTGTTAGAAAATGCTCATGCAGACATTTGCCTTCTTCAGGAAACACACTTGCTGGCACAGGACACACACAGGCTGCGATCTCACAAATTCCCGCTCCAGTTTTTTTCCGCCTGCAACACGAAGACTGCGGGGGTGGCGATTCTGGTGGCCAGACACTTTAAGGGGGTGCATCTTCATAAACTTGCTGAACAGAAGGGGAGGTTACTGGTGCATAGGTTCAGAGTTGGGGGCCTCACGTTCACGATTGGCTCCCTTTATAGCCCTAATGACAAGCAGGAGCGTTTCCTGCAGTCAGCTGTGGAGGATGTCACTGCCTCGCCAGACAGACATATCATTCTTGGTGGGGATTTTAATATGGTTTTCGATTCCGCGGCAGATAGGTCAGCGCAGCGCTCTCCGCAGGTCGGGGAATTCTCGGCCGGTTGTAAGGCGCGGCTTGTGGAGGTAGATCTCCTTGACCTCTGGTGTCATCTACACCCTACAGATAGAGATTACTCGTATTACTCTCATGCACACAAGACCTATGCACGGCTTGATCACCTTTTAGTTACAACACCGGTGAAGGCATTGGTCTCGTCGACTGACATGGGAGTGTTATCCTTATAGGACCATGCTCCGGTTGAGGCCTCGTTGTGCCTGCCCCCTACTGCCCACCCCTCGAGAACTTGGCGCCTCAGGGATACCCTTTTACATAGGAAGGTGGTGGTGGACCGTACCGAGAAGGTAACCCGTGACTACCTGGCACACAATGACAACGCCGACACCACCCGGGCCACGCAATGGGCAGCATTAAAGGTTGTCCTCAGGGGGGAATTCATGTCTGTCTCCGCGGCCGAAAACAAGGAGCGGCAGGCCAAGAGGGAGGAGCTTACCGGTAGGGTTCGGAAGCTTGAGTTGATTCACAGAAGGACCGGGGCTCCAAGGATCTGGCGGCAGTTGAAAGAGGCGAGGAAGCTTCTGGCAGCCTTGGACATGGATCGTGCAGAATACGCAGCCCTTCGGCTGCGCCATGCCTTTTACACGGGGGGAGATCGCTGCGGTAAGCTGCTGGCCAATAGGCTCCGGGCTGCGCGGCAGAGCCAGTCGGTGAAAGAGATCCTCGACTCCGGTGGAAATGTGGAGACGGAGGATGCCCGCATCTCGGCGGTGTTCCGAGGATTCTACGAAAACCTCTACACCGGTGATCCGCCGGATGTGACGGCCATATCTTCCTACCTAGATTCGATCACCTTGCCGTCCTTAGACGTCCTGCAAGCCGAGCATTTGAACAGGGACATCGGAATAGAGGAGGTGGTCTCGGCCATTGCCAAACTCAAACACGGCAAAGCACCGGGCCCGGACGGCTACTCCGCCCTTTTTTATAAAACGTTTTGCGCGACCTTAGCTCCTGTCCTCACACGCCTTTTTAACTCTTTCGCAGAACCTGGTGCCATCCCGCCTGATCTCCTCGGGGCCTCCATTTCGGTTATTCCTAAGCCTGGAAAGGATCCCAAACATTGTGGGTCCTACCAACCGATATCCCTCTTGAATGTAGACCTGAAACTCTATACCGGGATTTTGGCCAGTCGCCTAGCACTTCACCTCCCGGTCTAATAGACCCGGATCAAGCTGGCTTTGTCCCAGGGAGGCAGACTGTTGATAACACAAAAAGGGTGGTCCATCTGCTGGAGAAGGCTTCTAGGATTCCTGGGGAGAGGATGATGCTGGCGGTGGACGCGGAGAAAGCGTTCGACCGAGTACATTGGCCCTTCCTAGAACAGGTACTAGTGAAGGCTGGCATCGGGGAGAAGTTTCGCGCCATGGTCCTCAACTGCTATAAAGAACCGACGGCCGTGGTCCGTGTGAATGGATATACTTCCACGGCCTTCACTATTGAGAGAGGCACTAGGCAGGGTTGCCCACTTTCGCCCCTGCTCTTTGCTTTATACATGGAGCCGTTGGCCCAGCGGGTCAGGGATAACCCGGCCGTGGAAGGGATACGGTTGGGTGGGTTTACTCATGCGATCAGCCTTTACGCTGATGATGTCATCTTCACAATAGCTACACCCCGGACGGCCCTACCGGCTTGTGTACAGGAGCTCGCCGCCTTCGGTGCAGTCTCCGGCTTTAAGATGAATGTAGGGAAATCGGTGGCTCTGGATATTTCCTTGGACCCGGCCACCAGGGAATATTTACAGGGCAGGTTTCCTCTGCTTTGGTCCTCGGAGGCGGTACCGTATTTGGGGATCAAGATAGCGCCCACGCTGCAGGCCATGGTTTTGGCAAATTACTCGGCCTTGGGTGCAAAGATCAGAGAGGAGTTGGCCCGCTGGAACCGTGGGATTCTCTCATGGTTAGGACGTATTGCTGCCATTAAAATGACCATCTTACCCCAAGTTCTCTATCTGTTCAGGGCATTGCCGCTTCAGCCGCCGGTTGGGTGGATCCCGCAGCTGCAGTCGGATGTGGACCGCTTCATTTGGCAAGGGAAGAAGCCCAGGATGCGCAGGGCCCTATCTCTTTTGTCTCCTGAGGCGGGGGGTCTGGGCATCCCGGATTTTCGTAAGTACTTCCAGGCGACGCAACTGCGGTACCTGGTGGAGTGGTGCAGATGGGAGTCGGATAAGCACTGGCTTTTCCAAGACCAGGCGGTGGCAGGTCGGCCTCTGCAGGAGATTCCGTTTTTGCACCGCTCCCATCGGCCTAAGAACCTGTATGCGTCCTTCATCACTAGGGTGCCTTTACGAGTTTGGGACGCTACTTGCCTCATATATGATCTTACCTCGTTTCCGTCGCCTCTCTCCCCATTGGTAGATAACCCGGCTTTTACTCCCGGAATGGAGAAGGGCGCCTTCGCGCATTGGCGACAAGCGGGTTGTAGAGCTTTGTGCCACATGTACGGTCCTGAGGGGGTTATTCCATTCACGCAGTTCCGTCAGGAGTTCTCTCTCCCTGAGACTGGGAGGCACCGTTATATGCAAGCCCGACATTGGGCCCTTCAGCCACAGGTCAGAGAAGCAGCGGACAGGCTTTTCTCGCCATGCGAGAGATGGCTGGTGTCCCGTGCGTCAGATTCAAAGCTAATCACGGACTTATACAGGTTTCTGCAGCTACCCTCCACACACTTTTACAACCGGGGAGGGAGAGATGGGAGCGGGAGCTTGGGAGGACGCTGAGTCCCAGGGAATGGGACCAGATTTCCTACAGGGCACGCCACTCAGCGTATCATGTGGGCCTTACTGACACCTTCACTAAAGTCACTACCTATTGGTATTACACGCCGGAGCGAATTCACAAATTTGATCACAGTAAAGCAGACACATGCTGGCGGGGGTGTGGACATCGTGGTACACTCACACACATCTTATGGGACTGCCCTCTTTTAGCCGCCTATTGGAAAGAAGTGTTGGATGCAATAGACTCTCACTTCGATATTGAGCTTCCGCGCTTCCCTGCATATACCCTCTTGGGGCTCCCGAACGACTTGATGTATCCCCTGAAGTCCAGGAGGGGTAGGCAGATCGCTATTGCCTTAGGCTCTGCGGTCCAGAATGTTTTGATTCACTGGCGCACGGCCACACCGCCCACTGTCACGGGTTGGCTTCATAGGTTGTGGCATGTGCTGGGTATGGAAAAAATGTCCCTTATGGTGGCTGGGGACATAGCCCAATTCAATGAGCTTTGGCAACCGTTCCATGCTCTGTTGCTTACGAAGTTCAGAGAACTTACTTGCCCCAGATATCTCCGCCTCCTGCGGCTCAC
This sequence comes from Lissotriton vulgaris, assembly GCF_964263255.1. Lineage (NCBI taxonomy): Eukaryota > Metazoa > Chordata > Amphibia > Caudata > Salamandridae > Lissotriton > Lissotriton vulgaris. The sequence goes on from NC_141691.1 coordinate 1,394,277,280, forward strand.
GAGCCCACCGGTGCCGGACCGATGAGCTGGCGTGGGGTTCCCCCTTCCCTCAGGACTTTTGATCTTGTTATACACACGGGGCGATGATAATGCACTGGACGACGGGTGGGGAGGGTGGGGGGGAGTTGAGTTGGGACAGTAGGGGGAGGGGGGGGGAGGTGTTTATATGGAAATATTGTGTCGCACCGGACCTATGCACTCTCACCTGCCTGGTTGGACCACCATCGTGGCCCGTGATTGTTGGCTTCTGTACTTGTTAAATCCTCAGGTGCTGCTGGAAACTTTATGATGATGTGTATTTGTCTTGGTGTGTCATGATGAATAAAATACTTTAAACCTAAAAACTTATCTGAGAACCAAAGGAAGACTGGGACCACCCTGCTAGTCTACCTGTGCAAGGTGCATCTGCCGAAGTTCGCTGTTGCTCCCGCTAGGTTCTTCTCCACTGCAGCAAATCCTGTTCAGCAGTCTTCTGCCATAGGGGTACCCAGCCTCCTGGAACTCATCTACTACAGTTTCCTGCCTCATACCTCTGGAGATTTTCGACTATCAAAAAAAGACTAAATCCGAACATAGTTATCTTTACCACAACTTCGTCCAGCAACTGCAAGACAACGATGCCTCCTCCTCAGACACCGCCTGCAATCTCGCACCGCTGACCTTTACCTTCTCTGAACATTTCCTTTAAAACTTCTTCTAAGGTTAGCGCAGACCTGGCTCAATTCACTTCTTGTATCTGACCCGCGCTCCATCACAGTCGGCCATATATTTTGACTTTGCCCCGATCTTGCGTGACTAAATGTCTGTGGTTGGCACTGTGATCATTTTGGCGTTCGTTTTTATTCTAAGAAAATTCATAACTCCGGTCCTACTGATTGGATTTTGGTAGTTTTGGTGTCAAATAATTTATTAAGAGTTACTCTGTTTTTCTAAAGTGGTATGGTATCTTTCTTGTGTCTTGTGTTGTATTTTCACTTTGTTGCTGCTTGTGTGCTGCATCAATACTTTATTCATTGCCTCTAAGTTAAGCATGACTGCTTTTTTGCCAGGCTACCAGAAGATTTAGCACAGATTCATTTAGTCAATTTTGTGGTATACCCTGACAGGGATTGTGGCTGTTGCTTGAACAGGACCCCCCCCCTCCCCCCCCCACACTCATTTATCTAACAGCCCAGTTTCTCACAAAGCAACTGAACAAGCCTGTAGTGAACCATTTGCTGCACAGTGCTCTGTGGACGCTACAAGACCTGCATTTGGTAGTTATGTTACAGCTCTCTCCACCAGAGGACTCCAGTGTTACAGCGCAACACTATATTGAGATGGTCTTGTCCAGATTAAATGACTAGCAACACCTATTAGTGGGACAATTAGTTTACATTTTAAGTGTTATGTTGCAGATGGTTTGCAGCTTGAATTATTTCTTTAGCGCAACTAATTATACAGGTCTTCAAAACAGTGGAAACCAGCTATCGTCATGAGTCTTGTATTGTCAATTGTAATGGGTTGCTGGTTTTGAATTGAGATGAGTTTATCTTGCAACATATTTAAGAACCGTTTCATTATGTCACACTGGTACATAAAGTAAAAATGTGAAGTCTGAGAGAGATATGTAACCTCATTTAGAGGCCCTGGGACACTTGGGAGCAAGATTGTTAATATGTAACATTTTTACTGACATTCTTGTATAGTACGTTACATAACTGTTACTAACCCTGTCTCCTCTATCTGCATAGATCAGAGGATAGATAATTACCCTGCAGAAAAACCAGCTTTCAACTTGGCTGCAGTTGTGGCTGAAACTCTCGGTCTTGGTGTTCAAGAAGACTCTGTAAGTGGTGGATCTAGAGTGAATATACTTCTCTATTTTGTCTGGAAAAAACTAGTCTGCTAACATGGTACTGTAAACCAAACTACGAAAGAGGCAAATTCCTCCTGCAGTTTTGAAACTTATATGGTCTAACTATCATATGATGCAAATCTTTTATAGAACCACTTGTAAGATACCGGCACAAATGTTTTTTTATGGAGATATACAGCCATGAAATGCTTCAGCTTGCATGATCTGATAGTGTGGCATGACTGTCTGGTTTGGAGTCATTAGTAGATCTTTTGTTACATTAAGCCTGATCTGTTTGAATGTCTGCTCATTAGAACATCTGATGGTTTAGTTGCAAATTAATAGCTGTGCGTAAGGCATCTCTGCCTGTTTGGGAAGGCACTTTAGCCACTTTCAGCAAGCAGACTAAGAGCCATACATTTATGTTAAATGAGGTTCCTCTCAGGAACTCCACTTTTCTCATTTGGATTCAATTATCACTGGTGCCCAGAAGCCACGGTACCATTGAACCTCGATGGGTAGGTAAGTCATCCTCTTTAGCACTTAAATCTCAGTGTGGTGAGCATTTCAAGGGTTGCTCAATGAGGTAGTACAGGTTAGACACTGAGCACAATAGCACCATATACAAAGTACTTTGAAAACTGAATGTCCATTTAGTTCTTTACTTGATAAAATACCAAGTACTTTATTGGGTACAAAACTTTAATCCTAAACACAAAATACTGGTACATAAAGACAATCAAAATCTCTAACCCTTCCTAGCCAGAAACCTGAATGTTGTCTACATACTAAGTGCTGTAGTTTGCTTTGACATTGTAGGCAATGGGCAAGCTAAGTCTTTAGAGATGTTTGTGAGCAGTTTGTGATGTTGTGTGCTCAGAACCAGAGTTACCTTCAGTCCGGTTTGCATGGAAGAACTTCCATGAGCTCCCATTATTGTTGGGCTCACTGGAGGAACTTGAAAAATGCAGAGACTGCACAGGAAAGACATCAGACGTCTCTCCAGAGTAATGCAAAGGACTTTCCGTTCCAACAGAGGTGACTCGCATTGTTATAATTTTCTTTGATAGCCTAAAAATACTACAATGCTTGAGTTCTAAATTCACCATCAATTCAGGGAACAGAACTATGCAGACCTCTGCTTTCTTTTACTTTTTCACTTTGTTCTGTAATTTATATGCTTTAGCAATATGTAAAAAGCATAACCACACCATATTCTTCCTTCAAATAGCAGTTGGTGTTTTAAAGCCTACCTTTGCTTCAAATAAAAGGTGCTAATTTTAACCAATCACTTGTTCTCACATTGTCCACTTTCAAAAAGTAGAGCTTCCCCCTACTGGGACTCCAACCTGGCCTGCAGTTTGTACACAGGTTTCAGCAAAAAGTGTTTTTTGTCCTTAATTTAATACTGTGAGACCACTTGGTGTTGCATGCCAACACTACATAACATCTTTATATTCCAAGCAACTTGTGTACTCTGATGTCCTCAAGAGGTTCTTACTATTTTTCCTTACTAATTTTTAGGACAGAGACAATCTGAACCAGTGTGAAAAGGCATCTCAGTCACAAGATAGACAAGTGCATGTTATGATTTCTGCCCAGCGCTACTGGTCTGGCCTACTATAGGGAACATATCCGATTTTCTCTATAGTCCAGAAGATTCTGCTTAGGAGAATCTGTGACCAAGTCACTAAGTTAGTGAATGTGGTGTGACCTGTATTCTGTGCATAGTTCCACAATTTACTGCATTCTGTAATCCAGGGCAAGCCCCTTTACCTCTCTGCACATCACTTTTTGTTTGCTAAAACAGGGAGCCCCTACAACTTCCTGCATGACAGTCTGAGTACCATAAATGAAAACATGGATTAGAGGTAATAGATCCAGGCTGCCTCATTTGCTGTGTTCCCTTTTATGTTTAGCATATGATAAAGCTTATGTTCTTCATTGTACGATGGTTAAGAATATTTTATCGGTCCTCAAGGCATTATTGAGAACTGTTTGTGAACATATAATATATGTTTCTTTCAATTTATTTATTAAAATAATTTAGACCTCTGCACAGATACACAATGTAGTACATTAATAATCATTAAGAAATCCATGTCAAATACAAACACATTGTAACAGATAAAAGAAAACAATTCATTATTTTAGAATAGAATTCTGTTTTGAAATATCGTAAGACAATGCCTAAAAAATCTACACACCCTGTAACAGGTCTATGCAGTTGGAGGACGTGTGATAAATTGCATCGATTCATCATGAGTTAAAAGATTAAATTTCACATTTAAAGCTGTAAAAACTATTTATAATATCTCTCGGAGAAGGGCAAGGTTTGAAGTACATGAAATACATTTTGAGGTCCTGACTTACAAAAATTATAAATCACAGAAGAGACTTTCTCAATTTTAGGTTATTGAGGGGAAGGTTTCCTATTTGTAAGAGCAAAAGCAAGTGTTTCATCTTATTGGCTTTTTGGTAATAAATTGTATGGTTTTGTTTAACCAAAACGTGTTCTTAGCACTAAAACTTCTATATGTTTTTAAATGACTGCTTAATTCTGTATCACAGGAGAAACTTAGCCTTCCAACTTGAACTTTAAGAAAATAACGCAATTGCCCTCGGCTCCGTGAGTTGAAAAGGCTCATGCTACCATTTAAACTCTCCAGTACTCATTTGAAAGTACCATAAAAAATCATGTTTTAGGCTTGTCCCAATTCTAAATTCATAAGGAAAAGAGCCCTTGAGCACTTAGCTGGCGCATGGAGGAGCTTGTAGCTCCAGTGAATTATGTTTGCAAGAGCTTGTATAAAAATACTAAATAGAACATAAGTTCTTATCTAAGAATTTGCCCTAGTATAACTCAAGCACAAACTCCAAAGTTTTCATAAAACCTTCCCTTCATATAAATATAAAGAACTAACAAGAAATAGGCAAATGTTCCAGAGCATAAATAAGAGTAGGAGGTATCTTTAATTTATAAATATGTAATAGAAGGATAAAATGCCTTTCCTCCTAAAGTTATAAAAGGTATGATGGCACCTGAATGGACCTAGTACTAATCCTTAGATTAGTTAAAAGCATCGTCTGGGAATGGTTGCTGAAAAAGCTTCTGCCTAAATAGACCTAATTATCAACCCACTTCACTATGACTCGGTCAGTCACTCCTCTGTCCAAAAGTCTCTTCCCCTGAAGACATTAATTCCTTGGCCTAGATAATCACTAATACCTATTCTTGGATATCTTTCCTGATCTAAAAATGAATACTGCTAAAAATTATATTTTCTCGGATCACCCCACCTGATTGCCACATTCCAGTAAAAACATGGTTTCAACTCCTGCAACCTGTATCTGAAAGAAATACATTAGTTAGATTCTTTACCTTAGAAAACCCCCCAGGCGTCAGACTGGATCCGGAAAGTTTTCGTCCGCAGTACCCCCTGCGCGTCGGTAGACGGCATCTGCAGCTCCGCGTCCGTCGGCGTGATCCCTGGGATGACGTCATCAGAGTACTTAGACGCCGCCCTTGCACGCTGACGTCAGTTCTTCTTTTTTCTGCGCCAGCAAGCGTAGATCCGGGAAGAGCGTACCCGTAGTCATTTTTTGACTACGTTTTTGGACATTTTTGTCTACCTTTTTCCAGTCGACTTAGACTCCTGGTGCCGGTAGGGATGCCCGGTTTCAAGCCGTGTGACGCCTGTCACCGACTGATGTCGGTTACCGAATCTCCCCCCCCCACCGCCGGTCTCGCTGCTGTCTCGGGCCGACCACGATGACAAGTCGTGCCCCGATTGCCGGGCCTTAACGTCGAAAGCTAGGTGGAAGCGGTCCCGCAAGCTCCTCGAGATCCGGCAGTCGGCTCCGTTCGTTGGGATCCTAGTCCTCACACTCGGGTAAGTCGAGGCATGGTAAAAAGAAGTCGAAGAGACGACATCGCTCTTCTGACTCCGGTCGCGCGACTCGGCCGAGGGTTCAGATGGAACCACCTGCGCGGCTCCTCCAGAGCCGCAGGAGTGGCATCCGGTCCCTGGCCTTCATGTGACTCCGGGCGATATTCAAGACTTCCTCTTGGCCATGAGGACTCTTTCCGCCGTCCAGGCTTGCCGGTGCGCCTTCGGGTCCTAGCAAGCTTCGTCCCCGGCGCCTTTGTCGACTTCGGTCCCGGCGCCGCAGGTCCCCGTGGGATCCAGGCCTGGATCCCGGTCGACTCAAGTTGACCTTACGACTCCGCTGGCGCCGACCCTCACGGTGCCACTTCTGGCACCATCCTTGGAACACTCCGTCCATGGTTTCAGTCCGGCGCCGTCTATGGGTGAGCCCTTCACTTATGACCCGGCTCCGTCATTTCTGCCTGTTTATCAGGACACGGATGAAGGGGAGGACTGGGAGGGGTCTGAGGACCCTCTGGCACAGCAGTGCCAGTTAGGTCAGGGCTGGACAGATGAGCTAGGGGAGGCCAGTGGTCTAGACACTTCGCCTGACAGTGGTTTTATCTCTCCTCATTCCGTGGCTATGGAGGAGGGAGTGACTTATGCTATGGTGCTGCTCAAGGCGGCCAAGGCCTTGGGCTCCCTGCAGCGGCCCTGAGGACTAACCTCCTCACTAAGGTGATTCCACTGCCAGTAAGCTCTTCGGAGCCTCTGCTGCAGTTTAATGATGCCCTCACTGACGTTCTGATAGGCACTTGGTCCAAGCCCACCACAGTCTCTCCTGTGGATCGGAACGTGGCCCGGCGCCACCGCCCAGCTCCGCGACCCCTGCTTTCTGTCCGCACATCCCACCCCTGAGAGTCTGGTTATCCAGGCCTCCACGTCCCAGACCGCCTTCCCGACCGCACCGCCGGACCGGGAATCCAAAAAGATGGAACAGATTGGAAAGAAACTGTTTTCCTCCCTGAGTTTGGGATTGCGAAGCATTAATACTGCATGCTTTTTGGACCGTTACACCCGCTCTCTGTGGGATACGGTGGCGTACGTGCTGCCTCAGTGTCAGGAGAAGGCCAGGACACAGCTCGCCCAAGCTCTTGCTGAGGGGCGGGATGCAGCACGGTATTCGATCCGATGTGGACTTGACACCAGACTCGCTAGGTAGAGCGATGGTAACGACGGTGGCGATTCGTCGTCACGCCTGGCCAAGGTCCACATACTTTTCGGGGGATGTCCAGACACTCTCGTGGACATGCCTTTTGATGGCCGTCGCCTCTTTGGCGACAAGGCAGATAGCGCACTGGAGCGCTTCAAGGACTCTAGGCCTACGGGCAAGTCCTTGGGCCTGTCGGCCCAGCGCCAGCAACCTTCTGCCTTCCGCTCATTTCCTGGCCACGGAAGGGGCGCCCCCACACGTTCGTCCAGCCACAGGCCGCAGAACCAGCCTCAACACGGTCTTGGACGTGCATTCCGCCTTGGCGGAGCAGGGGGTCAGAGAGCCGGTCAGTCCACATCCGCTCCCACAGCATCTGCCTCAAAGCCTTCCTAGTCTGAGCTTTCAGGCCCATTCCACGCCAGTGGGAGGAAGGGTTCGCCATCACCTGTTTCACTGGCGTAACATCACTTCGGACAGGTGGGTGCTGCAAATCGTCAGAAGGGGCTTCTCCCTCCCCTTCGAGGTGACCCCTCCAGCTATGCCACCGCAGTACCACCGCATGTCGGGGGATCACTTGCAACTTCTGCGGGAGGAGGTTACAGCCCTCTTGGCCAAGGGGGCCATCAAACGCGTTCCTGGCCCAGAGGTGGAACGGTGTTGTTACTCCCAATACTTTCTGGTTCCCAAGAAGGGCAAAGGAGACCTGTGCCCTATCTTGGACTTCAGGAGCGTCAACGGCTTCCTCCGAAAGGAGAAGTTCAAGATGCTGACGTTAGCTCAGATTTTGGCTGCCCTAGACACTTTAGACTGGATGGTAGTGTTGGACTTGCAGGACGCTTATTTCCACATTCCCGACCTGCCGGCCCACTGACGTTCACTGCGGTTCACAGTAGGCCACAAGCACTTTGAGTTTACTGTGCTCCCCTTCGGCATCACCAGTGCCCCTCGGGTGTTCACAAAAGTGATGGTGGTGGTTGCAGCTCATCTGCGCAGATCAGGGGTTCAAGTCTTCCCCTAGCTCGACGACTGGTTGTTGAAGGCGTGCTCTCCCCAAGCAGTCGTTTCCCACCTCCAGACTACGGCCGACCTGCATTCGCTGGGGTTCTCCATCAATGTGCCGAAGTCCCATCTGAGTCCCACCCAAAAGCTCCTCTTCATCGGAGCGGTTCTGGACTCTGCTCAGTTTCGGGTTTATCCTCCCTAGCAGGAGGTTCGGGATATTCAGGCTCTGATTCCGATCTTTCAGCCTTTATCCCGAGTTTCGTTTCGGTTGACCCTACGGCTGCTGGGTCTGCTGGCCTCCTGCATCCTGCTGGTACATCACGCCAGGTGGCGGATGCCGGCTCTGCAGTGGGACCTGAAGTTCCAGTGGGCACATCAGGGCAACCTGTCCGACCACGTCCTTATCTCGGAGGGCACTGCAAAACAGATGCAGTGGTGGCTCAAGGACCGCGATTGGGTCAGTGGCAGATCCCTCTCCCTACCCCAACCGGAGCACACAGTTGTGACGGATGCGTCCCTCCTGGGATGGGGGGCCACATGGGAGAGGGGGAGATCAGAGGCCTCTGGTTTCCAGCTGAGTCCTGGCTCCATATCAACCTTCTGGAGCTGCGGGCGATCCGACGTGCACTGAAGGCATTCCTTCCCTCTGTTTGGGGAAGTGTAGTGCAGGTGTTCACGGACAACACCACCGCCATTTGGTACTGCAACAAACAGGGCGGGGTGGGGTCATGGACCCTTTGTCAGGAGGCTCTGCGCCTCTGGACATGGCTGGAACATCAGGGCATCTCCCTGGTGGTTCAACACCTGGCAGGTTCTCTGAACACCAGGGCGGACGAACTATGCTGTCGGTGCATGATAGATCACGAGTGGCGTCTGAACTCAGACGTGGCTCAAGGTCTCTTTCAGCAGTGGGGAAAGCCTTGGTTAAATCTATTCGCCACAGAAGAGAACGCGCTATGTCATCAGCTCTGCACGTTGGAGTTTCCAAGACTTCACTCGCTCAGAGACGCTTTTCGTCGCAAGTGGAGTTGCGGTCTGTTATATGCCTTTCCGCCTATACCGCTTCTGCCCAGAGTGCTGAAGATCAGGCGCGACCGGGCCCAAGTCATCCTTGTGGCTCCAGATTGGGCAGGAAGATACTGGTATCCCGAGCTACTCAGTCTGTCAATCGATCCCCCGATTCGACTGTCTTTTTAGGAGGACCTTCTGTCGCAGCAGCAGGGAACAGTCCTCCCCCCGAACCTGTCCAGCCTCCACTTCCATGCGTGGAGATTAAGCGGTATCAGTTGATGCCATTTGACTTGCCTCCTGAAGTCTGTGATGTCATTCTGGCAGCCAGGCGTCCCTCCACAAAAACGGTATACGCCAGCAGGTGGAACAAATTTGTGGCATGGTGCACCGCAAAGGCTGTGGATCCCCTTTCCGCCCTCTTTCTGAGGTTCTCCTCTTTCTTCTTTCCCTGGCCCAGCAGGGCTCTGCTGTGGGCACCATCAAGGGATATTTTTCAGCTGTTTCAGCCTTCTTGACGCTTCCTGATCAGCCTTATCTCTTAAAGTTCCCTGTTGTAAATAGGTTCTTGAAAGGCATTACTCACATGTTTCCTCCTGTTCCTTTCGTAATGCCTCAGTGGGACTTGAATCTAGTATTAACTTATATGATGTGTGCTCCGTTCGAGCCACTCCACAACAGTCCTGTTTGTCTTCTGACTCTCAAAACTGCTTTCCTGGTTGCCATCACCTCTGCCTGAAGAGTGTGTGTGCTACAGGCTCTTTCCTCTAAGCCTCCTTTCCTCTCTGTCCATCCGGACAAAGTTGTTCTGAGGACTCGTCGTTCTTTTCTACCCAAGGTAGTTACTGCCTTTCACATCGGCCCGGCCATAACCTTGTCCACCTTCTTTCCGCATTCGCATCCTTCGAAAGAGGAAGAAAGGCTCAACCGTCTGGATCCAAAACGTACGCTTTCTTTTTCTCTGAACCGCACACAACAGTTCCGGGTGGACGACCAACTTTTTGTTGGCTACGTGGGCGCTAAGAAGGGACGGGCGGTGCACAAACGGACCATCTCTAGGTGTGTCGTTTTGTGCATCAAGGTCTGTTATTCCTTGGCTAAAAAGGTTCCTCCTGAGGGGCTGTGTGCCAATTCCACTCTGGCCATGGCGGCTACTACTGCTCTGGGACGGGGAGTCCCTTTGCAGGACATTTGTCAGGCAGCTACGTGGGCCTCTCTGCACACATTTGCCAAGTACTACTGCCTCGACTGCCAAGTCCGGGGAGATGGCTTCTTTGGCCGTTCGGTTCTCCTGGACTTTCTGGTGTGATCTTGGTTTGCAGACCCACCACCGGTGTTGGTATTGCTGTGTTATCTATTCTAAGGTAAGGAATCTAACTAACGTGTTTCTTTCAGATGCACAAGTTACTTACCTTTGGTAACGATATATCTGTAAGAAACCTAGTTAGATTCCTTACCGCCCCACCCATCCTCCCCGTTCTGCGAACTGATATCTAGGGTTAAGGTCATCCCTTTCAGGGCCCTAGTTTCATGGCACCAGTGTCGGTTTCTTGCATGGCTCTGCGTTCCTGGCGCGGAAAGCTATGTACAGAACTAACGTCAGCGAGCAAGGGCGGCATCTAAGTACTCCAATGTCATCCCGGCGATGCCGATGACAGACGCCGAACCGCAGACGACACCTATCGACGCGCAGGGGTACTGCTGACGAAAACTTTCCGGATCCTGTCTGACGCCTGGGGGTTATTCTAAGGTAAGGAATCTAACTACTGTTTATTACAGATATATCGTTACCGAAGGTAAGTAACTTGTGCTTCACTGCTAGCCCTAGGCTGTTGATCTTGTTAAGTTCCTGTATTTTTTTTTGCTGGACAAATAAATTAACCTTCATGCCTATATATACCCTAGGCAAGGGTATACGGTATTGGATCAATCTTATTGGAAGAACAACATTTTCATTCCAGAGAATGATTTTAGGTCTGTGCGCTCAATCTAGTGATATGTCGGATTAACTATGAAAATGCCCTACTGTCAGGTATCTTTCCAATTTCAAGTGCACCCTTGAAGGATGATCTCATGCAGCTGCAAACCTAGTTTAAGGAACAAGAATGTCCAATCACATTACCCCAGTCCAGATTACCTTCAAATGGCTCCCCAATGAACCAAACAGCATATTTAATTAATTCTGCACAGTGTTTTAATTACTTAATTCTAGAACCCTGCAATGCTTAGCCTAAAAACTCACCATCTCTGGTTGATCCAGTTCATTGCAAAGCACTTACAACCTCCTCTTGAAATTCTAACTGTCAAGGAAAAAAGCAGTCTCAAATAAGCCCTCTTAGGGAGGATGAAGACAATTGTGGTAGAATTGTTCTCAATTTCTTTAAGTGCCATTCCTTAATATTGTCATATGATTAGTTATCACACCAGCCAAGCAAATCAAAGATGGTGGGAGTAAATATGGCTTAGTAAAAACAAACTAATTGTGTGGGTTTTAGTGTTTGTTTGAATTTTACTTATATTTTTTTCTTATTTCTTTCATACTGCCTGCTCACTATAGGGTAGATAAGGTTTGCACAGTGTTGAGCATATCTAGCTCCCTAATTTATTCTTCTGCCAGAGGGGCAAAGGTGTTCTGTTTAAAGTCATAGCCGTTTTAGTAGTCTAAAGCCCAGTATAGTAATGTATCTGTGAAGCTCCTGAGTGATATTACCAGCTGATGAAGTGGCACAGTGTTAGGAAAAACTGCACCAGCTAGCAAATGTGATTGGTAGAGCGGATTTAAATTAGGATATTGACAGTCATGCAGAGAGAAAAAAAGGCAATGTAAGTACCAGAGATTCTTTTAAGGGCTCATAGTGAGGAGAAAACCATTTTAATTTCAATAAATACTTTACATGCAAACATGGATCTGAAGTTGCAGTGAAGGACATTGATGAGAAGGCAAAAGTATGACAGGAAAAGTCCAGATAATGCACAGGAAGAAGAGAGGGCTGCGATTGGGTTTCAGGTGTTGGAGAGTGAGGTTAGACTGTCTAGAATGGGGCTCCTACATTAGATCTAAGAATGTAATACTCCTGCAAGAAACCTGGGCGCGAGAAACAATAGACATAACTGGCTTTGTTTCCTTCTCCAAAATAGCCAAGTGGGGGGGTAAGGGGAGACCATCTGGGGGATTAATGATAGGGGTAGCAACGGATCTAGGTTGCCAAGCCTCCGATATAGAGACCGCTTCCGACGATCTGTTGGCTGTCCTACTAGAATGGCCGGACTCAACAAAGCTATTAGTCATTAATATCTACTCTAGGCCGACCCAAATGCATAAAGAGTCGCCTACCATAGATGAGTTAGCTAGATTCCTAGAGGGCATTCCGTGCGATCTCGCCTGTCTGGTTGGGGGCGATTTTAATTCCCACTATGAACCCCTGCCCGGATTACGCGACGGCCCTTCCCTAGATGAAGATTCCTGCTGGCTTATACCTGAGACGGCGGCGCCACCGCCAAGGGCCTGGACTCCCCTAGCCCTACAAATAAACGCCCTTACTCTTAATTTCGGTCTTAGGGCATGTAATGGCCGTTGTAGCTCGGATATACCTAGTAACCCGACCTACAACAAACCTGGTAGTGAATCTAGACTCGACTACATCATGGTCAAAACCTCCATGTGGCCAGCAATAGTTGACTTTAAAGTGTGCCCAAGAAACGATAGTGATCACAACTCCCTGGAACTGACTTGCTCCCTTCCCGGGAGTAAGGACACATCACAGGGATCTGGGATTGATAAGTCGGGTCTCCTACTTGAAACTAACCGTAGGAAAGTGAAGTGGGAGAAGCTGGCTAGCAGTACAGACAAATTACCCCGCCTCTATGAAAGGTTAATTCCCTTACTAGAGAGTGCCTTTGATCTGGGCATTAAAAACCCAGACGAAGACACCAGAAGGGAGCTAGCAATAATTCATAAAAACATCACAGATTCCCTCGAACAAGACCTGTTTACAACTTCCATGAAAAGGAAGGGCTATAAGCCAAAGACCTCTTGGTATAATGCTACATGTAGGAATGCTAAGGCTCATTTGCTATCTGCTATAAAGGGACGCCTTAGCAGGGAAGTAATCCGCGAGAGAAGAAATAAGTACAAGTCCCTCCTAGTGAATGCTAGGGCGGAATGGGACTACGACTACTGGGAGAATCTCGTGAAAGCATTATCAACCAGAGATTCACGCAAATTTTGGCGTGTAGTAGCGAATGGTACGGGTGAGTTATCATCAGCAATAGAACCCAACATAGCCGCCTCGGTGTGGCAGGCCCACTTTGAAGCACTATATGCTGAGGGAGGTCAGGATTCTTGCACAGAGAGTCTTCTGCCCGCACCTACCCCTTCGGGGGCTGTGTTTACTGAAAAAGAGGTAAGGGAGGCCATTAAAGGTCTAGCTGCTGGAAAAGCCCCGGGATTGGACGGGGTTCCGGGGGACCTGTTCAAACAGGAACCAGGGATCTGGGCACCGTACCTCACACTAATATTTAATGCCATCCCGGAGGGAATGATTGTGCCCGATACTTGGACGGGAGCAGAGGTAGTCCCAATCTATAAAAAGGGATCCCCCCTGCTCCCGTCCAACTATCGACCTATCAGTCTGATAGATATATCTCAAAAACTTTTTGGCAGACTGATCTTAAATCGTTTGCAAGCGTGGATCCAAGAAATGGATATCCTGTCCCCATACCAGGCAGGATTCCGGGAGGGTGTATCCACCACAGACCAAATATTTAGGTTACAACTGCTCTATTGGAGAACAGCGATAATCGAAGGCGGCAGTCTCTATACCATCTTTGTAGACCTACGTGCCGCCTTCGATTTGGTGCCTAGAGCTAGGTTGTGGAATGTCATGAAAGAACTCAATGTCCCCGCCGATATCCTGGCAATTCTGATAAGACTTCATACTAATAATTATGCCCGCGTTAGGTGTGGCAAAGGTGGAAAACTAACTGAGCGGTTCCCCGTTCGCAGAGGTGTAAGACAGGGTTGTGTACTTGCACCCACCCTGTTTTGCATCTTTGTGAACGGGGTAATTGCCCACCTTAACAGGATTGCCAACTCGGACGCCCCCAAGTTGACTGGCAACAGGGTGCCTGCAATTATGTTTGCAGACGACACCCTGTTGCTGTCTAAATCCCCCATGGGGATTCAACGCATTTTGGACGGCTTCCTTGACTTCTGCTCTGACCGGGGACTGGAAGTCAATCCTCAAAAAACAAAATTCATGATTTTAAATCCCAACTCCCGAAATAGAACCCCTCCCAAGCTAGGCATGGTTCAATTAGAACGGGTGCATAATATCGAATACCTGGGGATCACTATAAACGAACACTTAACTTGGTCAACCCACCAGGCCAAAGTGACCATCAAACTGGCACAGTTGGCGGGTGGCACTTTGCGTCTGGCAAATAAATCTAGCTATCGACCACTCACCCCAGTTATTCATATATATAAAACACAAGCTAGGGCAGGGGTCACTTACGGGGGAGAGTTGTGGGGTTACACCCAGTACCCCAAGTTACAGACCACGGAGAACAAGTTTTTGAGACAGGTAGCTGCCCTCCCCCAGAGCACCCCACTACTACCACTCAGGTTAGATTTGGGAATCAGACCCATTACAGAGGAGCTAGGTCTAAAACCCCTAAAACTCTGGAGGCGTTTGTGGTCTAGCCCAGATCTCGCAAGCTATAGAGAAGAACTACAAGAATTCCTGGAACTACGGAACACAAAGAGGATTCCTTGGTTGACTTACGTCAAGGGAAGGTTCGAGGAAATGGGATTCCCGGAACTATGGACAGATCCTCTTAATTCCTGTACTAAGATCCCAAAAAAGGCACTCGCGAATACCTACTATGCCATGATGCTCACCAGAGCCTCTAATGATACTCGTGAGGGGTCTCTGACAAATTTATTCTTGAAAATAAAAGACACCTATTCCCTTGAAAAAACTCTAGACGAGATTTCCCCTGCATTAACCAGGAAACTGTTTTTACAATGGCGTTATGGATGCCTTCCTCTAGCTTCGTTTACAGCATCTTGGTCAGCCTGCTCCACTACATCGATTTGCCCAATGTGTGCACACCCGAAGGAGGACGACATGCATGCGGTCCTTTTCTGCAAGGGCTACGAGCGGAGCAGGAAATATTGGCTTGTTCCGATGCTCAGGAACTTGGGATTTAGGTCTCACCAAACCGCTTATAGAGTCCTAAAATCTGATCTCTCCCCTCCTATCGTTTTTGCACTGTCAAAATTTTTAACTTCACTGTGGTTCACCCGTAGCCGAATGATGAAAAGTCTGGTATAAATGGACATGACCAGCGGCTTTCCACAAATGTCTTATCTACATTTTAACTATCTCTTATAAATTTGGATCACACTATGTTTAATACGTTTTTAATTGTATGTATTGTTCTGCATCTTTTATGATCTGTGATCGAAATAAAGATTAATGAAATGAAAATGAAATGATTGGTAGAGCGGATTTAAATTAGGATATTGACAGTCATGCAGAGAGAAAAAAAGGCAATGTAAGTACCAGAGATTCTTTTAAGGGCTCATAGTGAGGAGAAAACCATTTTAATTTCAATAAATACTTTACATGCAAACATGGATCTGAAGTTGCAGTGAAGGACATTGATGAGAAGGCAAAAGTATGACAGGAAAAGTCCAGATAATGCACAGGAAGAAGAGAGGGCTGCGATTGGGTTTCAGGTGTTGGAGAGTGAGGTGGCTGACATGAGTTACATTGTGTATGAAATGGACAACTTTAGAATGTGTGCGGTAGCTATCCTACACCTTCCTCCTCCAGCACTATTCGAAAATTGAACTTCAGAATAATAAGGCACACCTTGATGCTGTGGGCCCTATCATAGAACCTAGCTGCAGTGCTGGGGATGAAAATTATTAAAATAACATTTCGACCTTCTGAGAACACTTGCAGAGTTCGACTGGAAAGGGCAGTGTTTAGATTCCCAACAAAACCCTGTAAGGACAACTGCCCAGTAGATGCAACTGTGATGATGGCCTGAAAGTTGATGTCCTGAAGAAGAAAGTTGTGTATCTTGGAGATGCTTGGTGTCAAATTTTTCCCAGATTGAACCTGAACCTAAACACAAACACTGCTTGGCTTCTTTTTAGGTCTCGCCTGTCGATGCGTATGCGCATCGAGCAAGCGAGACTATGGTGGCTTATCCACTCTTTATCCAACTTGCAAGGAATCGTGGCGATTCCTTGCAGTGCACGAGAAATTTAAGCTCAATGCGCATGCGCATTGAGCTTAAAAGCGCGTGCACATGCCCCCAGCCGCCTGCCTTGCCTACTCTCCCAGCTGGTGCCGCTCCACCCCCTGCGGCATCAAAGGCTTTCACGGCCGGCCGGCCATGCTTTCAGTTTCACGACCGGCCGGCCGTGTGAAGTGCATTTCAAAGCCCGCTCTCCCTGCTCCGCCCCCTGCTCCGGCCGAGACGCATTTCTCCTCCCTCCTCCCCCCTCCTGGGTCAGTTCCAGTCCACCTCAGCCCAGTAGTTGATGTACCGCCATCATGGAATACCACTGAGTGCTTGTGATAATTCCTTGCTGCTATTTTCTTGCACGGTTTTTGAGTTTGGAAATCGGTTAATGGTGAGATAAAAACAGCAGCAGATTTTTTTAGCATTTTTAACGTACATATGGGGATTAGCTTCGCCCACCCACTCCCCATATCTCTGCCACATTAGTTATAGTCCCATTTTGTGTCACTCAAATTTAGATATGCCCTGACCCCTGCCAGCTGGAAGTTGTGCATCATAATTTTTTTGATTTGGGTAACACAGTTTTTCTCGGAGTCATTGTAAATTGTGCGAATAACTTTTGCCTTGTTTTGGATGAATGTTAAGCGTTAGATATAGGACAGCTAGTTTTTTCCCTAAATTTCAGATTTATTTTACTGAGAAATTCATAAGATCATCCAAAAAGAGTTATTTGAAAGAAAAAAAAAACGGTATAACATAATTATCACCAGAAGTTGTATTTTCGTCCTGGAGTTTTTATAACTTGCATCATGCTCATGTTCGTTTGGTTTTTGTTTGTACTTGTATCTCGTTAGGTGATAAGTCCTTTTTTAATTTAATTTCCTTTCGTGAAAAACCTGCACAAAAGCACCACAACCCCACCTTAGCTCGCCCATTTTGCCGCTTTTCCTGCATGTCACGCTCGGTCTTCCTGCTTCCTATTTGTTTGTTTCCCTCCGTTTCTTGTTGCATCCTTCCGGTGACGCCGCCGGTTCACGTCAGTCTTTTGGCGGGCTCCGCCACGATTGAGGGGCACGTGCTGCACCGCGGCAGTCTTGCAGATGCCGGTTTCTTCCCTCAGTGGGGTTTGAGGCCAGTGGTGATCCACAGAGGTCAGCCAGGGTGGTCACACTCCAGTGACAGTTACACAGGGCTGCGCTATTATCTTGTGTAATCTAATTCCTGGCTTTGTAATTACTTGGAGGTTTGCCACTTTGCTGCGTGGAGAAGTCAGAGCAGTGAACCAGTGAATTAAACTCGGACACCGCTCGACAAGTGAAGCGTGGTCGCCGGCTTGAATTTCTTAGTAGGAAACTGCGTGGGAACAGCTCTGCGGACGTGTTTGTTCTGTGCTTGTCGTTCGGGGAAAGTAAGTTTGCATCTGTCACTGGTTCTTCGCGTCAGCCACCTCTGTCTCCTTCTCATAAACCCATGCCAGCCTTGTTACATAGCTTCCTACAGTGCAGACCCTGTCAAAGCAGGCTTGCCACATTGCTTCTGTGTACGTGTAGCACACTGGCAGTAACACATTGTGGTTGCAAGCAGCCAAATTGCTGTTTGGTTTTGTAGACATTTTTCATTGTTCTCACACTTTTATCAGATACATTTTGAGGCTAAAAATAAACTGATTGTTTTGGACGTCATGGGCTATTGTTTCCGATTTGTTCTGGTTCAGCACTGCTGAAGTGCGAGATATCAGTAGCTTTTTCTTTTTTTTTTTTTGCAGATCGGTACCACTGTCTCTGCCTCATGTACCTTCTCATATCTTCTCTAACACAAATCCTGAGGCACCCCCTGCCATTTCATCACATATCTATACTTATGACGACTGGCTTGACCATAATGAGGTGTGTAATTACTATTCTAACTCCATGCACACTTTAATAGTAGGGTATGCTATAAAGCCACCAAATCAAATGTAACTCCACTTTTAGTTTTTTGATACACTTGCTTGAAACACACTTGTGAGACATGTCCTCATAACACACCGGTCATCACAAGAGTTTGTCTGGTTCTGTCAAGGTTAACCCATGCTATGAGGACTGAGCCAGTCCCCACAATGTGGGATATATATATATATACCCCCTCACCCTCCACCCTCACTCACCCTCAACCCCTCACCCTCACCCTCACACCCTCAACCCTTCACCCTCAACCTCTCACTCACCCTCACTCACCCTCAACTCCTCAGCCTCACCCTCACTCACCCTCACCCTCACCCTCACCCTCACTCACCCTCAACCCCTCACCCTCACTCACCCTCACCCTCACTCACCCTCAACTCCTCACCCACCCTCACTCACCCTCACCCTCACCCTCACTCACCCTCACCCACACTCACCCTCACTCACCCTCAACCCCTCACCCTCACTCACCCTCAACCCCTCACCCTCAAACCTTCACCCTCACTCTCACTCACCCTCAACTACTCCCCCTCACTCTCACTCACCCTCAACTACTCCCCCTCACCCTCACTCACCCTCAACCCCTCACCCTAACTCACCCTCACCCTCACTCACCCTCAACCCCTCACCCTAACTCACCCTCACCCTCACTCACCCTCAACCCCTCACCCTAACTCACCCTCAACACCTCACTCGCCCTCACCCTCACTCACCCTCAACACCTCACCCTCAACCCCTCACCCTCACCCACCCTCACTCACCCTCACTCACCCTCAACCACCCTCAACCCCTCACTCACCCTCACTCACCCTCAACCCCTCACCCTCACTCACCCTCACCCACCCTCACCCTCACCCACCCTCACCCTCACCCACCCTCAACCCCTCACCCTCACACAGTGCAATAGGTCTCAGACCATTTCAGTTAGAGCTTTTAGAAATGTTTATGGCTTTTTTTATTTGTAATTCTTTAGCATTGGCTACAGGAAACAAAAATGCTAAACATTTATAAAAAAAACCATAAACAATTCTAAAAGCACTAACTCTAATGGTGCGAGACCTATTGCATTTCCAATGCTTGTTTGAGGTTAAGCTGTCTTCAACTCTCATCCCATTTCTGCGCCATGAGTTTCGCCAAATGCTCTCCTAACTTATCCTTCTTGGGGAATGTTTAGCAGGAGTCATAAATAAGATAAACAACCAAGTGGTTTCCTTGGCTCATTTCCTTCCAAATCCTTGTGGTGCCTCATCAAAAGTTCTATTAACTTTTTCCAGCTTTTATTTTCATTTTTGACAATTTTTACTTCTCCAGCATCCCCCTGAACAAAGTTGTTTCCATTATTGGTGTCTGTTGGGGTGTTGCAATTGTGGACCTATGTTGTGGTCTTTATTTAGGGATGGGGTTGGACTCCGATCTCAGTCATTAGCACCTCATTTCAGTTCAGCTGTTTTAATTCTTAAGTACAGCTACTGATTAATTATAGACAATATTTCTCCCTTTCGAAACACACCATGTTGTTGCATCAGACATAAAACAGTAGGAAACACACAGCCTCACTTTGCTGGATGAGGATCTATGTTTGAAAGTGGGCGCTTTTACATGAATCATCAAAGGTTACTTTTCACCTCAGCTGGGTCTACAATTTTGAGGGAATTCGCCATCTTTTATTTCCCTCCTGCTTTCAGAATAGCTCACTCAGTACATGACCACCTAGATTTGATCTTCGTGCAACCAGCCAGTTCAGCACTTTACCAAGGTGGTTGCCTGATTGGACAGAGGTCAAGCTTTGTCAAGAATCCTTTCAACAAATCTGGATTCATTTTACACATTCTGTTCTCTTCTTATTGGCCCCGTCTTCTTCCTTAGAAAAATGAACCCCCCCAATTGCCTTTGAACTTTCATTACCCTGGCACAGGCTTACCATTTTTAACTTTTGCAGTTGCATCTGCTTTGTTGGTTTTACTTAAATTCTTTCGCGGAATCTGGACCTTCGATTTTTGGAAGGGAATGGTTTTGTCATACCCAGTGCTTTAAATGGGAACAAATAAGTGCAGGTACTCATTAAAATGAGCTAGAGGTGTGGCAAGTGGGCGGGGCAAAGGGCAAGATCTGATGATATTCAATGACTTCTATACCAGTTGCAGCACATATTAACACAGGAATGAATTTATGTTAACAAAATAGGTTAAATCAAAATGAAAACTAAACAGGATATGTTAACATTTCCTTGTTTTGTAATATTGCAAATTCTTAATGTCAAACCGTTATTTGTTGTTGTTTGGCACAATGCTATATATTCTCAAGCGTGCACACACAGAAACAAACAAGCAGACCTACTCAAAAGCATTCCACCATGCAAATGAGCCTATGCTGAATAGTCAGCAGCGCATGAGCTCAGGACTACAGATGCGCCTTGGCTGTCAGAGACCGCTTCTCGGATAGCCTAGTGCTCACCAGCACAATCAGCCAATGAGCCTACCAGTAGCTAAGTGCCGGTCCTAACAGTGATTAAAACAACTATTTGCAATGCAAAAGGTCTCGCAGTTACGAGAGTTTCAGCTATTGGCATTGTAAATAACAATGCCCTTTATTTATATTTTTAAAACAAAAACAAAAATAAAAGGCATTATTATTTGCAATGTCAATAGCTCTAACACGCTTAAATGCGAGATCTATTGCATTTCATATGCTTGTTATTTTATGGAAATGGGTAAGTGGGTTACTGCTTTTAAGACAGAGATGCGTTTGTTACTTGCAGTTCATAAATTGTAATCCTTCTAATATAACACTTTGGGGTCTAAAGACATGTGGCTCTTACACCTTGTAACCCGCACCGTCTTATGTAACACATCCTTTATATTGATGTACAAACATATGATTTATTGTCAATGTATAATCTGTACATGTGATGTAAAGCACTTTGTCACCCTACATTGGGATGAGTGGTGCTAAAGTGCAATTAAAGAAATACAATTTGAAAATTGGTATTGAAATTGTAATTTGTGTAAATACTGGGGCGACCAACAGATCTGACATTCTTACAGTGCATGCATATCACTTCTATACAGGGACTGAACACAGTCAAAAGTATTACTCTCTTAAATACCTGTGAAGTGATAAGATGTGAGCCTTTGTTTCCCCTCCATTGCATCTAGGGGTGAGGCTCCCGATAATTCCCAGCCAGGATACTCCAACAAAAAGAGGCCTCATGGCCCCTTAACTTCGGCTTTTATTACGGGCAAAGCTGGAATCTGATAAACCTCTTTCCCGCCTGCACGTTACAACTCGGAACAAAAGCAGACAATGTGCAGGCACTGCTGAAAGTGTCCCAGTGTCAGAAAATTACACCGGGACAAGTTCAGCAAATGTGAATGCCAGAGGAGTAGGAAAGGAATGTGGCACTCCTCTGAAAGTGGTCTGTTTTGCAGCAGGGTAGATGGCGTCTACCTGCATCTACCCTAGAATCGAGCCCTACCTGGATGGAACTGGATTACCTACTGATAGCCCAGCTCAGCTGACTACATCAAATAGGAAGGTGGTGCAGGTGCTGGAGAGAAGCCTTTCAGAGCAATTGTCATTGTGTGAATGAGCACCATTTCCCCCACCACAATGTTCTCTGTTTGTGTGGGTTGGAACATTGCATGATTGACAATGTATGTGTGTGTGTAATAAAATGGGTGATGTTGGTATATGTGGGAGAGCCATTGTGAGTGTGATATCAGAAACTAAAAA
Organism: Lissotriton vulgaris; assembly: GCF_964263255.1. NCBI lineage: Eukaryota > Metazoa > Chordata > Amphibia > Caudata > Salamandridae > Lissotriton > Lissotriton vulgaris. Next base: position 1,394,299,147 of record NC_141691.1, read on the forward strand.
GGCCAGACTGTTGGTTTTACCGGTTCTTGAACAAAATTTTAATGTGGTGGTCAGGGATCTCATAAGCGAGCTGCACTCTCATGCTATCTGCAATTTGGTGGCTGCTATGAAAACATTTTCTGGGGTTGCTTTTGCTACACAGCTCTATGCTGGCCTCAGTGCTGAATTGAAAATGTATCCCATCGGTCATTTTCCCGGGTGGCTAGAGCCAGTGAAGGCTGTTTTTTTTAGAATGGAAAGCTGCTGTCTATGTCTCCAGCTCCTGGTGATTAATGGAAGCAGAAAAAACTAAAATGAGTGTCAGACAGACCGACAAACCAGAATGGTTTGGGTGCTTTTGCATGGACAGCTTTTGGTCCCCAGTACGGCCCTGCCGGGTCTGTTAGTGTGCCACAACCAGCCAAAGAGTGACTGATCTGTGAATATACAGACTGGTCCGGCTGTCGCAATGCTAGGCAAGTCTGTTCTATCACACATTTTGATGCATCCTGTGTGCATGTTGCCCAAGAGTGACCAACAGGAAAAGTAACACGCAGGCAGGCTAGGCCTTTGATGGCTGTGGTCCGCTGCGCTGGACACCGGTGAGCAACGTCAGTCCACAACCAAACTGCAGCATGTTCCATGGCTTCCCCTCTGCTCCTTGAATCGTGCAACCAGGAAATTAGAACGTCTAATCTCGTGGCTGTGGGAGTTTGGAGCTGGCCGTCAACATAGGTGCTGCACGAGGACCAAGCTCACACGTTTTCTTTACGCACACAGTGGAGTGCGCTGGTTACAAGTGTAACGAGTCTGAGGAGGCTGAAGTGGTGATGCCGGGGGTGACACTGGTGCTGCGCGGCGCTCACAAGGCGGGAGAGTGGGAGTGAGAAGTTCCAGGGATGACGGACTCAGTCACACAAGAGTCATCCCGGCGCAGAGAGCGAAGCTCCGAGCGTTCCCAATAACATTGCACACAGCTGGAAACTAGGCACGGGTCACAACATTATTGTGTGCTGGTGTGACATCAGTCAGTTGACCTGGGTGGACTGGGGGAGACTGGTCAACAGCAGGGACAGTTCAGGGGCGTGCTCACTTTGGTCTGTGAGAGATAAAGAAAATATAATGTGTTTATTTGCTTACTTGCTTGTACTGAAGTTGCACTGCTTCACATTCTGCTTGCTGTGTATTTTGCTGTGTCTTTTTTTCATGCAGGCCTGCTTTTCTGTTCCCAAAATGTGGCTGATATTTGAGCCCCCAGTCTCTGAGGTCGTGCATGCTGAAAGACACTGTGAGTGTGCATTTCAGCTGTCCAGGTGCACGCTGAAAGAGACACCGTGAGCATGCAGAGGGGCTGTCTGGCGCCGTGAGCGTGCACATCCCTGTCCCCCTCCGGCCACCAAACCGACGCCTATAGGTCTCGCCAAGGCGAGCAGCGCATACGCTGCGTCGCTTGGCGAGACCTAATAAGGAATGCTGGTATTCAGTACCTTTGAGTATCGTCCCATTTAAAGCACTGTCTCTGCCCTTTTCACTACGGTCAGGCTCTTCCTGTCTCTTGCTGGTTCAGTGTCTTTACATCCACATCTCCTCTCCGTTCTCGATTCACCTCTCATTACTACCCAGCCTCTACCCTTCTCTCCGTGGTTCTGCTCCTCTTACTCTCCCCTCTCACTTACTCAATTCACAAGTCTCTTACATTTTGTCACAATTTGTTTCCCCCACTTGCCTCCTTCTCCACTCATGATATACCCATACCCTAAATTTGCCACCTACCCAGTATTTTGTTGTGCTATATTTCGTTATTTGTGTTGATAGAGCACGCTTACTGTTGAGGCCTGTATTTTTAAATAAAGGCTCGCAGCAAAAAAAACCTTGCTAAATCAGGATTGATATTTTTTCCAGTAAATAAAAACATAATTCATTTAATCCCTTCCAAAGTATTTGCAAGCTGTGAAAGTGTGTGCCTGAGCGCGTGCACACAAGCCGCTGCGACCTTGCAAATTTTCACAAGGCAACGTTTTAAACTAAATTTCAGGCTAACGGTTATTTCATTTCTCTTGATCAGAGTGCTTCCCAGCATTAAGAGGCAATTCGATTGAAATCGCATGTGGTTCATCAATACTTAAACCAGTTACTTCAAGAAATACAGCAGATTGTGTACTTTACACAGTTTTTTGTTAAAATACCATTTCTAAGCACCCATTTCAAATTGAACAAATATCTGGTATTTTTATCGGGGAAAAAAAATGGTAATCCTAACTTCAGCTGTCACCACAGTTTTTTACACCCCCACCCCCTTCCTTCTATGTTTGTCTCGTTCTTACCCCAACCAGATCCATTGCCAGTTGTCATTCCTGGGGTGCTGCAGCGTTCCCTACTATTCATTGCTCTTTCGGTAGGGCTGCTTTCACACCCAGGGACCCCTCGCTGTTATCATGTAAATGCAGCCATTAGTATTGGAGGGGCCCACCAAGGGAAGCAGCCCCTGTGCTGAAAAAAACATAAAAAGACAACCAGCTTTGGCTAGGGTGTAGGGTTGTTAATCACTGTGTGACACAAGCACTCTGCAACCCCTGCAGTGTGGGGAAATTCAAATGGGCGCTGCTATTCCAGCAGCCTCTCTGCAAAAAGGCTACTTCAGGGGCTCAGGGTGTTTTGCGAGATCTCGATGCGGAGTGGCATGTGTCCTGCGTTGGAGGAGGTGCCTAACCCGAGCCTGCCGTGCCATCAATCAAGTGCCGGTACTCTGTACCGGTGAGTACCGGCCCCTTTAAAGCACTGGTCATACCTCCATTTTGTTTCTGAACTACTAAGTTCATGATAATATAGTGTTTTGCCATCTATTCCTTCCAGGTTCGGTACCAATGTGGGCAAGAGCAAGTGAGATTGTCCTACCCATGCTGCATTCCATGGTTTTAATCTGCTTTATAGAAATTTCAATAATGCCTTGGCCTTCCCTATACCTAGCCCAATTTGTGTATCCAAGGATGGAAGCCAGATCTATATGTAGCTTTGTCCCTGTAAGAAAAGGCATTTAGCTAACATTTTATCTTTAAGTTAAGATCGTACTTCTGACCTTCCATCACAGTGGGAACATAATTTGGTTTGGGTTTGTTGTATCCTCAGTCAATTTGAGCATGTGGCTTTTTCGACCAACGGTGTTTTTTTTAGCCACAAAATATGGGACATCTGTTTCATCCCCTCTGTTCTGTGCTGTAACTCTTTGGTCTGCTTTGCATGCTCTGTGTTTAACCAATGTGTCTACTGATATTTCAAAATAAAGAGTTCTTTGAGGTTTGCTTTTTTATTATTCTATGTGTCACCTTTTCTATTACAATCCCTGTTATTTAACAACTGTTGAATTACATTGCTGCTGCCGCAACCTGATTGCCTTCCTGGGTGCCATCACTTTCAGAGCTTTTAAGGTCTTTGTTTTTCTAAAACTTGCGCAGCCGTCTTTTGTGACCAACTGTTGCAGAGGATTCATAAGCCTTCTCAGACCTTCATAGCACTGAAAACCTGTACCTAATTTTTTAAAGTTATGAGTACTTTCTGCACATTTAACAGAACCTATGATTTGGACCTACTGATACCCTCATCTCCTTTTGAGTCAAATGTGAGTAAAATGAACATAAGTACTGGTTTTCTGTGAGACTTCGTTAGAATTCCCTGTGTAAGATGAACTTCAACCTGAATCCAGCAAGCTGGTGATGGTTGGGTTTGCCGGTCACAGAGTTGTGGGTTTTTTTTAACGGTTTTTATTGTTTTTATAGTGCAACTATTCATGTATAAAAAAAATACAAGAACATTTTAAGCAACACATTTTCATGTCCGCCTCCTTCCTGCCAATACCCAGAGTATTGTGCCGTCACTCCCCGAGTTCCTCTGAAGCTGAAAGTCCACTTGAGGCTCTTTGAGGCCTGTCACAGAGTTCTCCCTGGATAACAGGTCAAGGCTTGACGGTTCTGTGCAGCACAACAAACGTAGCTTCAAAGAGGTTCAGAGTATACATTTCATTTCATTTTCGGATTTGTAATGCGCATGGCTGCCTCAGCGACGAGGCGTCCCAGCGCAACCGGAGACAGGAGCCTAAGAGTGCAACATAGAGATGAATCAGCAAGAGTAGGGAAAAGCCAGGTCTTTTATGCTTTTCGAAACGCCAGATGGTTCGGAGTGGCTCTAATGGGAGCCGTGGGCGAGTTCCAAAGTTTCACCGACAGATAGCGGAAAGAGTATCCCCCGGCCCTCGCTCTCCAGACTCGAGGGGCGCGGACCAGCGCAATATCAACACATCTCAACGATCGCCCAGGCACATAGGGCTCCAGCAAATGAAGTAGCCCCGATGGGGCTTGGTGTATCAAGATCTTATGTGAAATACACAGCGCCTTAAACTGAAAGTGCTTTTCAACAGGCAGCCAGTGGAGTTTAGGGAGCACATGCGCCACCGAGCAGGATCTAGGCAGTGCGACCAGAAGCCGTGCCGGCACATTCTGGACCCTCTGCAGGCGCCTGATGCTTGCCTTATTTGCGCCCAAGTAGAGGGAATTACCATAGTTCAGTCTGGACAGAATGGACTCCTGGACAATGGTCTGGTGCACCTTGGGAGGGAAGAAACCCAGCAACGGTCCCAGGCCTCGCATAAGTCCAAAGCAGACCCCTGCGACGGCTTTTGTTTGTTTGTCGAAAATCAGGACATTATCAACCACACACCCAAGTTCTTCACAACCTCCTTGGGGAGTGGGGCGGGTTTGAGGCGATCCAGCCAGCACTGCTCAGACCATGACTCCTGGTTCTTCCCAAACAGCAAAATCTCTGACTTACTGGGATTTAACTGTAAACAGTTTGCCGCCATCCAGTCGGAGACAGCCAGGTGATCCTCCTTGAACTTGACCAAATTGGTATTGCATTTCTTCAAAAAAGCAATCACCAATTGGGTGTCGTCGGCGTACGATACCAAGGACAGCACCATGCCCTTTGTCACCTCCGCCAGGGGTCTAACATACAGGTTGAATAAGAGTGGACTTAATGGAGCCCTGTGACACCCCCTGATGCAAAGCAAACTCCTGAGACTTAAAAGGTGGTACTGAAAAGATTTTATGTGAGTAACCCGAGGTGTGTGGCCCGTGTCCAACTGCTACCCACCCTTCACCTCCCATTCACAATCACTATGTGATGGGCAGCCCTCTAGCACGCACCCTGTCTCCTCCCCCAGGTTTCTACTATAGGTGGAATATGTGGTTCAGAAACATCACTCTTATTAGGCAATACCTTAAATCTGCAAAGTCTGCTCTTATGTAATAAGACGTTACTTAGTATCCCAGAGCAGTCCTGCTTTACAGTGTCTGGCAAGGGAGCCTTTGCTTTCTTTTTTAGGTCTTGCCTATGCAGTGTGCTGATCTAGGAGACCTTTGGAAATTGGTCATCTCCTTTTCAAAGCACACTCCTGCTTGTGGTGGCATCCACCTTGCGATTACGAGCAGCGGTTCGCGTGCGCACGCACCACTCATGGGACGCTACAGCTGCTTTCGGGGCCGCGCTTGTTTTCAGTGTCTCGCTCTTGACTTCAATACCCATGACAATTAATTGCTCAATGCCCACCTTGCGGTTTCGAGCAGGGGCGCGCACGTGCGCACCACTCGCGAGACGCTGCAGCTGCTTTTGGGGCAGCGCTTGGTTTGAGTGTCTTGCTCTGGACTTCAATACGCATGACAATTAATTGCTCAAGGCCCACAACCACAATATAAGTGGAAGTCCAAAAGCACACAGAAACTGCTTTCCTAAGAGGCACACATGTTTGCACTCTTTTTCATACACAGCCACACGCGCATACATACACACAATCTTTCCAGGGACACTCGGAAACATACACATTCACGCTGACTTCACACGTGCACGCTTTCCCACTTCTCACACACACACTTCAAATACACCCTCACACATGCGCAATTTCTTCCTCAAACCTGCCTTTCCCAGCTGCACATCCGTGAATACACTTTTTACCCCCAAAAATGCATTACTACAAAAAGACATTGAACAACGTTTTCAAAGACACCGACGAATTGCACTCGTGGGACCCGCGGGGGCTTCTACCTGCTTAAGTTACTGACGCGAGCCCTGCGTTCCCGGCCTTGCCTGGGAAATGCTGTCTGCCTATCTAACCAGCACATCCCCATTATTACCTTTGGACATAAACTTCTTGCCAACTCCTATAAAATTTGGTTTATATTTTTTGTTTTATTAATATTATTTGTATACTACACAGTAAATAAGGCTTCTAGGCGTTTTCAAGAATAGATTCCGTACAATGAAAGAGCTAAGCTCAATGCACCTCCTACAAGCAAATGAAGCAATGCGAAACCCTAACTAGTAGACGAACTGTCAAGCAAACACCAGCCCCGTGCATGTCTTTCGTTTATGAACAGCGCCCTGATGTCCTCAATCTATTTTGCGTTATGATACGCAGGTGAGTGTGTGTGCGCCCGCGCTCATTTCATTCTGAACAGCATGGAGTCACCACTGATTGGCATTGCTGCTGCAGGTGTAATTGCAGCGGGGACCAAGCATTTACAGGCTCACCATTTTCTGGATTGGCTCAACCCGGATCTCTCAGAATGTGTTGTTTAACGGTTGTTGATTTTTATTTTCAATGTAGAGTTTCTAGATGTCCAGGACCCTTCTGAAAATGTTGATCCTCACCTCTGTTAAACTGTCTTCTCCAGTCGCTGAGAGAGACAATTTTTTATATAAGATCGAGTATTTCAATCGAAGGGTGCTAGTGACCTCATAAGCCACAGGAAACCAATGCTAGAGTTGTTTCTAAATGTCACCAGAACCCCAAGATATGGCAATATAAGACCATATTATACACAGTAGTCATTACATATTTTTTATATTACTTGTTTATTTTGGGGGCTGTTATCTTGAAAAGGCTGCTTTGTTCTAAATGCAGCAAAGAATGTGCCAGGCTTGGCATTAGAATGTTTAGGCTTTTTTTAATCTTTCTTAGATAAATCAATATAAAACAGTGCACCCTCAGTGGGTGAGGCTCAGTGTATTTGGACGATTCTGTGGCTACAGTGTTTACTGCATATAATGGATTTACTGTATTTGCAAAATAATGTGCAAAATGTATATATGTCACTAAAAATGTTGCTTCTCTCCGAAATAAATAACAAAAATACTGACGGAGAACATGCAGCATAATTAGCATTTTTATGATCCATAATCTAAATATTGTTGCCATATAATTTGGTCCTGCATGCTGACTCCAGTAAAACTCTGCAGATTCATTTGGGAGCTCTGCAAAGTGGTTTGGTGGAAATAATTCTCAGGCAATTGTGAATTAACATGCTTCCCAGTTCTCTGTGAGTAGAAATAAAATCTACTGAGAACTTAATACCGATAACAAGGGTGTGGAATTTAATAAAATATCTACTTGTCCATGGAGCAGGGTGCTTCATAAATCTACTTGTCCTGTAACAAAATCCACTTGCCCACTTGGTGCCATGTACTGCAGCGACAAATTATGGCTGCAATCTCATTATATAAAAGAGTTCTGATACAGCCTCCTTGATTATGCCGGGCCTCATACCATAGTATTGTTTGAATACTTGCAATCCCATTATGTTGCCACGTTTCCGCAGATCTACATACTGGGGCTGAAGGTAGTGATAAGCAATAGTTCCAGGGTCAGAGTGCCCTTTTGGGTCGGTGCAGACCTACTAACCTGCATGTTTTAAGGGTATCAAAAACTATTTTCTAATATATTCCCATACAGAGAAATGTTGGAAATTTACTCCTGACAATGGTAGATGTAAACCTACTTCCAGGGTTAGGAAAAAAGTGGTTGGGGGGAAAGTGAACTTGCAAACACTCATATTTTCGCATGAGCAAATCTACACATGCATATTTGCCCATACAAAAATGCAGTTCACAAATATTTTCTAGGAGTACTATTTATTGTCCTACTTCTGTAAATTCTTGGGAATTCACGAAAGCCGCATAACCACCCTTAATGCAAGGACATGTACCTTGGGTGCACTTTTGAGATTTTATTTAATAATTGGGCCCCTAATATGGTCAGGCGTTGACCGTGACCTTTTGTGTTTCTTAAAGTTCTGTTTCGGCTGGCTTCACTGTGAGTTGACAGCATTTAGTTCTTTCACAAGGAGCATATCAACACACAAAGTATTTTTGTTCATTGCCAGTTACTACTGTGGCAGTGTGTGCTTTTTGAGACCAAAAAACTATTTTTGCTTTTGCCAATGTTTGTTATAATGGTGAGGGCCTAGCAGCTCGCACCCCAATAAGGTTTTACAAATACCATGCATAAACAAGTGACACATTGACATAACTAAAAAGCTGACCACTAATTTCAGACCCACTGGCTTTGCCAATGCTTGTACCCCCCCCCCCCCCCCCCCCCATAATCATATTAAAACTGGTTACACTGATCTTCCATTATGAATATTTTTGGGAAACACTAGCATGCATCAACACGTTACTAAATGATAATGCAAAGAAAGGGTACCTGAAACTTTACAGTAGTTTAGCTAAATATCTTTTTTCCATTTTTTTTAAGAACATTTTATTTTCAAATCAAAGAATCAAATTGTGATTTCAGGCTTTTGCAAATATTTGCATCAAATCAGAGAGCATTATACATAGCTTCATTTTGCTAAACTTTGAAATCGTGTTCGAAAATTTTTGTACTGGAACCACTGTCAGCAGTGTAGTTGGCGCTTACAACATTTAATTAGAGCGCTCACCCTAATAATAAAGGCTTTCAATTAATGAACCATAAATGAAAGTTTGAACAGCAGTAACATATGGGCAAAAATATTACCTTAACTGCAGATAGTCTCCTTCCCTGATCCATAATGTGGTACTGCAAACTGGCAGCCAAAGGGTTTGTGCTGCAAGGGATTGGGCCTACTTGTCCCAAAGACAAAATAAACATTAAAACTTGTTGCCCTTGACCCCAAACAAAGTGTCCTTGGAGTCGGGCGCTATAGGAATTCCCCATCCCTGCGATAAACATGGTAGGGAATGGCAACCGCCTTGTTTGTAGGGCAAATTCATGTATTATTGCCTTTACACATGAAGGTATCCATTTTAAAAATATCGACGAAGTATAATGGATTTGGAAGCCTGGTTTATTGAATTAATAAATTCTCCATGCTCTCGTTTTAAACCGTTCTCAACGGAGCCATGTACACAAGCCGAGGGACGTGATGGTTCTTCTCTCTGTTAACATTTGTCTCTCATTTACTCACATCTGGAGGGCAGGTCTTTCTCTATAGAACCTTTTTGTTGGGCCAATGCTCAATTAGGACAGAACATTTTCTAAACAATATTTAGATCAAAGCCGCCTGTCTGATTTTGACGTCTTTCCTACTCTTTTCCCTCCCTAATTGGGCATATGCCTAATTAGTTGTAAGTAGTAAAGCGCCTTAAAAAAACAAATCTACTCTTTTAGCAAGTGCTGCTCCTAGTTCTCTGTTGTTTTTTATAACCAATACCCAGCAATCACCACCCACACCTACATCCTCTGCAATATCTGTTCAGGCAGATTTAGAACAAGCATTTGCCATGCAATCGGTCTCGCATTAGGAAAGTTTGAGCTATTGGTATTGTAAATGACAACTTTTCTATTTATGTGTTTGTTTTGAAAATAGCGAAATTAATATCTTTGTCATTTACAATGCCAATAGTTCTAACTTTCGCAAATGTGACACCTATAGCATTTGTACTGCAATATGTGTTGTATTTACGTGACTTAGATGTTTTGATATTACAAATAACAATGGCTTTTATTTTTTTTAACAATTAATACTAAAATAAAAGTTATTGTAATTTATAATGGCAATAGCTTAAACATTTGTAAATAACTTTTTTGAAGGTTATGTTCAGTATATTTTATTGTGACGAAAATCCAAGAACAGAAGTGAAATATTAACATCTTTTTGTGACCTTTGTAATAAAGCTTGAAACATTGAGAGAACATATTTGAACCAGTTGTTGTTGAATGGTTGCACATATTGATACTGTGGTGGCGCTGAGTGATGATGTGGTGGCGAAGGGTGATGTTGGTGTGCCCCTGAGTGATGTTGTGGTGCCCCTGAGTGATGATGTGGTGCTGTGGTGGTGCGCTAGAGTGAGGGCGATAGATAGAGTGAGGGCGATAGATAGAGTGAGGGCGATAGATAGAGTGAGGGCGATAGATAGAGTGAGGGCGATAGATAGAGTGAGGGCGATAGATAGAGTGAGGGCGATAGATAGAGTGAGGGCGATAGATAGAGTGAGGGCGATAGATAGAGTGAGGGCGATAGATAGAGTGAGGGCGATAGATAGAGTGAGGGCGATAGATAGAGTGAGGGCGATAGATAGAGTGAGGGCGATAGATAGAGTGAGGGCGATAGATAGAGTGAGGGCGATAGATAGAGTGAGGGCGATAGATAGAGTGAGGGCGATAGATAGAGTGAGGGCGATAGATAGATAGAGTGAGGGCGATAGATAGATAGAGTGAGGGCGATAGATAGATAGAGTGAGGGCGATAGATAGATAGAGTGAGGGCGATAGATAGATAGAGTGAGGGCGATAGATAGATAGAGTGAGGGCGATAGATAGATAGAATGAGGGCGATAGATAGATAGAATGAGGGCGATAGATAGATAGAATGAGGGCGATAGATAGATAGAATGAGGGCGATAGATAGATAGAATGAGGGCGATAGATAGATAGAATGAGGGCGATAGATAGATAGAATGAGGGCGATAGATAGATAGAATGAGGGCGATAGATAGATAGAATGAGGGCGATAGATAGATAGAATGAGGGCGATAGATGGAATGAGGGCGATAGATGGAATGAGGGCGATAGATGGAATGAGGGCGATAGATGGAATGAGGGCGATAGATGGAATGAGGGCGATAGATGGAATGAGGGCGATAGATGGAATGAGGGCGATAGATGGAATGAGGGCGATAGATGGAATGAGGGCGATAGATGGAATGAGGGCGATAGATGGAATGAGGGCGATAGATGGAATGAGGGCGATAGATGGAATGAGGGCGATAGATGGAATGAGGGCGATAGATAGAATGAGGGCGATAGAAGTGTGTGGTTGTGTGTGTGTGTGGTTGTGTGTGGTTGTGTGTGTGTGGTTGTGGGGGTGTGTGTGTGGGTGTGGTTGGATGTGTGTGTGTGTGGTTGTATGTGTGGTTGTGTGGGTGGGTGTGGTTGGGTGGGTGGGTGTGGTTGGGTGGGTGGGTGTGGTTGTGTGGGTGGTTGTGTGTGTGTGTGGTTGTGCGTTGGGTGATGTGTGTGTGGTTGTGTGTGGTTGTATGTATGTATGTATGTATGTGTGTGTGCGGTTAGAGAAGATGTATGTGGAAGAGAGCAGCAGATCAGCACAGCAGAAGATAACGGAGTTAAAGAAGGAGGTGGGGTGGAAGAGAGCAGTAGATCAGCACAGGAGAAGAGAACAGGGAGTTAAAGAAGGAGGCAGGTGGAAGAGAGCAGCACAAGAGAAGAGCAGGGAGTTAAAGAAGGAGGTGAGATGGAAGAGAGCAGCATATCAGCACAGGAGAAGAGAATAGAACATGGAGTTAGAGAAGGAGGTGAGGTGGAAGAGAGCAACAGATCAGCACAGGAAAGAAGAGAGAACAGGGAGCTAGAGAAGAAGGCGGGTGGAAGAGATCAGCAGATCAGCTCGGGAGAAGAGTAGAGAACAGGGAGTTAAAGAAGGAGGTGGGTGGAAGAGAGCAGCATAACAGCACAGCAGAAGAGAACAGGGAGTTAAAGAAGGAGGTGAGGTGGAAGAGAGCAGCATATCAGCACAGGAGAAGAGAACAGGGAGTTAAAAAGTAGGCGGGTAGAAGAGAACAGCAGATCCGCACATGAGAAGAGAACAGTGAGTTAGAGAAAGAGGCGGTGGAAGAGAGCAGCAGATCAGCACTGGAGAAGAGAAGAGAACGGGGAGTTAGAGAAGGAGGCAGAGTGGAAGAGAGCAGCAGATCAGCACAGGAGAAGAGAAGAGAACAGGGAGTTAGGGAAGGAGGTGGGTGGAAGAGAGGAGCAGATAAGCACAGCAGAAGAGAACAGGGAGTTAAAGAAGGAGGCGGTCTGGAAGAGAGCAGCAGATTAGCACAGCAAAAGAGGACAGGGAGTTGAAGGAGGAGGCTGGTGGAAGAGAGCAGCAGATTAGCACAGCAAAAGAGAACAGGGAGTTAAAGAAGGAGGCGGTCTGGAAGAGAGCAGCAGATTAGCACAGCAAAAGAGGACAGGGAGTTAAAGAAGGAGGCGGTCTGGAAGAGAGCAGCAGATTAGCACAGCAAAAGAGAACAGGGAGTTAGAGAAGGAGGCGAGGTGGAAGAGCAGCAAATCAGCAGATCAGCAGAAGAGAACAGAGAGTTAAAGAAGGAGGTGGGTGGAAGAGAGCAGCAGATCAGCAGAGGGAGAAACGAAGAGAACAGGGAGTTAGAGAAGGAGGTGGGTGAAAGAGCGCAGCAGATCAGCACAGCAGAATAGAACAGGGAGTTACAGAAGGAGGCGGGGTAGAAGAGAACAGCACATCGGCACAGGAGAAGAGAACCGGGAGTTACAGAAGGAGGCGGTGGAAAAGAACAGCAGATCAGTACAGGAGAAGAGAACAGGGAGTTACAGAAGGAGGCGGGGTGAAAGAGAACAGCAGATCAGCACCGGAGAAGAGAAAAGGGAGTTGGAGAAGGAGGCGGATGGAAGAGAGCAAAAAGATCATCACAGGAGAATGTAACAAGAAGTTAGAGAATGAGGTGGGGTGGAAGAGAAGAGCAGATCAGCACAGGAGAAGAGAACAGGAAGTTAGAGAAGGAGGCGGGTGGAAGAGAGTAGCAGATCAGCACAGGGGAAAGGAACAGGGAGTTAAGGAAGGAGGCGGGTGGAAGAGAACAGCAGATCAGCACAGGAGAAGAGAAAAGAGAGTTAGAGAAGGAGGCGGGGTGAAAGAACAGCAGATCAATACAGGAGAAGAGAACAGGGAGTTAGAGAATGAGGCGGGAGGAAGAGAACAGCAGATCAGGATGTGGTAAGAGAACAGGGAGTTAAAGAAGGAGACGGGTGGAAGAGAGCAGCAGATCAGCAGAGGAAGAAAAGAAGAGAACAGGGAGTTAGAGAAGGAGGTGGGTGGAAGAGAGCAGCAGATCAGCACAGCAGAAGAGAACAGGGAGTGAAAGAAGGAGGCGGGTGGAAGAGAGCAGCAGATCAGCAGAGGAAGAAAAGAAGAGAACAGGGAGTTAGAGAAGGAGGCAGGGTGGAAGAGAGCAGCAAATCAGCACGGGAGAAGAGAAGAGAACAGGGAGTTAGAGAAGGAGGTGGGTGGAAGAGAGGGAGGCTGATAGCTAGAGGGAGGGCGATAGACAGATAGAGGAAGGGCAATAGACAGATTTAGGGAGAGGGCAATAGATAGAGGGAGGGCGATAGATAGATAGAGGGAGGGCAGTAGATGGAGTGAGTGAGGGCGGTAGAGTGAGTGAGGGCGGTAGAGTGAGTGAGGGCGGTAGAGTGAGTGAGGGCGGTAGAGTGAGGGCGGTAGAATGGTAGAGACCAAGACCACTCCCAACTGTGCTTTACAATGCGCGCAGAATGCTGCACAATCATGCACTCTGAATGCCAAATATAAACCATACACCTACTTTGTGTTATTCCAAATCTGCAACACAAAAGTGAGAATTAGCTTTCATATATTAATGGTCACTGTGTAAAATCCTGTGTGCCTAAAAGCGGTGTAGCAGTCACAAAACGCCTATTGTGTTGAAATCCAAAATCTACTGTATCGTGGTTTTCGAGCATGCACCTAAAGATCAGCATCCAATTGCTGTGTAAAAAGAGGAATATGTGAACACATTAACTGGATATCACCTGTGATCAAAAGCATTCACACTAAACATATTGCATGAATAGTAGACAGTACACACTCAAAGAAACACTAATTAGTGAGCCATAGTTCCCACAGTGAAGAGGCGAGCCTGTAGCCTCACTGCATGTAAAGAGGAAGGTATAATTTGGCATGAAGTAGATTAAGTGTGATGCTAGCTAGAGCATTCACCCAGCTTTGCCATACTTACTCCGTCCTGGGCTTGCCTGGTTTAATAACCTAGATTAGCATCAACAGTACCTGCATCTTAGAAGTGTGAGCTCACTTAACAATCTTTTTAATGAGCGTCATGCCAACAGCAGCATGTGTCTCGCTGTAAATGCCTGGTGCCAGTAGTCTAGACCGAGCAGCAATGGCAGGCATTAGTAAACACTTGTCATGAATGCACTTATTGCATGTCTTCCGCTGTGGATGCTAAGTGCCAGTTGGCTAGACCACCCACCCAGCAGAAACGGCGGGCGATTGTGGAACCACTTCCTGCAACCCTTCCTATTAACAAAGCTTACCTACATGGCAGTTTAGAGGAAACTCATTGGTCTATCAAGCAGTTTGAATAGGAAAACAAATAGAAGCCAAACATGGATCGTAGCTGGTGCAGAACAGTTGATTGTGCTGCTCCGCTCCTTTTATTAAACAACTGCGGTCATGTGACTTTGGGTCAAACCAAAACTTAATAACAGCCCGGGGATGCTGAGGTGAACACCCCTAGATGGACATTGCAACCCGAACTAGACTGTGATGTGATTGAGTGAGCCAGCGTTAAACCGATAGGGAGAAGCCCTGCAAGCTTAATGGGCAAAAGTTAGCTATGTCAATAAAAATAAGCAAATACACATTAACAGATGAAATATCATACATAACGATAATGGGGCTTATCAGCTGCTGTGAGCAGCAATGAAAGAGGAAGAGACTATGACAGAAGCATTTTATATGTTACTCGTGTTGTGTGTAGACATTTTGCATCACGTTTTTTGTTGTTTGCTACAAATTCCTACTAGGTATTGCTGTTCGTGTTTTTATTGGCTGGTGAGCAAATAGAAAAGAAAATCCTGCTTAATCAGAGCCTCAGGTTATGAAAAGATTATGGGCAATAAAAGCTGCAAAACTAGTGATTCTAAACATGGAGCCAGAAATGAGCACGTTCACAGTCCTAAATTGTTACTCTAGACGTTTCTTACAGCAAGGAATCTGATTTTGTCACTCACAAAGAACTGCCTAAAATAGCGCAGGCTGTGGACAGAGCTACCAACTTTGGAGGTGGGGAAACTCGGTTTGAGCCTCGGCGTCGACTCCATGACAGAATCCTGTGATTTTGGGCAAATCACGTAATCTCCTCCAGCCTAGTACAAAATGAATGTGTCCTTGCGTAATCCAATACCGGTTGAGATCGCGCTATATGAAACTACAAATAAAATGAAATAAATTGAGGGCTTCGCTGGTAGAACTATCAGAGAAGCTTGATTGAGAACTTGGGGTGAGGGCGTGCCTTAAACGAGGAAAGAGGTGGGCGTTAAGAAACAATGAAATTAGTGTCCATCAAAGGTACCCCGGGGCAAAACAGCAGTGCCCCTATGAAGTTAATTTCTATAGCTATGGAGAGGAAAGGAGGGAGGCGAGAGGAGACGAGAGGAGAAAAGTAGGGAATAGAGAAAAGGGCAACAATAAAGAGCGAAGGGAAGGAAGAAAGTTAGAGATGAAACAAAATGGAAAAACGAAAGAATGAACACTGCTAATAAATAACAAAACGTGAAAGAAAGAAGGAAACAAACAAGCCATAAAATAATCCAGTGAGAAGGATTACAATGGAAGTGTTTGGCCGCCCTCCGCTGGTTGTCTGAAGAACTTGTACCACGAGAATAAATCAAAGCACATGTGTTTCAATGGCCGTGAAAGTAATTAGGCCAGCGATGCCTGGAAGGCCAGCGATGCGAGGAAGAGATAAAAAAAAAGCTCTCGGCATTGCTGTGGCAGGGGCGGGGAAGCTCATACCTTTGAAGTCTGATGGGGTGGGAGGGGAGCAAATGGCGAGCGCGCGCACGGAGAACATGCTCTGTCGATAATCCGCATTCAAAAGCATCTTGGTAAGCTTTCCTGGAGCAGCTCTCTATATCTCTCGCATAGCGATTGCTTGCGCAATACTCTAGGCGAGACCTAAAAACAAAGCTAAGATGTATATGTGAAGGCGCCATGGAAGAGAAGTGGCCCCATGCTCACAGCATTAAACTGTTGTTGTACTGGCTGTTTTCTATTGTGTTTTATTGCAGTTTTCAGTATAAGTGTTTGATCCTATTGTAAGGTGGTACTAGATTAATTTTGCATTCATTAAAATAGATTCAATGATTACAGGATTCCTCATAAAACTAAGATTTCCATTGCTTTGTATTTTCCCATCTATACCAGAAATACCACTGCTTTTTTGCACTCCAGCAACTCAAATAACATCTTTTTTTTTAGATTTCCTATCTTTTATAATATTAATACTCTACAATATAGTTCATCCACTCTTTCCTTTTTTTTTTTACTTACAGGATTCAGAGAGTGTGCTGTCTTCTCAGAGAGGCAGCCCTTCTAGAACACTAATACAGCAAGCCCTGTTAGAGAGAGCTGCCAGCGCGCCCCCTGATCAGGAATCCCCCAGGAACAATGATGGTAACATTGGGTAAGATCTACCACCATTGCCTCCATTATTTGCGTTTTTCTGAACATCTTTACAACTTCATCATACCTTCTCTAATCAATTTGATGAAGAACCCTAGCCTTAGTGAGTGCTTAACCTCACACCTGTTCTAAATGGGTAATTTATTCAATTATCAAAATTTGTTTGCAATAAATGCAAATTATTTATTTATTTTGCATATTGAGAAATGTGGTGTTTTAGGCTTCAGGATATATATATATATATATATATATATATATATATATATATATATATATATATATATATATATATATATATATATATATATATATATATATATATATATATATACATACATATATATATACATATATTTCTATGTGTCCTTTTCATACATTAATGATAAATTACTCAGAAAGAAGGGACTGAAATAAATGGACTCACAAAAGCACCAAAATATATGTTTTAGGCATGTGATCTGTAGATCACATGCTTTGCATACTCCTGCCATTTAATATTAGGTCCGGATGTTTGCAAGTTGTTTTTCTTCGAAGAAGTCTTTCCAGTCATGAGGTAAGGTGACTCCTCCTTTTGGTGATAGTGCGCATGGGCATCCACTCCATTGTTAGATTGTTTTTTTCCGCCATCTGGTTTAGACGTGTATTGCTGCGCTCCGGTTCGGAACCGTTCTTCAGGTTCCCCTCTGTGCGCAATCCACTCTACCCGTGTCGGTATTGTTTCGAACACGTATCCCACTTCTCCGCGTATAATATTGGTAGAGAAAAATCTCTATTTCGATCTGAAAACTCAGAGAAGGCAGTTGAACCTAACCGCGTCGGTCCACCTCACAGTCGATGGAACGGACTCCATTCAAATTGTGTCCTCGGTGCCATGCAAAGTATCCGCGCACAAACTCAACGAAGTGTGCAACTTGTGCTTATCTCTGAAGCACAACGAACAGGACTGCGACACGTGCAAATTGTTTCGATCAAAGAAAACGCTCCGCGATCGTCGGGCTCAAAGTCGTGAAATGCAAAGCCAAAACATCGAATACACGCTGGACATCTTTGGTGAAGGATCTGAGCAAGAGGAATTCGTTGCTCAAGGGGCCAAAGAACAGGAAAAACTTGTATCTATTACTGAATCGGGCTCTGAGATGGAAGACGACATACCTCCAAGTCAACGTCCCGCGAGTACCGAACACCCCTTGCCACAAAATCCAATTCTGACCAAGCAAAAGGCTTCAGTTCCACCCCCGCCTTTGGGACACAGTCGTCACTGTGAAGATATTTCTGACGCCCACCTTCCGGCTTGGCACCAAAACACGTTGCTAAGCCTTCCAGTTGGGGATCGAGTCAGCCAAAGTCAGGCACCGAGCCAAAACCGTCAGGCTCCAAGCCTAAAACTGCTTTGGAGCGAAAACTCTTGACACCAAAATCGAAGACTGCTTCGGAAGCGAAATGTTTCGCACCGAAAAGTAATTTCCCCTCTGCACCGAAGTTCTTGTGCCGAAACCGAAAAATGTTCCTCCGAAGCTGCAGGTTTTGATTTTGGACATCCCACCACCCAAAGCGGACTCAAAACAAAAGGAACTTTATATTAATCCTGATAAAGGACATGTTCGCAATTAGAGCATTTACTCATTATACCAATTAACTCTCCACCACCACCTGATGATGATGATAATGAAGATGGGGTGACAATTTTTTACCAGTAGATCCCTGGAAGGATTTCATCACTGATTTACCCACAGATAACAACTCCAATCTTTACCCTGCAAAGCCTTCCCCTCCTGACGATAATGTGGGATGTCTAGAATTACTTGCTGGAGCTGCAGAATATCATGGAGTACAGTTACACAATAAATCTCTAGAGGAAGATTTCTTATTTTAAATGCTCAGTACAACACAAAGGGCTAGCCAGACTCTACCTATGCCCAAAGGTATGATGAGACATATGCCGATGATCATTTTAAAGACCCTGTGCACACTCGCATTCTCACCCCCAGAATAGACAAAAAATATATCCCTGCTCCCTCTGATCCAGTTTTTATTAAAGGGCTGTTACCGCTAGACTCTTTGTTTATCTCTAATGCCCATAAACCGGTCAATTCACAAACTACAGGGGATGCTCCCCCTGCAGACAAAGAGTCAAAACTGTTAGATGCCTCTGGTTAAAAAGTAGCTGCCTCAGCAGCGAATCATTGGCACATTGCCAACGCCCAGGCCCTACTAGCCAGGTATGATAGAGCATACTGGGACGAAATGGAGCAATTGCTCCAATATCTCCCAGATGAGCACAAGGCTTAATCTCAAGATTTAGTGCAAGAAGGAAAGCTCATCTCCCATTCTTCTATTAGGTGTGCTTTAGATGCTGCTGACACCGAAGCAAAAGAGATCAACACTAGTTTGTTACTGAGGAGGCACACATGGTTGAGGGTTTCTGGTTTTAAACCCGAAGTCCAACAATCCATTTTAAATACTCCATTTGACCCGAAACTGAAGTAGATAAGTCATTGGAGAAAATGAAGAAAGATACAGAAGTGGCTAAGTCTATGGGAGCCCTACAGTCTTCTTTATTTATTGGGCTTTAAAGCGCGACAGCTCCCAAAAAGGGTTTCCCGGCGCTAAAAGACACTCAGCCATTGGGCAGATCATAAAACTCAGAAGAGAGGCAGGAGCAAGTTACTGGTTAAAAAGCCATGTTTTTATGGCTCTGCGAAAGTGGATATAACGAGTTTCCAAGCTTCAGTTCAGAGGGAGAGAATTCCAAAGCTTGGGGCCCAACAGGGAGAAAGATCTTCCCCCGATCCTAGCTCGATGCACTTTAGGCACACTAAAAAGGCCTTGAGATGAAGATCTCGGGCAACGAGCAGGCGTGTAGGTGTGAACGAGGGCTTGTAAGTATCTAGGGGCATTGCCCCATTTGATTCTGTGCATAAGACTCAGTGTCTTAAATTTGACTCTGTTTTCAATTCTTAGCCAATGGAGTGCCTTAAGATGACCAGACATGCGTTCCATTCTGTGACACTTACAAAGTAATCTTGCAGCGGCATTTTTCACAAGTTGAAGGCGTCTCATGACAGCCTGTGATGACCCCAAGTAGAGGACATTTCCGTAGTCTAAACGGGAGGTGATTAGAGCGTTGACCACAGACTTCTGTGTGTCATCCGGCAACATCCAAATGATTTTCCTGAGCCACCTCAGGATGGTGAAACAGGTTGATGTTAAGTTGGTAACTTGGGGCTCCATAGTTAGGCCATTATCGATGATAATGCCTAGATTGCATACTTGGTGCGACGGGGTGGGTAAAGCACCCATTTCTGAGGGCCAGTGTCTTGGGCTCCAGAGATTCTGATTTGGACCAAGTATTAAAACCTCTGTTTTGCCACCATTCAGTTTGAGCAGATTGTCCCTCATCCATGTTGCAATTTTACTAAGGCCTAACTGCAAGAGAGAGGAGGAGTCCTGATCTCCTTTAAAGAGTGAGAAGACAATCTGCGAGTCGTCCGCATAGGTGAACATGTTTAGACCTGCCGCTTCGGCGATCTGGGCAAGGAGGGTTACATATAGATTGAAAAGCAAAGGACTCAACACTGAGCCCTGAGGGACTCCATAGGGGGATAGATGGACATTTGAGGACGAGGTGTTGGAGGTGATCTGAAATGTCCTTAGTGTCAAAAATGATGCTGTCCAATCCAATGCTTTGCCCCTGATGCCCATGGCAGAAAGAGATTTTAGCAGAATGTTGTGGGAGATGGGTGTCGAACGCTGCGCTGAGGTCAAGTAGAATCAGAGCAGCGGAATCTCCTCTATCTACCAAAAGGCGAAGATTTTCCATCACCCCAAGCAGTGTTGTCTCTGTCGAAAAGCCAGGGCGAAAACCCGATTGGGCTCCTTTTGTCACTCCTTCTATCGTGGGAGGTCTAAGACCAAGTCCTCAGACAATACTGCTGCCTCTTACAAAGGCAACAATTAATCCTCTTCCTTAAGAGGCTTCTTTAGAGGAGGATTTAGAGGTAACAACGGCAAAGATAGGGCCAAAGGTTCCACACTGCATAATTTCCCCTCCCCTAACAAGCAGTGACTCTGCTACCCTTCCCCCGATCATTTAACACTTGTCAAGGGACGTCTTCTACAATTCTTTCCCATTTGGCAATCCATAACCACAGACAAGTGGGTGTTAGGAATTATCCAACACAGTTATTGCTTGTAACTTACCAACAATCCTCCAAACATTCCACCCCACTCTCATAAAATGTTTCCAGAACATTTACACCTGCTCAAACAAAGTCCAGTCTCTCTTGCTAAAAGGAGCTATAGAGCCTTTACTGTTAAAATATCACAGGTCAGCCGTGTACTCCCTGTATTTTCTAATTCCCAAAAGGACAGCTCCTTGAGACCTATTAAGGTCCGCGGAGAACTAAATCAATACATACTGTCAGAGCATTTCCATATGGTGATACTTCAACAAGTGCTCCCACTTCTACAGCAGGGCGACTTTGTCTACTCAAGACTTAAAGGACACATATTTCCACATTCCAATTCATACCGTTCATCGCAAATACCTCAGATTCATGATAGCAGGTCATCATTACCAATTCAAAGTACTACTGTTTGGAGTCACCACTGCTCCCCGGGTATTTACCAAATGCCTGGCAGTAGTCGTAGCTCATCTGAGAACATAGTACATGTCTTCCCATATCTGATCAAGTGGCTCATCACAGCCAACACTTACCAAAAGTGTCTCCAACACACTCAAGCCACGATTCACTTATTACACCAACTAGTGTTTATAGTGAACATGTTGAAGTCTCATCAATGGCCTTCCAACACACAAACTTATCTGGGAGCCACCATAGACTCTCGAAGAGCTCTAGCCTCTCTGAATACAGCCAGAATTCTCAGTATTCTGTCCCTTCTCACTCAGTTTCAGCCCAACCAATCCTTACCAGCAAGAGTATTCATGCAACTGCTAGGAATGATGGCTTCTTGCATCATAATTGTTCTCCACTGAAGACTTCACATGCATCCCCTTCAAGAATGCTTAGCAGGTCAGTGGAACCAGTCGCAGGGTCAGTTGACGGATCTATTGTTGGTAGATGGCTGCACCCATCGCTCTCTGCAGTGGTGGAATCGACAACATTTATCCAAAGGGCGGCCTTTCATCAACCTTGTTCCACAGACTGCTAACAGCAGACGCATCGTTCACAGATTGGGGGGGCTCATCTACAGAATCATACAATCTAAGGGTTGTGTAGTCTAAAGTACAAGAGTCTCCCTATAAATCACCTAGAGCCACTAGCAGGTAGTTTCTAGCACTCAAAGCTTTTCAAATTCACCATTTAGGCACAGCTGTCCTAGTCCGCACAGACAACATGACAGCTATGTATTATATACAGAAACGGGGAGGGGCTGTACTCTCCAAATGTCATGCCTAGCATAAGCCATTTGGAAATGGGGTATACACCACAATATGTAACTCCTGGCAGAACATCTTCAAGGAGTAAACAATCAGATTGCAGAACTTCTCAGCAGACAGAGACAGCAAATCCACTAGTGGGAACTTCATCCCCAAATTCGCCTCCCCTACTTTCAGGAAAGGGGATTTCCTCACATAGACCTGTTCTCCACAGCTCAAAACGCAAAATGTCCAAGCTTCGCCTCCAGGTTCCCACACCCGCTCTCCAAAGGCAATGCCCTATGGATGGACTGGTCAGGGATATTTGCCTATGCTTTTCCGTCTCTGCCACTCATTCCGTTGGTAGTTCAGAAGCTCAGACAAACCTCCCTCAAACAGATTCTCATAGCTCCCACATGGGCACACAGGCCTTGATTCACCACCCTGCTGGAGCTCTCAGTAGTTCCACACCAAAAGCTGCATCTCAACTCCAGTCTCCTCGCTCAGAGCCATGGAGAAATCAGACATCCAAATCCCAAAGAACTCAACCTGGCGATTTGGCTCCTGAAGTCATTGAGTTTGGTTATTTGCAATTACCACCAGACTGTATGAATATCCTAAAAGAGGCAAAAAAACTCACTACTAGGGCATGTTATGCAGCAAAATGGAAACGATTTGTTGTCTATTGCAACAATAACAATATTAATCCTCTTGATGCTTCTGTACTAAACATCATCTGTTATTTTTTACATTTACAGTAATGTGGACTAGCCTATTCATCCATTTGCTTACATCTAGCAGCAGTAGCTGCATACTTACAAAACATACATCACTTATCTCTATTCAGAGTACCAGTGATTAAAACCTTTATGGAAAGATTAGAAAGGGTGATACTACCAAGAGTCCCACCTGCACCAGTATGGAACCTAGACGTATTCCTTACAAGGCTAATGGGTCCACCTTTTGAACCAATGCACAAGTGTCAATTACAGTTCCTTTCATGGAGGTTGCTTATCTCATTGCAATCACTTCACTAAGGAGAGTTGGTGAACTTCAGGCATTAACTATACAAGAGCCTTTCTTTCAGCTTCACAAAGACAGAGTGGTTCTTCAAACTAATCCCAAATTTCTTCCTAAAGTGGTTTCTGCTTTTCATATCAATCAGTTGAGTTATCTTTGTTCTTTCCTGAACCTAATTCTGTAGCAGAACCAGGTCTACACACACTAGATGTTAGAAGAGCCCTACTATATTATGTGGACAGAACAAAAGAATTTTGCAAAACAAACCATCTTTTTTTGCTTTTTGCCACCACACAAAAGCAATCTCATATTTAAATCCAGAATTGCAAGATGGATCGTGAAATGTATCCAGACATGATATGTGTAAGCGAAAAGAACTTTGATAAAACCCCCTAGAGCGCATTCCACTCGGAAAATAGGGGCTTCTATGACCTTCTTAGGGAATATTCCCCTAGCTGACACCTGTAAGGCAGCAACATGGTCTGCACCACACACATTTACCAAGTATTATTGTGTAGATGTGTTAGCAAGGCAACAAGCTAATGTAGGCCAGGCAGTATTTAAAACACTTTTTCAAACAATTGCAACAGCTACAGGTTAGCCACCGCTTTGGGAGTATACTGCTGTATAGTCCATGCAAAGCATTTGATCTCCAGCTCACATGCCTTGAACGGATAATGTCACTTACCCAGTGAGCATCTGTTCTTGGCATGTAGAGGTGTAGATTCACATACGCCCACCAGCCTTCCCGGGTACCTATAGTTGTTGCAGTCTCTTTCTTTACATACATACGCATGGACATCTCTATTCTAAACTTACTAACTCCATTCACACCCTCTGTGGGAAAACAATCTAATAATGGAGTTGATGCCCATGCGCACTATCACCAAAAAGAGGAGTCACCTTACCTTGTGACTGTAAAGACTTCTTCGAAGAAAATCAGTTTGCAAACATTCGGACCCAACACTAAATGGCAGGAGTATGCCTTCACTAAATTCGTCCTTCCAAAGTCCACTACTTAGTAACTATATGTTCGAGGCATATGAGCTGCAGATCACACACTATGCATAGGTCGCCATCTGGTGCTGGGCCCGGATGTTTGCACTTTGTTGTCTTGTAAGAAGTCTTTGGAAGTCACGAGATAGGTGACTCCTCCGCCATCGGGCTCGGATGTGTTTGTCGTGCTCCGGTTCAGTGTCGTTAGCGTTCTACCTTTCGACGCGCAATCCTTTGCCCATTCTTCGGTGTTCTTTCGATCGCGTTTCCCATTCGACTCGCAAATCTACAAATTTAAATTCTTCGATTCCGGTCATCGACATAGGCCTTCGGGCCTATCTGCACCATCAGGCCCTTTGGCTCATTTAAAGGACTCCTTTCAAAAAGTGTCCTCAACGTGGATGCAGCTTCCACATGCTGATCTTCACGAGGTGTGTAACTTCTGCCTTTTGCCTGAGCACGAGGCCAAAGACTGTCCAGCTTGTGCCTCTTTCCGCTCCAAGAAAACAATACGGGATCATCGAGCTTGAAGAACTATGGCTCGATCATCGACATTGATAACAGACAATATCTTCCAAGAAGGCATCAATGTACTGGAACAGGAGCAGATCGAAGAGGGAACCTTAGTGCCTCCGAACCCGACAACTCCGACATCGAAGACATTACTCCAGGGCAGCGGGTCGTAAGTACTGACTTCGACCCCTCCCCCCCCCCCCCCCCCCCCCCCCCCCCCCCCCCCCACACACAATTCATAAAAAAGCTTTGGTAACACCTTCACCCTCGGGCCTAGGTGCACACCGGGGCAAAACTTCCCACGCCCCGCCTTTGGGCCCGGCAAAGAGGTCAACACATAAGCCTTCAGGCGACTCATGATTGAGCCAGCCTAACGTCAGTACCAAAACCTCATCCCCCGTACCGAAAACAAAAGACAAAGCCAAAGAGAAACCACTGTCTTCGTCCGCACTGAAGTCTGGTTCCACATCGGCGCATTCGGCACTGAAATCCACTGGCACTGAACTTTCAGATTCGAAAAAATCAACAGAATAAAACAAACAACTGGTTCCAAAGACCCCAACTAAACCTTCGGAACCCAGGAAAACTCCCGATTCGAAACCTAAGGAGCATAAAACAATTCCAAAACTTGTGCCACACAAACAGTCTGACCAAAAGAAAATCGGCACCGAAGCAAAACATTCCAGAGGAGGGGCTTTTTCAACCTGATCCAACCTAAAAAACTCTAGAAATAGACCCAAACACAGATCACCTTATAGTTAGTCCTTCCAACAAAAGGAAAATGGACAAACCTGCACCAGCTCCACACCCTTTAAAGAAAAGAGACATTGCCACTTCTCCTTTAAGAAATCCTTCTCCACCTCCCCCTCCACACCACATCTCTCCTATCCCATCTCCAGTACCCTCACAATCTCCTCCACCTCTGGATGATGAGGAGACTTTGGGGAAAGAGGGGGATGGTGAACCTTTAGGGGAACCTAATCATCTTAATATCCCAAATTACCCATGGGACAATTATGGCACTCAAGATGTTCCTGGCACATCACAAGATGATATCTACCCATCTAGACCATCCCCTCCAGAGGACACTATAGGATTCACTCGGCTCATACACAGAGCTGCAGAATACCACAGTGTGAATTTGCACACAGACCCTCTAGAAGAGGATTTCCTCATGGACACTTTTGCACCATCTCAAAGGTCCACTTCCATTCTCCCAATTTTAAAAGGGGTAATCAAAAACGCACCTGAAATCTTTAGAGATCCTGTAAGGGCTAGAGTCGTTAACCCCAGAGTGGAAAAGAAATGCAAGTCTGCCCCAGCTGACCCTGTTTACATTAAAGGGCAGCTTCCCTTAGATTCCTTGGTAGTCTCCAACTCCAGGAAAAGGGCTAACTCGCTGACTGTAGGTCACGGGCTGTGCCCCCTTGACATTACTTTCTGATTGTGTGCATCGCCAAATAAATTCCTGTCCGGCTGGACAAAGGACATAAATACTATTCAAGTTTGTGTCTATTCTTACCCTGATCCCCCAAACTACTAGGGTCCACTGTTTTTTGTAATAACCTCCTGATAAGGAGTCAAAACTGTTGGACGCATCTGGTGAAAGAACAGCGTCCCAGAATTGCCAACACAGGCTTTGCTGGCTAGGTATGATAGGGCACACTATGCCGAAGTAGAAACCCTACTACAACACCTTCCAGATCAATATAAAACAAGGACCAATGATCTCATCCAGGAAGGGAAACTTATAACTAATACATCTATTTGATGTGCTCGGGATACTGCAGACACAGCTTCCCAAGCTATTAATACCAGTATTCTTTTGCGCAAACATGCTTGGCTACATATTGCAGGGTCAAACCTGAAGTTCAAACTACCATATTAAACCAACCATTTGGCCTGGAGCATTTATTTGGGCCTAGTGTAGATTCATCTTTAGAAAAGATGAAAAAAGATACTGATACTTCCAAATCAATAAGAGCTTTGCAATCGCAAACTCCCAGAAGTTCATTTAGTCGCTCCTCTTATAGGGGCGCCTCTAGAGGTTTTACCACTGACAACTCCTCCACCTCCTAAAAAAATCCCACCCAGAGATCCTCTAACAGAGGATATTCCAGAGGAGGCTACGGGGGCAATAACAATAACTTTACTCCACCTCCGCCGCACCATTATACTCCGGTCGGGGGAAGATTGCTACAGTTTCTACCTGTCTGGAACACCATTACCACGGACAGGTGGTTGAGACAAATCATCCAATCCGGTTATTGACTGGAGCTCACTTCAACTCCCCCAAACATACCACCCAAACAGCATCTAATGTCAACAGAGCATTTAAAACTTCTAAAACAAGAGGTGCTTTCCCTCCTACAAAAACATGCAATAGAACCAGTTCCCCTGCATCATCAAAACACCGGGGTTTACTCCCTGTATTTTCTCATTCCAAAGAAGGACTGAACCCTGAGGTCCAATTTTGGACCTCAGACCATTAAACCTCTGCATACAATCAGACAATTTTCATATGGTCACTCTTCAACAGGTCCTTCCTCTACTCAAACAAGGTGATTTCCTTGCCACCTTAGATCTCAAGGACGCGTACTTCCACATTCCCATTCACCCTGCTCACAGGAAATATTTTAAATTTTTAGTGGACAGACAGCATTATCAGTTCAAGGTTCTCCCATTCGGAGTCGCCACAGCACCCAGAGTCTTCAAATAATGTCTGGCAGTAGTAGCAGCCCACTTAAGAAGACAACAAATTCACATCTTCCCATACTTGGACGACCGGCTCATAAAAGCCAAGTCGCATACCCAGTGTGTAAATCACACATGCACCACAATCCAACTACTCCACGACTTAGGGTTTACAATAAACCTCACAAAGTCTCACCTCCAACCGTCCCACATCGAACAATAAACACCTCAAAAAGCCTTGCATATCCCAATCCAGCCAGGATAGCAAGCATGCAAGCCCTTATAACAAAATTCTAGCCGCAACACTCACTTCCAGCTCGAGTGTTTATGCAACTAATAGGGATGATGGCCTCTTGTGCATTCATAGTACCTCATACAAGACTCCAGATGATCCCCTTACGGAATGCTTAGCATGTCCTTGGAACCAAACTCAAGGTCATCTAACAAATCTGCTGTGGGTGGACGGCCGAATACATCGCTGTCTGCAGTGGTTGAATACCCAAAACCTTTCCAAAGTACGACCGTTCCTAGAGCCGGTTTCACAGATCGTGCTAACAGCAGACTCCTCTCTAACCGGCTGGGGAGCTCCTCTACTACATCACACCATACAGGGCACATGGACACCTCAGCAAAAGCTATTCCACATCAATCATTTGGAGTTACTGGCAATATTTCTGGCATTAAAATCATTCCAGAAACGCATATGGGGCAAAGCTGTTTTAGTCCGGATGGACAATATAACAGCAATGTATTATTTACAAAAACAGGGGGGAGTCACTCTCTGCAGCTCTCTCAACCAGCACAGAGCTTATGGAGGTGGGCTATTCCTCAAAACATATTCCTTTTAGCCCAACATCTTCCAGGAATACAGAATCAAATGGCAGATTTGTTAAGTCGTCAAAGACAACAGATTCACGAATGGAAACTTCATCCACAAGTTCTTCAACCGTTTTTCCAAATGTGGGGGCGTTCAGAGATAGATCTCTTCATCACACATTCAAACGCAAAATGCCCAAGCTTCGCCTCCAGATATCCACACCCATTGTCCAAAGGCAATGCGATATGGATGAATTGGTCATGCCAATTTGCGTACGTTTTTCCGCATCTTCCACTCAATCCATTAGTGGTGCGCAAGCTGCAACAACAGTCACTACCACTGACCCTAGTTGCTCCAACATGGGCCAGGCAACTATGTTACACAACATTACTGGAACTATCAGTAGTCCCGCACCAAAAACTATATCTCCCCACAACTCTTAATACAGAACCATGGAGAGATCAGACATCCAGATCCAGCACAGCTCAACCTAGCGATCTGGCTCCTGAAGAATTTGGTTACCTCAATCTTCCACCTGATTGTATGAACGTTCTGCAGCCAAGTGGAAAAGATTTGTTATATACTGTACCAATAACACAATCAATCCTCTAGATGCGTCCATTCAACACATCATATGTTACCTCCTGCATCTTCAAAGATGTAATCTAGCATACACATCAATTAGATTACATCTCGCTGCCATAGCATCTTTCCGGCAAAATAGACAACATTTATCATTGATCACTATACCTGCCATTAAATCATTTATGGAAGGCCTCAAAAGAATAATTCCTCCCAGGGTACCACCTTCTCCAGTGTGGAATAAACATCATCCTTACTAGATTAATGGGTCCTCCATTCGAACCTCTACATAAATGTGAGCTACAATTTCTTACATGGAAAGTTGCTTTCCTTGCAGCCATCCCATCTCTTAGAAGAGTCAGTGAGTTACAGGCACTAACTATTCAAGAACCATTTTTACAACTCCATCTTAAAAAGGTGGTTCTTAGGACAAATCCCAAATTCCTTCCTAAAGTAATTTATCCCTTCCATCTCAACCAATCTGTTGAGTTGCCTGTGTTCTTCTCGCAACCACAAACAGTATAAGAAAGAGCTCTTCATATACTGGATGTAAAAAGAGCACTTCTTTACTATATTGACAGAACAAAACCTTTTTCGCAAAACAACTTTTTGTAGCCTTCTCACCACCACATAAAGGCAATCCCATATCAAAGTCTGGAATTGCAAGATGGATTGTCAAATGTATACAAATTTGCTATAACCAAGCAAAAAATACACTATCTATTCCCCCTAAAGCCCTCTCTACCTGCAAAATAGGGGCTTCCATGGTATTTTTAGGGAACATTCCCTTAGATGATATCTGCAAAGCAGCTACATGGTCTACACCACACACATTCACAAAACACTATTGTGTAGATGTGCAGGCAAAACAACAAGCTAATCTGGGCCAGGCTGTACTCAAAACACTATTTCAGACTACTGCAACAGATACTGGTGGTCGCCGCTAAGGGAGAGTACTGCTATAAAATCTATGCATAGTGTGTGATGTACAGCTCATATACCTCGAACGGAAAAAGCTACTAACCAGTATGATCTATTCTTGGCATGTATAGCTGCAGATTCACACATGCCCACCCGCCTCTACCTTTATCTGTTCCAGTATTATCTTAATTAGATACAACATACATGACATCTCTTTCGGTTTCTCACAAAACTCCATCATTTCCCTTCATGGCGGAAAACAATTCGAAGATGGAGTTGATGCCCATGCGCACTATAGTCCATAGGAGGAGTCGCCTATCTCGTGACTTCCAAAGACTTCTTACAAGACAACAACAAAGTGCAAACATCAGGGCCCAACACCATATGGCGATCTATGCACAGTGTGTGAATCTTCAGCTCTACATGCCAAGAACAGATGCATACTGGTAAGTAGCATTTTCCTTTCTCATTCACTTCCCTGATAAACCCTGTAACTCCATAACAGCCATTCCAGTATTGGACCCCCTATGGGAAGGGTGGTCTATTTCATGTGTGTGGTACCCAGCCACCTCATCAGCTAATATTACATGCGGAATAAAAATATTTAAGGTCCCTGAAAAACACTAGGATGTCTTCTGAATCTGGTGAGGACAGATCCAGTCAAAGCAGAAGCAGCCTAGTTTAGATCCAGCCACTTCATGTGTAAAAACCCTAGATGGAAAAGACTGGAAAATGTATGAGATTCACAAAAAGAGAAATTGTTTTTGCAGTCACCTTTGTCACAGTGACTAGTACTACAGCAGACGTTTGAAGGTATGACAGATAATTGTTGCCCCAAATTTGGCTTTTTTGTTATTTAATGATAACGTATGCATAAAAATGAGTGAACAAGCTTTTATTCAAAAGTGATGTTTAAATTGTAAAAAATATTACAATGAATACATATTATTGTTTTTCAGGTATGATGACTCTTCTCAGGAAATACAAGGAGATGCAGATTGGGCTCATGCTCCAGCTTCACCTGTGTTCGGAGCACCAGCTGTTACCAGTGATAGCCCTGAGATCGAAATGTGCCCTTCCCCTTCTCTCTTAGGACCTGGAAGTAAAGTAAATGCGAAAACAGTCCCCTCACAAAACACATCAGACTTTAGGACATTAAAAGGCAGATCAAAATCGGAAGATGTAGCCCTTGTTGCCCCTCTTGTGTTTGTGCCGGAGGTGAAAACTGTACTCAGTCAGTCGTCTGCAAGCAGGCACATGGTCTTGAAGAGAAGTACAAGTGAACTGTTTTCTTGCACAAGTCCAAGTAAAGAAGAATCCACTGAAAAGAATGAATTATTCATACCATCCAAAAGACTTGGAGGTAGAGGTGAAAAGAGAAAAAATGAGGAAGACCCTGATGGCGATACCTGCTGTGAAAAGACATTTAACAAGGAAAATAATTTCCCTGTCAGAGCTGACTCCAGGGCAGACTGTTCAGTTGATAAACCTCTTGATCTTTCAGATCGATTTTCAGGTGTTCGTTCTAAAGAAACAAACCATACAAGAGGCACTAGTAAAACTAAACTAAAGCAAATTACTCTGTATGATGCACTTCAGCAGGTCTCCAAGACCTATAATGGGAGCTACAAGGGAGCCAGAGACTTCACAGAGGATCTCTGTGCCGAGGAGGTGACTCACCAGCCTCTTTGCACAGCTACTTCCAGTGGGAAAACATTGCAGCAAGAGGATAGGTCTTCCTTCAAAACTGCTCCCTTGCTAAATGGTGCTAGCGACTCAGATCATCTTTTTGATGATGTAAAGGTACATATGGGTGGGTGGATTTATGGGGGTGAGTGAATGGATGGATGGATAGGTGGATGGATGGCAACAGC
Organism: Lissotriton vulgaris; assembly: GCF_964263255.1. Classification (NCBI taxonomy): domain Eukaryota; kingdom Metazoa; phylum Chordata; class Amphibia; order Caudata; family Salamandridae; genus Lissotriton; species Lissotriton vulgaris. The sequence continues at coordinate 1,394,330,496 of NC_141691.1, forward strand.
GACTCCTCCAGTAGTTTTAAAAATGTAAACCTGTTTTATCGTTTTATTTAGCTTGGTCAGGGTTATGATAGGCTGGAAAGGGTGTAATGAGCTCTGCCTACACTGCGCATGTGGTTTTAGGCTGGCGGTCTCAGGCTTGCCAAAAACCACATGTGCAGTGACCCCTCTCCAACCCCAGCTACATGGCTGGCAAGAGCAGGCACACACTCCTAGTCTTTCCTGGAACGCACATCATCGGCGCTCGGTCCAATCCTGAAGCTACTCTCATGCAGGGCAGGCTGGTAGCTTGTACCTGCCTGCAGTGGCAGAGAGGAGCATAAGAGTGCGCCGCAATGCTTAGGGCAGCAGGTAAGTTGTATTTTTTATTTTTTCATCTTCGTTGTCCCCCGTTCCCCCCTGCCTCTTTTGTAAAAATTGTTTTTTATCTTCGTTGTCCTCTGTCCCCACCGCCCTCCCCCACCCTGCCTCTTTTTCCCAGAACTAGCAGTTCCTGATGGATATACAGGTAAACGAATAGATGGCTGGATAAACAGCGGTTAATTGATTGTATTGTCTCTTTGGTAGGTTACCGCTGTGCATGGGCTCCCAAGAAAAAAACCCAAGACTGAAAAGAAGGTATGTGAGCCAGCATCAGTGCTTCAGCTGAACCCATGTATGGCAAATCCACAGAGCAAGTCACTGGAAAAAGAACAAGGTATGTGCTTGCTTAGTACATTAAAAAAAAAAATTATTTTCCGTCACTGAATTAGGCTTGATTATTAGTTAGAAGTTCAATGCTCCCACCAAAGTAATAATATAATGTCTTGACCAGTTACTAGAGGCTTCTACGAGGAACCTTGTGCTAATTTCTTCCAGATTATGGCTTAGCCCTTTCCCTGCCCGTACGACATACAAATAGGGCTTAAAATGTTGATAAACCCTGGCAGCAAAAGCGTTAAGCAACAGGTCTTCCTCAGAGAAGGCATGTTGAAGGCATGATGTATTCAAGCAGCACCAAACAACAATAAAGTCATCAAGATCAAACGATGGCATTCCCAAACTAATTTAGTAAAAGGGGAAATTCTTTTTGAGTACATGAGAAAGAATGGTTAAAATCAGATAAAGGGTCAGAAGACAAGCTTTCCTAGCTTTAAATGGCAAAATGTGCCAATAGGAGTCTACGGATGTGAGTGACTCCAGGTCTCAAATGCCTTGTCAAGCCGACCATGATCAAGTGCTGGTCAGATAACCCTAAGAGTTTACTGCCCCCACCAACAAAGCTACCTTCATGCCTAGTCATAAAAATGGAAGTTGGAACCCTCCAGCGGGACTGGGCAGGCTGATGTGGCCAGTGAGAGCCCCGCAATGCCATATTCAATGAGTTTGAAGTCTTGCTGAAGCATTCAGTTTTGTCGCCAAAATCTGAAAACAGGCAACCTTGATGTTGTAGTGGCAGAAGTCACCTCATCTTGCCGCGTATTTCCATTGGTTCTTTTCAATTTCACATTCAGTCTCTCTGGAGCTCAAAATCTATCAGCCGGACCAATCAGGAAGCTGACATAGGGCAGGGATGCTTGAAGTGATGTCCTACTAATGCCTTAAATGTTATGATAGTTTCTTTTGTCTTATTGTTGCACCCCAGTTGAGAGATGTGTCTCCTGTAATAAGACAATGTCTGGGGACTTTGAAGCAACATTTGTCAGTACTTTCTTCCTCTTAATGTAGTTAGTGAGGTCATTGACATTGATAGATTATGCAAAGTTGTTTGGACTGCTCTGATAGATCAGAGTCCCTCACGGCGGGTGCAGCAAACACAGACACCTATAGCAGAAGTGGGGCAACGGTAGTAGGTGTGGCTCTTGGACAATGCTGCCATGTGAGGTGCAATAAGTGACAAGACAATGGGTACGTAGGTTCTATAAAGCACTGTACACCAAGTATATGTTGGTGTTCTAATAATCAATAACGTAACACACTAGAAAGGAATGTAGCATGCAGTTCTAATGAATATGAGAAATATAAACTGCTTTAAACAGGCAAGTAAACCTCCTGCCCCTCCGCCACCCCGGATCCCTCATCACATTCATGTTACAAACCAGGATCACTCTGAATCGCACAGCCTTACCAAAACCACCTCCCTCTCCTGAACAGGCCCTGGGCAAATGCAACATGTAACTGCAAAAGGAGGTAAATGACCTCGACCAGAAGGCGCTAATCCAGTCATGCAGCCTAGAACAAGAGAGACAAAACACTCCACTCAAGCCGCCATAATCATCAGATAAATGTCCACCCATCCGCAATTCTCAAAGTATCAGATGGATCTCACCTATGTGATCTCTCAGAGAGAGAGCAAAGTTCCCTGGATTGACTGAGGGCTGCGTATAGTCAGGGTTTGATGGGTGGGCACGACTTATTGCTTCCTCTCAAAGGAGAGTCGGCTCCATCTAGAGGCACCTCCCACAGTACAGTATCCAACCCCTGACATTTCGGGGAGTCATCACTAGGGCATTCACGTTGAAGATTTTCTATGTCCAATCCCATTGTCGTTGCCCGTTGGCTCACAATGTCAGGTCACGAAATCTTCATGTCAGTTCCAGGAAGTGAGGACAAGAATTGTTCAAGATCATCCGGATCATCAAACTCTTTATGTATGTATGTATGTATGTATGTATGTATGGTGTCCTGTCCTATACTGCCACAAATAAGGCCACCTGGTAAGTATGCTCTACATGTTCAAGAAAAGACAAGGCACCACAGTAGCATAATACCTTGTTCAGTAGTCCATCCAACACAGCCTTGGATATATCAGGCAGTCAGCATTCAAACATCAGGGGTAGGAAGTTGTACCAGAGATAGGGAGGCCACCTCTACAGTATGTCTATCCTCCGATTGTCCGGGCACACGCCATTAGGTAAACCACAGATAAGGACGTGTGCATCAGAAGAGCAAAAGAGCCCAATCTGTATTTAGTTCGGCAAAGCCACCATATGTGGGGTTGAGGAGAGGCAGAGGCCTCCCGTGTGCGTACTAGGGTAGGGGCTCAGCCCACTGATGTTTCCAGATGTTAGTCCCATACCCACTCCTAAAGAGGAAGTTAAAAATCTGGGAATCTGGCTTGACCCCAAACTCTCCTTTGAGACCTATACTAGGAAAGTCACAGGGAAATGTTTTGGGATTCTCAAAATGTAAAAAAAACCTCTGAATATTCTTCCCATTTTAGCCGGGAAAACCCTGTTCCACACTATTGCTTCAGCACAGCTGGACTATGGGGATGTCCTCTACCTTGGAGCAACAACGAAAAAGTCTACACAGGCTGCAACCTATTCTGAATGCGGCAGCCGCCTGGTTCTCAATCTACTGAAGAAAGCTTCATCGCTGAAAGCCCTTAATGCCCTGCACTAGTTGCCTGTTAATAAAAGAATCCTCTTTAAAGCCTTGTGCTTTTACCATAGGATTCTGTTGGGTAAGGGACCTAGTTACTTACATGATCTTCTTACCCCTTATAATCAGACACGTCACCTAAGATCAACAAGGGGCTCACCTGCTCATAATTCCTAAAATTCAAAGAGCAAGAATGGGTGCGCGCTCTTTCGGCTACTTGGCAGCCAAAAACTGGAACACATTACCCCTTCCACTTCGAGCTGAGCCATTGGAAAACGCTTTGCAGAAAGGTTTGAAAACTTGGCCCTTTCAGCTGTGAGTTTCTAAGGATCACATCTGCCCCTGCTGCATGGCTCTTTTCATTAGTCTCTCTTACCTGTTTCCAAGAAGTAGTTCCTACCACGGGGACACACCACTTGGTGTAATCAGGCACTTTATAAATGATTTTATTATTATTTATTATAATTATTATTATTAGCACGGTATCCACGGCCTCCGTTAAGCTCAAGGAGCCATAGCTGTTCGAGGCCTGCAGATCCCCTGTGCTGCAGTCTCTGCGGCCATCTAGGCCTGACAGCAGGCCAAAACCACAACGTAGGGTCCTCCTCCCACTCCCCTGCCCTCCTCCAGGCCCTGAGGTAGGTGGAACCCATCCCAGTTCAGCACAGTGCAGGCCTGTGGAGTAGAAGGCGGCCCCTCCCAGGCTCTCCGGATCGTTGGAAGTGATGCACTCCACCAGGGACGATAAAAGGGGTTTCGAGTGGCATCCCTTGTCGCGCATCAGGTCTGCTCCATGTGGTGATGTGAGAGGCTCGGGGTATGACATGTTTTCCAGAGGGGCCACCGGATGGCTCAAGCACTTAAGTGGGAGCCGGCCATCTTGGGCATTGTCAAACATCTCCTCCACACATTTAGATGTTGGTGAAAGATGAATTTGAACCTGCAGTCAGGTCTAAATGCACAAAATATTGGTTTCATTTTCTGTGTGCGCTAGTGTACCATTTTCTCATTTGAGCTGCCAGTACCTTATGCCAAATGCCAGTCAAGCCAATTTATAGCCTTATTGCCTAAATTGAGGTTACTTTGCTCAGTTGTGGGAAATTAATTCAGATGATGTATTCTCTTTGTTTGAGAAATATTTTAGCAGTTTTTTATTCTGTGCAATATTAAGGATGTTGGTTTTGACCCGTAAGTTGTAATCAATGATGGGGTGATGCTATTATTGCACTCTGAAAACTGCTGCAACCTCCTTGGGCCTTCTTAAAATGATTCTTTTCTTTTGTAAATTGCCTAGATTGAAACTAGTTGTAGAAAAATAATAACATAATCTAATTTCTGAGATTGTTATTCACTCTCGAAGTATATTAATTTGTAATGCAGACAGTCAAAACTACACCAGATTTCTGAAGGACTACATTTATGATTAGGGATCAGTTAAGCATTGTTGAAAGACATGGGCAAGCGAAAGACATAGCACAACCACAAACCGATATTTTTGTTGGTATTCACAAATGTATCTTTTACTTACAAGATACGTCTATTGAGTATATGTGTTTGTATATATCTATCCTAGGGAGCAGAGCAAAATGTACTTCAATAGAAACTCTAGCCAGGGCCTATATACACATATTTGAAAGCTTTGACTATAACTTGCACATGTTTTCTTTCAAATAGATCTAGTCCATATCTTGATAATCTCTTACTTCCCTTAAAATGGTAATTCAGAATTGTTTCTTTGGTACTTTAAGGTAAACCTTCCTTGGAGAACATGCAGTGGAGTATAGATCCAGGCGCAGATCTTTCCCAGTATAAAATGGATGTAACCATGATTGATACTAAGGTACAGAAACTGTATATGTTCTTCAATATGGGTTTTACTACATGTTTCTTAATGGATGTGTTGCTCCTTTTCCTCCACATGGTATGTCCTCCTTTTTGTTGTTGTAACGATTTTACAAAGTGCCTCCCCAATTTGCACGTTCTTATGAATTTCATGGTTGCTGAGTCTCTACCTTCAAAAAGGCTCATTCTTTGCTTTTCACTAGTTTTGTGCTTGTTCTTCTTTGCATTCTTTTTGAATCTTTAAGTCTATTACTAGTTCTATTGCCTTGCTTCCTTCTAGAATTGCAACTGCTGTGTTGGAAAATTTCATTTGAACTGTTTTGTTGCGAGTACCAAATATGTTTGAGCAATAAGTATTCATCAACAACATTTAAAGGTAGGATTTTTCTCAGTTTAGGAGTAGTAAAGTTAGGACTCCTAACTTTACTACTCCTAAACTGAGAAAAATCCTAACTTTAAGACTTTAGGTATTCACAGAAGGCATTTAGGAGTCCTAACTTTAGGACTCCTAAATTACTTCTGTGAATACCGAAATGAGTAAGTGCCTTCTGTGAATACCGAAATGAGTAAGTGTCTTCTGTGAATACCAAAATGAGTAAGTGCCTTCTGTGAATACCAAAATGGTAGTAAGTTTAGGATTTTGTCTTAAGTTAGTTCTGTGAATAGGGCCCATAGTTATTCAGTCTGCTTAGTTCTGGTGTTTTTACCTAGTCGCGTCCCATTAAAACACTTGCAACATGCCTTCATACATTAGTATTATAAACCCCTCTAGATCGCACATGATCCAGCGGGCTTAAAGAAATTCTGTCTCATATGCTCAACTCTACACCATAATACTCACCTTATTCATAAAATCATCACAAGGCCCATAAATGACTGAGACAAGAATTGACCAACTGAATCATGTGACCTAATTATTCGTAACTAATTACAAATCTATTATATTTATATACAACTGCAGTTTATCTTTGTCTTTTTATTAGAAAAGTACATTTAATTAAGCCACCTAGACAATGGATTAACTAATGGTAACTTGACTCGAAATAAACAAGACTAGCTTGTCATTTCAAAATCTATTTTATTAGCTTAATTTTCAAGTAAAGAGCATTTTCAAAATATTATTTTTTTATTAGAATTTATTAAACTTCATTTTAAGTAAAGGCACATTAGACTGCCAGTTCAAATCAAATCTGCATGAAAAGTATTTAAGCAAAAGATTCTCATTCCCTAAACCCTATTTCCCTAACTAAACTAAATGGAACCTAAAGGGAAAAACATAAGTTCAGATTTCTCTTACGGGAGTCAAAAGTCCAACAGCATCTCACGATCACAGGAACGAGCCAGCCAGCTCCTCCCAAGTGGCCAAGTTTTTATACCTTTTTTCTATCTAAAACTAGCTAAAAGAATACATTTAGAGAACCATCCTGCGAATTGATTGGCTGACAGCCGTCAGTCCACATAAAGTCATTGCCTCATCTTTCGAAATCATATTTTTCCTTAGCGCCATTGTTCATTGTCTACGAGTAACATTTGCTTCCGAGGTTCTTAGCAACATTTTATTGAATAACAGTTCGTTGCTTCCTCAGCTTTGGCCTTTCTGCCGTGTCCTGTTCTTGGAACAGTTATACTTCGCGAGGCACATCCTGCACCGTTCAGTTCCACGTATTTGTTTACTGAAGATAATAAACGACAGACTTTTATTCATTCTTTGCTGTGCACGGCTCATCATGACAGGACTTCCAAAAACCTCCATTTTACGCTAGGCCTCAGGCCACTTTTTCGAAACTCTAGTATGCAAGGAAACACAAGACATCAATTAATTTGAGTAATGAAAGTCATTCTGTTACCCACCCTCTTCACTAATGTCAACCCATTACTCTATGCTACCTAGCTTTAAGCACAAGAATGCAACAAACCATTGCCACATAAAAGGCACGACATGGACAAAAGCACATTTAAAAATAAGCACATGCTATTATTTAATTATTGTTGACAAAGCGAATAGACAAAGTTAATTTATTATTTAAGACGTACTGGCAAATGCAACAAGAGCACATAATGTTAATCCCGTGTGTTCATGAAGGTGCACATTACTCTAGGTTGAATTAATACAAATCATGCGAAATGTATTAGAAATATTTAATTATGGAAGTTCAATTCAGCGAATAAAAACGCAATTAATTTTAAAAGTTCGCTTCATCACACACATACCCCACAGTTTAAGTGTTCTAGTTGTCGCTGTATACTTAAGCGTAGATCAAAAGGGAATAATGGACTGCATACACTGAAAGTGACAAATGACATGCAATGTGCCGGTCATATATACATGCATTGACCATCATTTGAGTCCCCTGGCTTAGACACAGCAATGGAAGACTAAAGAAGGGCCTACTTGTGTGTTGTTAAGAAGATATCCACAGGAGTAGGGAGGAGTTTGTAGAGTGTGTGTGATAATTAGCGCCTGGTAAGGAAGCGAGAATTGATTGTGGTTTGTTCAGTTTTATTTTGCGTTGTTTCTTATGTAATAATAATAAAGGAATCTTGTTGTGCGCAAACTTAGCCCAATGGGCGTCAAGGCGCCTAATTCAAGAACCAGCTCATAACAAAAGCCCTGCAGTTCAACCTATGTAGGCTCTTGAAAAGCACCACGTTTTTAAGGCCTTTTTGAACAGATCCAGGGAGGGTAGAGTTTTGATCTCCACAGGCACGATGTTCCAAAGCTGGGGGGCAGCGACAGAGAAGGCCCTGGCTCCCCATCTGGTGAGCTTGAAACGAGGGACAACAAGCTGGAAGAGTCCCGAAGAGCGGAGACACCTTGTGGGATGGTAGCGAGTAAGCAGGGAGCTGATGGCGCCTTTAGGTCCATCCTCGAGGGCTCTATATGTCAGGCAGAGAATTTTAAAGTAAATTCTGTGCTGGATAGGCAGCCAGTGGAGGTCTCTCCTCGCGGTAGTAGCAGAAGATGCCCTAGGAAGATCTAGGACGAAACGTGCAGCAGCATTCTGCACGATTTGCAGCCGATGTATGAGGCCCTTGTTGGACTCCATGTAGAGAGAGTTGCAGTAATCTAACCTGGAACCAACAAGGGCGACTGCAATCTGCTTACGTGCTTGAAGGGACAGATAACTGCGAATTCTATTGAGTGTTCTGATTACTCCCCAACAGGTTGCAACCGTCTGATTCACCTGAAGGGACATCTAGAGTGACGTATCAAACACCACACCCAAATTTCTGGCAGATTGAGAGGGGGTGGGGCAGGCTCCAAGAGAGGGAGGCCACCACTCACTTGACCAGACATCTTGGTCCTTCCCAAAGACCAGCACCTCAGTCTTGTCGCCATTTAGCTTCAGGGAGTTGATGACCATCCAATCTGCAACATGTTGCATACAGGACCTGAAGCTAGAGGCAGATGTTATGACAGAGGACTGGGTGAATGACACCATAATCTGGGTGTCATCGGCGTATGATACCACCTCCATCCCCTGCGATCTTACAAGCCTGGCGATGGGGGCCACGTAGATGTTAAACAGGGTCGGACTTAATGCCGACCCCTGTGGCACCCCACATTGCAGAGACTTAGCTGGGGAGAGGTGGTTTCCGAGCATCACTCTCTGTTCCCTATCAAGGAGGAAGGAGTTGAGGAGGCTCAGGGCCGACCCAGTGATACCTGCCTCTCTAAGCCGAGATGTTAAGATGGCAGGAGACAAGGTGTCGAATGCGGCCGTGAGGTCCAATAGCACTAGAACAGTAGTTTGTCCAGCATCAACTTTGCGTCGGATGTTGTCGACTACAAAGGTGAGAGCAGATTCTGTGCTATGATGTTTTCGAAATCCATGTTGGGTGATGTCAAGATACTCAGAGGCCTCGAGAAAGGAAGATAAATGGCGATTCAGATGTGCTTCTAGAATTTTCGCAGTTGCAGGGAGCAGGGAAATGGGCCTAAAATTTTTAAGGAGGCCGGGGTCAAGTGAAGGTTTCTTGAGAAGCGGCTTCACGATAGCCTTCTTCCATACCGATGGAAAAGAGCCTTGGGCAATCGCCTTATTCATCACCTCCAGCAAGGAGGGAAGAAGACTGCTCCTACACTCTTTCAGCTTTTTAAGAGGTAGTGGGTCCAACCGAGAGGAGGATTTCGTCCTGTCGAGTAGAAGATTCAATCCTTCCAGAGACAGAGATGGAAAATCCGAAAGAAGACTAGAAGGGGCTCTATCCAGTGACTCAAGAGAGCTTATGCCAGGAGGAATATTCTCATCCAGAGCGAGACATTGTACTTCTAGTGAAGTGTGGAGATCAAAGATTTTTTTATGAAAAAAGTCTGCAATGTCATCGCAGAGACGTTGAGAACTGACTACGGGGTCTGGGAGTTGAAGGGAGCATAGCGAATCCGCAATTTTGAAAAGCTCCCTAGAGGAAGTGAGTGAGCTAGTAAGGTTGGAAAAGTATTCCTGCTTCTCCATAATCACTTTTTGCTTATACTCCCGTAGAGCAGACTTATGAGCTTCCCGGTCCATAGGATCCCAAGATTTCCTCCACCTCCTCTCACTGCTTCTGCAGCCCTGTCTTAGTAATCTAAGATGGTCCGAAAACCATGGTGCTGATGGTTTACGTCGGGCTACATATCGCAGGGATGCTGGGGCAAGTTTTTCTACTGCATTGGTGATGGAATCCTTCAGATCTTGGGCTGCCTCATCCACATCTTTTGGGAAAAGAGCCTCAGGGGAAGGAACAAGAGAGGCAAGGGCCTCATCCGTGAGGTTTCTAAAATTTCTTCTAAGAAATATATTTTTATATGAGCTACAGTTCATGAACAAGTAAATGTTTTGAAGGCATTTGTGGGTTAGTGTTGATGGGGGTATCCCCTACAAGAATTATTTCGGCTGGTGGGAATTATTTCTGTTTGCTGTAAAACTTTCTTTCATTCTATTAAACAAAAAAAAGTCTTACTCCTTCCCTGAGAACTCAACCAGACTTGCGTGCATTCAGGAAGCTACTAAAAAAAACTTCCTGTTCCGATTATACAAAAAGGTATCTGTTCATAACTCTCTGGTTGAACGCTGAGTACCACACCCCCAATGCGCCCGGATGTGCTAGTACTGCATTATGTCTCTAAAATGCCTCTCAAATGTCCCTGGTTAGTTTCTACAGCATCCTTCACACGTTTTATAGGTATAACCACACTATTGGCAGACAAAAATCTGTATAAAAAAACAATTGGATCCTGTACACCAAAAGAGGGTAATTTAGCTTTTTTCCTGTGCTAGTGAGGGTAATGACGTCTTCATGGGCTTAGCACGGATTGCTGTGATTTACAATGCAGTTTGGGCCTTACTTGGGGTAATTTCTGAAATTTAGGGGGGCTTTAGTTCAATTCACTTTATACAACGAAGAGCATTTATTGTTTCAGCATTTGTACTAGTTATTCTTTCCACTAGGACATTGCTTTGTAATCTGTTTGATCATTTGTTTTCTTATTGGTCGAAGAACGGTTTGTCTTCTTCCTGGATTAGCATGTAGCGAAGACTCTAAATTATTCACCGTTTGGAAGGAAAATCCAGTTCAGATAAACTCATAAACTGAGGACTGATTCACCAGTAGCATTATTTTTACCCGAAGCTGTATTAGAATGGTTTGCCTAGAAATGAAATAAGTATAGTCCATTCCTTATTTTACATGTTTTACAGTCCGTAATGTATGAGCAAGCCCTTGCAGCATCTGCATATACAACTCCTAAAACGCTAACAGTCTTTTATTCTGATAATTAAGAATACCTGGCACTAACTAGTTGTGAAGAATAAAGGAAGAATCTGTGACATGTCCTTGTGTGTTTATTACCAGAATTCTAACACTAAAAAAGGAATAGTTAATTCAATTCTGAAAAAATGTCTGTGGTTGAGGTTTACATGAAAACAAACATTCCAATTGTCCAGCCTTGCATCTGCTATATTAGCAGCCTGGTCCCATTGTAAATTCTATACAAATGTTTTGAGAGGCATGTCTAACTGGTCTTGAGTTCAAGTTCTTATACATATTTATGCTATCTGCTTTTCAGCTATTCACTGTCCTTTTTAGGTCTCGGGCTGGCGAAAGCAGTGCATGTACTGCTATGCCATGCAGAGGCCTTTTGGAATCGATACGATTCCAAGGTGCACGCGGGGAGACAAACGAGACAGAAGATGTGCACACAGGGATTGGATGCTTTACTGGCGGGGTGATACACTGGGGACTTTTTTTCGCCGCCAGTAAAGGCATTCTCTGCATGCTCATCTTCTGTCTGAACCATGACCGGCCGCTCTTGTTTGATTGATGGCGTGATCCTCGGCACTGACATCCTATTTGCAACCATCCTGGGAGATCAGGGCGCTTGGGAGCCTCCAGACCCGGGCCTTGCATGGGAGCAGGAAAGAAAAGGGGCGGGCGGAGATCTTTCACTCAGGGTATTGTGAGCCTGTTGACATTCTGGGGTCTGTTCTCGCCCTATGCACTTTTCCCACTGATGTGCTGTAGCAGACTGAATTGCCAGAGGGAGTCTTCAGTTCCACGACTAAATGTACAGCTATTGAAACGTTAGACAAATGTATACTTACTGATATATACCTTCTACGTTCAATATATTGAAACTGCATGTGTAGGTGTAGTCAGTGTTCGGACACATTGTTTTGGCACGCGATTAATCATTCATGTCACTAAGACAGAGTCTTCCTGGCTCAAAGCGTTGTAGCTGAGCACTCACCTGCTCTGGGATCCCAGCGATGTCGCCCCTTGTGCGGCAGAGCTGCTGTTCTTCTGTCTGCTTGTCCTCCGGAGAGACCGGGCACTGGGAGGGGGGACCGAGGACGGTACTCCTGCTCGGGAACCGCATGCTCACATCTGGGCCCTTGGAAGCCAGTACGGCAGACACAGGTCTGCGGGCGACTGCAAGACCCCTTGTTTTGGCATGGAGGAGCACAGACCGATGGGAAAAAAGAAGGAAGATTCTCAGCAAGGCCTACATGTACAGTACAAGAAAAGACAGCTGAAAATCCAGCGCGCAGGCAGTTCATGCCCAAGGAGACGCAGATGGACATGGCAATGCAAGCTCACTCATCATGACATGGGGACTTGTCCCACCTTGATAACATCAAGTACACGGCCAGGCCCGATGTTTGATGGCACCTCGAACGGTAGCACTCTCACGCACTTTGAACAAACACGTTGGAGAATGCATACAATGGAGGTGTCCAGCGTAGGATCAGGAGGGTTTACGCCATACCGTCTTCCTGCATATCCAAAAAGGTACATTTACATACAATGAATATACCCGGAGCTCTTTCACAAACCCAGTGGTTACCCTCAGATTAAAAAATGGATCAGCCCCTACCGGATCTACACTGGACACCCTTGAGGTGAACAATTATATTTTCCTTTTACTTGGCGCATCCTGCAGGACCTCTGACCTAACACTTAACACTTGTGGTAAGCCAAATGTGCACTGTCATAAAGCACTCTATATATTTATGTTGGAGTTTGTATAGTGCTAGCTACACCCATTGGGTGTCAGTGCTTCACACAACAAGCCACAGTACATAAGCACTTTAGCTTTGTGCCAAACATTTTGATGAGGGGAGCATTGGGGGCTATGAGTTACAAAGCACATCTTTATATTTGAGTCAGTTCTTGTAAAGGTTCCGCTCCAGTCCTACTACGTGCCTATAGATCTTGCAAATGAACCCCACATGACATTCTATATCCTTTTGAGGACGTATTGTAAGCCAAATTGTACTGCAGGTTGTACGCTATACTCCTCATAGGAGATGGAATGGCAAATTGCATGACTGATTACATGTGACTGATAAACAGTCCAAAAAATTGTAACTCAATAGGCATAAAAAAGTATTTTAAGTTGCATGTGCCTCACAGAATAGTGTGCTACTCCTCTTTTAAGATTTCTTGGTGGTCATAATAAAACATGTGTTGTTTGCCTGATGTGTGTTAAAAATAAGGACAATCATGAAAGGGAAGCCAACAAGCTAAACCCGTAGGATACACTTATAATGTCCGACAACCATCACTAATCTCTGTGAACCAAGTCATTCACACCAAAAGAGGACAGGCACCAAAGCCCAAAGATATCTGACACTTAAGGCTGGCATCATGGAGGTCTGTAACACAGTTCGCCTTTTCCGGTTCCGCTCACATCCCTCTCCAGTCTTATAATGGACTGTCCAAAGTATTAAACATTCTTGGACAACCAATACTTATTCAAACAATTACCAAAATACAGACTATCCAGGTGGATCCCTGTCGACCCAAAAGGTCAACAGAGTGGGTGTCTTAATTGCTGCAGCAGCTCAGGAGGGGGTTTGTCAGTTTATAGTAATCACCGTGAAGCCAACATAGAGTAACTTATAGCAGCCAACTAATGTAATGAGTACATTCTGTGTCTCACTCTTCTCCGTCACACTGCTAAGCGCTCTGACCTAAGCAAGAAACGATAAGAGCACCACTCTGGTCACTTACACACAACACCACAATACTCCCCACAAAGGCCCACAGCCGAGAACACACCCTTCCAAACAAGCCTCTCCTCCATAGTGCTATATTGACAACAACAAGGGGCCCCAATTCAGTCAGCAGGGGACCTCGGGGATCATACTCATTCAAACAACAGTGGTCCCATGCATTCCATAGTATATGACCAATAAATATAGACAAAGTCAGATCTATATTTGGAGTGACATGTCCAGCCGGACAGTGGTCCTTCAAGTTTACTTAATAAACAGTAATTCCAATAAAACGAAGATACCTTCCACAGTACACCGGTGTGGTACACAAGCCTGTGCCCAACACTAGCGGGGTGGTTACAGATGGTGAGAAATAGAAGGGTTTTTTAAGGCAAACAAGCGTTTTTCTGTTCACATTCAAATTATACAGAAAATGTCAAAAAGCACCATTACAATAGCAATCAAGTATTTGTATAAGGTGTGCTAAGCAAGTCGACGGCGTTTTGGTCCCCCTAAAGGGTAATGGGGACCATCATCAGGACAATCAATAATTGCCTTAATCGCTAAAACCTCAAAATGCCAAGGCAGCGTAATGGTATTGTTTTGCCGTAAGGGTAAGCAAAAGGCCTGGACCAGCAGCCCCAAATAAGCCGTGGGTTGCCGCGTTACACAATCGTAATCAAGCGACGCCAGGGTAAGCCGTTTTAGTCGGTCTTTGGAAGTGTTCCCTGGCGTCCTCTCCTCCATAGTGCAGCAATCTGATGATGTGATTGAGCGCCCTTCGATGGAGTACAAAGTGCTATATAAATGCTATTACAATACTATACAATTTATTTTGTTTTAGAATTGTGTTGACATGGTAGGAAGACATAGACAACAAGCATTGAAAATGCTGTAGGTCTCGCCTTTAAGTTAGTCATTTGCTTTGCTAATGGTATTGTATAGAAAAGCAAATGGCTTTAACTTAATAAAAGGCGAGACCTATTGCATTTTTATTGCTTGTTAGTCTCATGTTATGCACTGTAATTGTGATTTGTAAAACTCCTTTTAAGTAACTTTACCTCTACATTTGATGTTGTATATTTACCAATCACCCTATGGAAGAATTTTTTTATAATGGTTTAATTGATTAGTATGTAATTATTATTATGAATACTTTTCGAGTATATCTAGTACTCCAAAGTGTATTCAATATACTGTGTATGTCTAGGAGGAAAATCATGCAAAAGCCGAAGGTGAAGAAGTGGACAACACCTACATTAGCGAAAGTATGCTGTACCGAGTGAGAAAACAACAGGCACTGGGAGAAGACAGTCCAGGTGTGTAATTTTAATGCTTGTCTGTTCGTTTGATTTTTATTTATAATACTTCTTTTAACCTGCACTAATAACAGCATATCTGTGCTGTTTGTTTAGTGTGCTCAGGGGCTTTATTTTGCAAATGATTGAAAGTCTTTACTAGACATTTCAGTTCAGTATCACATAACGAGAGTTATGTCTGCCAGGTGTGTGATTCTTAATCCGGACACAGCCGATATTACAACTATCCTCTCTTACCTCATACATGCTCTTATCATATGTGTCCTTGAAAGTCGCAAACAGTGGCAGTAAGCCAGTTTCCTGAATTAAAAAAAAGCCAGAAAATCCCAATTAAAAAGCTCAACTACATGTGTGCGTCTTGTTAGTTTTCTCAGTAGTCAAGATGTAGCACCTGCTTTCCTTAAAGCAAGAAATTTGACAACCCATTTTTAAGAGATTAGTTACTTTTCAGTAGTTAAGATGTTACATTTCATTTTGCAGATTCTACATCATTTTCAGTTTGTTTTTGCCAGTTGCCTCTATTATGTGTGGCTTAAGAAATGTGTTTCCACCAAGTTTCCCGGTTCGTCTTATAGATCTCCATCTTACAGTTGTAGAGCTATTTCTTGTTGTCCTTCTCTTATGGTGTGGCAGATTCAAACCTTGGGTATGTAATGTTATTTGTTCAAAAAGCATATTCCCTCTGACGTACTGCATTTCCAGTATCAATACAAAGGAACCCCTGTGCGCAGCTAACCTCTGCTTTGGCCGTGTATAGCAGATTTTGGGCCGAGAGCCTGGCCTTTGAACACAGATCGTTTAGCCATAGTTCATTGACTAATCCATTTGCAGACTGAAAACAGTAAGATCTCATGAGAATAATATGTGATTGCATGGAACAATCTCATAAGAATAACAGGTTTTCCTTGAAGGAAGAAGTTTTGGAAACACTGAGCCACCAAATTGCAATGGTAAGTAATTTGTCTGATCATTTACTTTCTTCTGTTTTGCATTAGATGGCAGTAATGCAAATGATAGTCTAGAAGAAATGTTTGATCGAACAGCGTACGGCGAGTATGAATCCTGTCTCGTAGAACGAAGCCCAGCTGGAATGGGTTATCAGAGTGGATGTGATGAAGAGGAAGGGGAAGATCAGGAACTATTGCAGACGGAAAATCACAAAGTGAAGAGTAAGTTGAACTAATTGTACAGTTCCTCAAATGAGATGGTCAAGCTATTTTTTTTATTATAGAGATCTTTTCAGGTCTTAAATAATTTTAGTCTCGGTAGATTTCACTTCTTGTTTGGGGACTCTAACAAGTGCATCCTATTACCAGGATTACCATATGACTAGCCAATTTTTATTAGAACTTAGGACTGGAGAGACACAGTGGTTGATCTAAAGGACGAACTAGGCAGCTACATATTGCACAAACATTATCTTAATAAACCTCTTTGCTGGGACTTAAATACATCAGAGTGGTTCCTGTATGTGTTGTGGACACTGCATAACCTATTTGTTTCAAACTTCTCTAAAGATGGGTAGCCGTGAGAAGAGAGGGCCAGGTTATATTGCTCCAGTTGTCACCTTTTCATGACATGCAGTCTTGTTTACATTGACTGGATCCTTCAATGTTGTGCAGATGCATAGGGCATAGCAAGTATTATTTAGCATTTAGGTAGGTCACAAGTGTCTCTTTTTAAGCATCATTAAGAGGCTACATTTCGAACTCACACCATGGTTGATTGAAGTCAAAATTGGTGAGTTTTTTAGTTCTGATTTTAAGAGCGCGTGATTGGGGGTATTGCGGATGTGCATTGGCATCCTCTGCTTTTGCCCTTATATCCTGGTCAGAATGGAGAGGGGTGAGATTTAATAGCAGTGGATTTATTTCTGGGTGGTTATGTGTAGAGGTGGGAATGTATGTGTGCACCAAGGCTGCTAAATATTTGTAATTGAGGCATTGAAGGCCAACAGTTCTGTTATCTAAAGGGATTCAACAAACAATTACCAGCTAAGTAGTAATAGGGTTGTCTCCTCACACCAACAATGAAACTTACAAATACGTTTCAAGCCTTTGGTGATATTTGTTAGGCAGGCAGGTCATTGTGCTGGACTTTGCAATGGTTCTGGTACAAGGTTTCTAGTGTGCTTCTATTATGGAGGAGATTTCCAACGAAATGAAGGGCACTGTTTTTTTGAGCTTCTGTTAGTAGAAGGTTGAATGGACTACAGAATCTATTTGAGTATTGCTTTCCGTGCCCCATGTCACACCTAATTTCCTTACCGAGGCTTTAATCGGGACTGTGTCTATGAAGAAGTTGGATGGGACACTGTGATTTGCCTTGGTGTATTGGTCATAGGACTGTGGTCTCAGTTTTGTAGCAGTTGAGTTTTACGTTGACTTGACTCACACAGGGATCATTTTCTTGAAGCTCTTGGGGATGTTTGAGAATTGGTCTTGGTCACCTGGGACATTCATGTTTATTATTGTGTTGCCACATATGCATGAGTGAGGGCTGGGCTGACAAGGGTAGGTACTTTGTAGGTACACATGTTTGGAGACATATATTAAGTGTTTTGATTTGCATCAGTTTTTGAAAGGGTTTCTAGTCCCTCCACTTGATAGCACAGTATCTACAGGTTGGAATCAGGAGGAGTCTTTAGACGTGTCAAAACTGATTTACAACGATGATGCAGCTGCATCTTCTGTTATCGACTGTATGGTCGACATTCTCAGAATTAACACTCCTGAGACTACCGGAGTCAGTGTTAAAAGCAATTCTGAGGTTATCCTTTAGATTTCTCACAGTTGTTTAATAGTGATGGGTTTTTAGCCCCTGCCGAAGTTTGATGATGTCTTTTGACCTCTGTTCCAACAGCTCCTTGCACTTTGAACATATGTCACATTTGAGCCTATTCCTTGATCCAATTAAGAGTAGGATAAGTGTGCCTTCTTCTTCGCCTGGTGAAATTACGTGATTGTAATGTTAACTTTTGTAGCCTTCATTTTCCTTCATGAGTAAATTCCTTGTGTCAAGATTTATTTAAATATGTCTGATAATTGCATTGTAGAGTCTCACTTTTTAGTCCTTCTTACCACTTCCTCTACTATTTAAAATTTGGGAACACGTTACTCCTTTAACACTGTATGGTATTCAATTAGGAGCGATTCTCCATTCCAGTAGCATTCCTCCTGAAAAGCATCCATGGGCTGCAGTTCAGAGCGGAGGCAGCTTTGTTCACCTTTCTGAAGCATTTAGCAACTATAGACATGCAATAAGCTTTGTTTCTCTATATGCTAATTAGAGGGAACAAACTGATGGCCAGATGTACTAAGAATTAATTTGGTAAAAGGGCTCGCAAGTTGCGCACTGACTTTTACCGAATCTCTTCTGTATTTGCAAACCTACCTATGTACTAATAAGTCGGTTAGCAAAAACCTAATTTGTAGTGTCACAATTCGACTTACTCATGAAAATTAATGAGATGGGTTTCAATTTGCTACCTACTAGGAATCGCCCAGATGCTGGCCTGATGAGGTCATCAGACCACCATGTCTGTGATTGCTTTAAAATGCAGCACTTTGTTGTTGTTAAAATGCAACCCATTTTCCTTAAATGAAAATGGGAAAAAAAGTAAAAGTTGAAATAACATTTTTAAGAGTAGGCTGTGGTCTCTGCCTACTCTTACAAAATGTTTTTTCAACATGCACAAAGGGGAAGATGGGAATGGGTCCATAGGGTACCCCTTCCTGTTTGCAGATGGGTTACCACTACAGTTGAGTAGTCTGTAAAATATTCATGTTTTGCGACCGGATTTCGGTCGCAAAACATTAATACCATCCCATTCTGTATCAGTATTTAAATCAGACACCCTAAACCGGCCCCTTCCAAATACTGATTCGGTATTAGGTTGCAGACCCAAATTGGGATTCGGTAACATGTTGCCAAATCGTAGTTTTGGTTACATACATAACCCAATTCCTTTTTGTGGTTGCAAATAACACGATTCTCGAAATCTGACTTTTTTACAAACAAAAAACAAGCTCCGTACATCTGGCCTTGATACTGTAGAGGCTGTTTTCTGAAAACTACCTACGGAATTCCATGCCAGCACTCTAGGCTTTCCTCAGATTGTATTACTGTATAGGATTATGTAGGATTTTATTAATGGTTAGATATATAAGTAGCAACACATCGGTTTCCATTGAACATTTCGTTGCCTAATGCCCAATCTCGATGTTTGTTTCTGCTTTACGGCTTGGGACTATCAGCATTATTTACAATTGACATAAAGTTAAGTAGGGACATTACAGTGTTAGAAGTCTTGTTAAATTTGCAAACACTTAATTGTAATACCACTGACAAATGGTGAGCCGTGCTTTTCCTTATAAATGTAAGGCTCATGAGATATAATATAGGTCAGAACACCCTTAAACTGTATATTCTAAACGCCATAAGTACTGGCGACACTTGCTTTTATATTAATAAATTACCTATTTGGATGTTAATTACATTTCAGTGGATCCATGTCCATAATGTATCTTCTTAATGCTGATGTTGCTTCCTCACTACTTTATATCCCTTCCTTTTTGCCACGGATCCTCAAGGTGACTCTGATTACTGTACATGAGAGATATGGTATGAAAATAAACCTAAAATAGAGTCCGAATTGTGGTTGTCAGGAAATGTAGTTATTTGTTCACCCATAGCCTATGCAACATTAAATCATTCTGTCTCGCATCTTTATTATACATTGTTTGTGCAACCTAATTCTGACACACTTTTTTTATTTACTTTACTGCCCTACTGATGTCCATAATTAGTTGTCTCCTTCAGTAAACTACTATATTGTTGTTATGGGTACTTGCCAAGGAGTAACAAGTCAATTTAAAATAACATATAAATGAAATCAGGTATACTTTATTTACTGTGTTGTATAAACTTTATTGTATTGTAGAAATATAGTTGCGTCAAGATTTCTCCTACAGTATTGCCTACTACCTTTGGTGATTATAGTTATTCTTTAATGCATAGACCTAGTCAGTTCCTTTAGAACGTATTTACTGTCTTGAGGGCGAAAGGTGTGTTTGTGGCAGCATAATAGCCAAACCCTAGGTGGACACATTTATGAATGCAAGGGTATTTTTGTTACAGGAGTATTTCAATAAACCATTGTCATTTTACATCTTTCTCACTCTTTATTTTGTTGAGAACTCTGTTGTCTCTCCCCCATCTGTGTGAAGATAAAGACATTTTCTGGAACCCCAGTCCGTACCCTTGCTGAGTACCTTAACCCCTGCAGCGCGGCGCAAATTTTTGCGCTGTGCTGAAGGTTCTAATGAGCCTATCGGCTCATGACGGAACCGTTCCGTCATGAGCACAGCTCAACCGACGCTCATGACGGAACCGTTCCGTCATGAGCATGGAAGGGGTTAATGAGGCATGTACCCAAGTACTTAGTAGCGTTATAGGTCCCTTCTATTATCCATAGGCATGTTAGGTCTTGCCTATTAATGACCGCTTTCACTGTCTGGTTGCAAAAGACCTATTGTAGGATTACCAATGGCTGCCTTTATTGTCACTCGTTTTCTTGCTTCTTATTCAATGGCTTTCCTTGTCCATTTTGTTCCGTCTTGTTTGTCCCTAACCTGGAGCATAGATTCTTCACCATCCTCTTCATTAGCTGACTTGTATTGTTTCATCTCTCACTTTTAGGAAACTATATGTTCGAGGCATAATAGCTGCAGATTACACACTATGCATAGATGGCCACCTAGTGTTGGGCCCGGATGTTTGCAGTTTGTTTTGTTGTAGAAAAGTCTTTGGAAGTCATGGGATAGGTGACTCCTCCTTTGGATGATACTGTGCATGGGCATAGGCTCCATCCCCAGATTGTTTTTTCCCACCACCGGGCTCGTATGTGTTTCCAGCGCTCCGTGTTGGAACCGATTTCCTTCGACGCGCAATCCTCACTAACTTACAGAAATTAAGTTTCGAACGCTTTTCCAGTCGACGCTACTCTTCAACACCGAAGACTTTGATTCCGGTCGTCGTCGACGGCCTTCGGGCCTAAATAGGCCTCGACTCCAGCTCATGGAAAGGACGCCACTTAAAAAGTGTTCTCAATGTGGGTCGAAGTTTCCCCACACCAACCTTCATGAAGTGTGTAACCTTTGCCTCACCTCGGAGCACGAGGCCAAAGACTGTTTCGCTTGTGCCTCTTTCTGAAGAGTGAGGAGAACAATGGCTCGATCTTCAGCTTCGATTCCGGACAACATCTTTGAAGAAGGCGTCAACGTTCCAGAACACGACGTCGACAGCAATTCCGAGGCAGAAGACTCCGAAGTCGAGGACATCACTCCAGCACAGCGGGTCATAACTAAGACAGTCGACCCGGCCCTTCCTCGACACACCCAAAGAAGGCCCTGGTCACACCCTCGCCCACGTGCTCTGGTGCATACCGACACACTGCTTCTACTGCCCCACCTTCGGGCCCGGCTAAGAAGCTAATTAAGCCTTCAGGCGACTCAGGCTCGAGTCGGCCTTCGCACGATGCCGGCGCGCACTTACCGGCTCCGAAAAACACAACTTCACCGGCTACGCCGACATCCAAACCATCGGTGCCGAAACATTCCACTACTCCTTCGGCACCGAAACCCAGATCGGAACCAAGCAAAACCCGCTTTGGATTTGAAAAAACCACTGGGACCGAAAAAAACATTGGATCCAAAAAGTATACCGGAGCCGAAAAAATCCCCGGAACCGAAAAAAGGTTCGGATTCGAAAAAGACTCCTGCTTCTCCGGTTAAAGACATTACCAAAAAACCAAAACAAACCGCTTCGGTAACAAAACCTTCCTCCGCACCAAAAAATCGGCCTCCTGCAGAGGACTTACTTTATCTAGACCCTGCTCAGAAGACTCTAGCTAAAGATCCAATCACTGGACAGCTAATTTTGGCTTAAAAAAAGCGACCACTGGACACACCAGCTCCAGCTCCGCATTCAAAGAAAAAGGACATGGCTACCTGTCCCTTAAAACTGCCTTCCCCTTCTCTTTCACCTGTACCATCACCACATCCTCCCATACCACAACATTCCCCAGCAACCTCTATCATACCAGATGATGACAACAGGGATGATAGCTCTGACATATGGGGGGTAACATACCTGATCCAGCTACTCCTACAGGATCACCTGACCCGTGGGATGATTATAACACCCCAGATGTCCCAAATGTCCCTCAGGATGACTTATACCCCTCAAGGCCTTCCCCACCAGAAGACACTATGGGTTTCAATCAATTAATTCACAGAGCTGCGCAATATCATGGGGTAGACATGCATACAGACCCTGTAGATGAAGTCTTCTAATGGATACCTTTGATAATGCACAAGGGTCCTCATCCATTTTACCAATGCCTAAAGGAGTGATTAGAGCGCGTTATGTACAATACACACTAACACTGAATAACACTACCATTAATAAAGGGATATAAATCAGATGAATGACAAGTATTGTCTTTTATTTAACAATACCGAATTACAATCAATTTGGAAAATTTCATCTCTAATCAATAGCCCCAGTAAGAAAAGGAAAGGAGGGGAGGGAGGATGTGCTCAGGGCAGTGTTAAGTCAAAGAAAAAGTACACACAGTCATAAAGAATCGTGAGTTATAACAGTCTGTAAAACAGAATCAAAGCAAATCTGATACAAAAAGCCTACATTTTTAAAGGCATCCTTTAGGAAACTATTATATGGCAGACATTCAACGGACACAACCACAATTCCGAATGTTCAGGGGCATGTGCCGGAGGTCTGAGAAGGAAGAGGCGTCGACGTTTCGACCCCTAGCCGTAGGCTACATTAAATCCTTATACGGGGTCTTCATCAGGACGTGTGCAGGACTGGGAGAGTTGGGGAGGGGCAATACTATCTGTGAAATTAAAAACAAGAATCAGAGTATTATCTATAATGTCGTCAACTTACTAGACGTTTTGACCATTGTATTCATTAGTAACTAATTGCCATGGGGTCTGGGCCAAAGACGGCCTCAGAACAAGGAATGTGAGTAAGGCCAACTCATTGGTCACGGTCAGACTCACCGATATTTTATACTACAGAGGAAAGTTTAACCAGTATGGTACGAACCAAAATAAATTAAAAGGAACTGTACTGTCTTAGCAAAAAGTGGAGTATGGGGGACAGATTACAAGGCTTCTCCCAAGGACAAGCCATGGTTCAGATCCTGTATGCCGATACTCAAAGACCTATTATCTCTATATTAAGGAAAGGTCTTATAGGTTAGACGATAACACAAACTAGTGTGTGGATCCACTTGCTACTTACAATAGACACACAGGTGAGTGGCGCTGTTCCACTAGGGGCTTCGTGAATGGTGACAACTTTATAGGTCACTGCGAGATAAAAAGAAGATGTAAGTGACCTGCCGCGACCGTCATTGCAGATAAATTAATTCTACGTTTTCAAATGGCATACCTCCAAAGTGATTAGAAGCCAAAATTTGTTTTTTTTTGGCATCGCGCTAAAATTATTTTAATTATTCTCAAGTAGCCTATTACGTATATGACGCAGGCCGAACATGGTCTATGGATTTATGGAAAGAACAGTTAAATCAGGTAATGCATTCAGCAGAGACACATAATGCACTGTGTAGATACACCTAACATTTACATAATTTAATATAGGCGTATTGGTGACATCCCACAAGTTATTTGTAACCAAAGACTAAAAATTAGAGACTAAAATGCACCATGGTCAAATGGCATACCTTTGAACTGTTCTGTTAGAGCATCATGTTAATTAATTAACACATGAAATAGCCATTTCCGTGTTTAACAAACTTCGACGATGTTAGAATCAGGAGCTCGAGTTAAACACTAAAGCTGTTGTTTGGAAGGCTGCTCCTGTGACTGAATCCTGGATGGAAAAAGTCACTGTTAGAAATGCGTAAGTCCGCTACTCGGAATCCAAAGGTTAAAAAGGGGGCAAGGGGATCACTTACACATTAATCGGAGGCTTTCCTCTGTCGACTCAGTGAGGCAGCTAACGTGAAGCCGTAGCGGAGGTCATAAGCTAATGAAATCTTCAATCAAGGGCACAAATTACCCGCTGAGGCTGCAGTTTGAAAAGGTGCTCTTGTAACCAATTCCTAAATAAAAGGAAGCCACTGTTTAGAAAACGTGTGAAATCACCGATCAACATGCAATGGTTTAACCGGCGAGGGATCACTTACATATTACTCAAAGGCTTCTCTCTGTCAACTCCGTGAGGCAGCTACGCGGAGTTGGGGGCGGGGCCATTATTTATCAACTCTTTCAAAGGACATGGGAGAGTTACTCCGACACAGCGGAAATGGAGGACGGAACTTGCACCAATTTTAGCAAGATTTCTGGGATGCGCCCATTATTAGATGGGGTCACGGGTAATAAAGTGGAAAATGTCATAAAACAAATTAGAAACCAAAATAGTTGCCATGTCATACATATTGATGTAACCATATGAACAGTAGCAAAACTATCCGCTCGGGCAACTCTCACACAGGAGGTTGTACACGAGTCATAAGTAAGGCACAGTATATAAGTGAATCTCCATTCTGTACAAGTGGTCGTAGCATATTATTTTTGTAATACAACTAGTGCAATCACGCTATGAAAAAATGAAAAGTTTGTTTTCTTTTCAGCAACAATATATTTAGAAAGCCCATGCGACAATCGTGCACTACACAAACATGAGAGTGAAAACGAGCCGCTTGCATATATATTGACATATATCATATGACACTCTAGACACTCTAGACCCACTCGTGCACTTCTCTGAACATGAGAGTGTAGACGAGTTTAATGTACACATTTCTCATGTCAATTGGATGATGTTAAACTAGAGGTGTAAATGTCTGCATTCAATTACTGAATAGTGTGGAGCATCTAAATGGTCGCAGGGATAAAGATATATTAACCAAGCGCTGCTAATTGTGCCAGGCTACTGTCCTGTTCATTTAGTCCATTTTTTATGGAGTCCAGAAGGGACATCCATTTGGACTCACGTGTATTAAGAATGGTCAGTATGTTACCCCCTCTTCTCCCTAAGGTTACCTTCTCGATGACCAACCATTTTAAATCAGACACCATATGTCCTGCCTTTTGCCAATGTGCTACCAGTGGCGCTCCTGATACTTTACAACGTAGTCTACTGCAATGAGAGGAGATGCGGGATTTGATTTTTTGTTATGTTTGTCCAACATATACGTGATTGCAAGGGCATAGTATGATGTAAATTACACAAGTCGAATTACAATTGGTGTAATGTTTTAAGGTATAGACACGTCCATCGTGAGCAAATGTCTTTGTCTGAATGGTAGTGTCACATGCAGTACATGTACCGCAGCTGTGGTGTTGGCTCACTGGTTCCAGGTAGGAGTGGACCACCAGGTCCCTTATATTTTTAGCCCTTTTAAAGGAGTGGAGTGGGAGGTCCGGTTGTTTGATCTCGTCTGCCACCAGAGACCAGTTCTTATTGATTATTTGTTTTATCTCATTGCTACGTGTTGAGAAGGAAGTGACACAAATGATACGTTCAAGTTCAGTAGGATTGGTAGTTTCAGGGTTCAGCAGGCTCTCCCGTGGGTTGTACCAGGCCCGTTTACGGGCCCGTCTAACCATTCGTGCTGGGTATCCACGTGCAACGAGACGTTCATTTAGAGTCTCAGATTCCTTAATGTAATTAGCTCGAGTCGAACAATTTCTTCTAATCCTCAAGAACTGTCCCACCGGCAGATTGTCTTTAAGGCCACGGGGGTGGTGACTCCCATACTGCAACAGGGAGTGGATTTCCTGAAAAGTGTAGTCTGTAGGTGATCCTTATCCACATAGATTGAGATGTCCAAGAACGGAATAGTCTCATTATTGGATTCCATTGTAAATTGAATATTTGGATTTCTTAGATTGAGCCAATCATGGAATTCTATTAGATGTTGTTTGCTACCGTTCCAGATACATAGGACGTCATCAATATATCTGACCCAGAGGGCCAGATATGTTTGAAATGGGTTATTGGAAGAAAAAATGTATTGTTTCTCAAAATGATCCATAAAAATGATGGCCAGATTTGGGGCAAAAGTAGCCCCCATGGCTACTCCCTGGGTCTGCACGTAGAATTCCTCCTGAAAGATAAAGAAATTTTCTTTCATGGCAATGCTCAGCAGTTCAAGTATGAAGTCGGTTGGAACTTGGACAGGGGCTGGTCTATTATCCAAAACCTCTCTTATTACATCCAGAGCATCCTGTTGGGGAATGCTAGTATAAAGGGACACAATATTGCACGTGACCAAGAATGAACTAGCTGGATCAAAAGGCATCTCATCTATTAAATTGATGGTTTGGGTGGTGTCACGGAGATAAGCTCTGGTGGTAAGTGCAATAGGCTTGAGAAAAAAGTCTATGTATTTACACAAGGGTTCTAGTATCGACCCACATCCCGACACGATGGGCCGTCCAGGTGGATTGTCCAAGTTCTTATGCACCTTGGGTAAGGTGTAAATCGCGGCCAGTCTTGGAAATTTTTGATTTAAAAATTTGAATTCCTGCTCGCTTAGAAATCCTAGGTCCAGGCCTTTCTGTGTGGTAGTCAAGATCCGGGCCGACAGGTCTTTGGAAGGGTCACTTGGTAGTTGTAGATAACTAACACCATCTGACAAATGTCTGTATATTTCTTCTTTATATTTAGAAAGATCCTGCACAACGATAGCCCCGCCTTTATCGGCGGGTTTAATGATGACTTCCTTGTCTGAGCCCAACTCTTTTAATGCCTTTTTCTCAAGAACTTTCCTAAAGGATGCCTTTAAAAATGTAGGCTTTTTGTATCAGATTTGCTTTGATTCTGTTTTACAGACTGTTATAACTCACGATTCTTTATGACTGTGTGTACTTTTTCTTTGACTTAACACTGCCCTGAGCACATCCTCCCTCCCCTCCTTTCCTTTTCTTACTGGGGCTATTGATTAGAGATGAAATTTTCCAAATTGATTGTAATTCGGTATTGTTAAATAAAAGACAATACTTGTCATTCATCTGATTTATATCCCTTTATTAATGGTTGTGTTATTCAGTGTTAGTGTGTATTGTACATAACACGCTCTCCTTGCGGGGGCCCTCCTTTACACATACCAAAGAGCGCCCAGGTCCCCGCGACTGCATGGGTAAAACCCCCCTTTTTTTGTAACGTAAAGGAGTGATTAAACATGCTCCTGAAGTCTTCAAGGACCCGGTCAGAACTCGGGTCCTTAACCCTCGTATAGAGAAAAAATATTAAGCGGCCTCCTCAGACCCAGCATATATTAAAGGCCCAGTATCACTAGACTCACTTGTAGTTTCCAATGCACGCAAGAGAGCAAACTCACAAACATCAGGTGAAGCTCCACCACCAGATAAGGAGTCTAAGCTACTTGACTCATCAGGGAAAAGAACGGCGTCTCAAGCAGCAAACATGTGGCGTATCGCCAATACACAGGCATTATTAGCCAGATACGACAGGGCACATTATGACGAATGAGAATCATTAATGAGGCACCCCCCTGATAAGTACAAGGATAGAGCAAATGAGCTTATCCAAGAGGGGAAAATTATTACAAACACCTCTATTCGATGTGCACTTGATGCAGCAGATACTGCCTCTAGGGCAGTTAACACCAGCGTTTTATTACGTAGACATGCCTAGCTACGCATATCAGAGTTCAAACCTGAAGTACAAAGTGCCATTCTTAATCAACCCTTTGATGAGGAACACCTATTCGGACCTAACGTAGATGTATCACTTGAAAAAATAAAAAAAGGATACAGATGCCGCCAAATATATGGAAGCCCTGCAGTCACAGGCTCCCAGACGTTCATTTCGACGCTCGTCCTATCGAGGTGCCACCAGGGGACACTCTTCAGACACACCTTCTACCTCATACAAAGCACCTACACAGTCTACTTACAGCAAGGGCTACCAAAGGGGTGATTACAGGGGTAACAATAACAAAGGCAAAGGTAAAAATAACAACTCCCGCTCTGCCTCTACCCCTGCCCAATGGCTCCCTCCCTCTTCCCTCGCCTCATTCCACTCCTGTCGGGGGAAGACTTCAACAATACCTGCCAGCCTGGGAAAACATCACATCAGACAGGTGGGTGCTCTAAATAATTCAATCAGGTTACTGTCTAGTACTAACATCCACCCCCTAAACATACCACCCAAGCAGCGTCCAATGTCAAAAGAACATTTAACACTGCTCAGACAGGAGGTAATATCCCTCCTGAATAAAAATGCAATAAAAAATAGTTCCAGAGTATCAGAAAAACAAAGGAGTGTACTCCCTATATTTCCTAATACCAAAGAAGGATGGATCTCTAAACCATCCTAGACCTTAGATCATTAAACATTTACATACAGTCGGATCATTTTCATTTAGTCACACTCCAACAAGTCCTTCCACTGCACTACCAGTTCAAAGTGCTCCCATTTGAAGTCACAACAGCGCCAAGGGTGTTTACAAAATGCCTAGCAGTAGTAGCAGCACACTTATGAAGACAATATATTCTTGTCTTCCCATATCTAGGTGACTGGCTCATAAAAGCCAGCTCATACAGCCAGTGTGTACAACACACTCACGCTACTATTCAACTGCTTCACGACTAGGGATTCACAGTAAATCACACCAAATCGCATCTGCAACCCTCGCACATACAACAGTATTTCGGCACTACAATAAACACACAACTAACACTAGCGTATCCCTCTCCAGCCAAGATAACAAGTGTACAAACTCTCCTAACAAAATTCAAACCGCAACACTCGCTACCAGCTCGATTGTTCAGGCAGCTCATAGGAATGATGGCATCTTGCATATTTGTAGTACCTCACGCAAGACTGCAAATGTGTCCACTTCAAGATTGCTTAGCACGCCAATGGAACCAGGCTCAAGGTCAACCAACCGACCCAGTGTTGGTAGACGGTCGGACTCCTCGTTCTCTGCAATGGTGGAACACCAAAAACCTTTCCAAAGGGCGACCGTTTCTAGAGCCAGTTCCTCAAATAGTCATGAGCGCGGACGCATCGCTCTCCGGCTGGAGAGCTTACCTACTGTATCACACCATGCAAGGCAGGTGGACACCGCGACAAAAGTTACTCCACATCAACCATTTGGAGTTGCTAGTTGTGTTTCTAGCTCTAAAAGCATTTCAAATTCAAGTGTCAGGCAAAGCTGTCTTAGTCCGCACAGACAATATGACAGCTATGTACTACATAAACAAACAAGGGGGAACACACTCTCTGCAGCTCTCTGTTAGCACAGCAGATATGGAGATGGGCTATACCACTAAAGATAGATATATATATATATATCAATCAATCATTAGGCAGCAAACTATCTGCCAATCCCATTATTGAAAGTACCATCTGTGTCATTAGGTGCTCACATTCAAGGTGAAGCATGTGCATGCATATTTCGTCATGAGTACACTTGCCTTCAAAGTGGCTCATCCCACTGCACAGCATAGACAAAAAGCTTTTTATTTTGCTTTTTTTTCAGAATCTCTTTACTCAAGCCCTTTTCTCACAGGCTCACAAGCACACTTTCTGGAGTATAAAGTTTGTATTTTCAGGCCCAGTTAATTGACATCACTTTTTAAACACTAGTTATAGCACCACTTCAATGCATTTCTGTTGCATCAGTTGATGTTTCTAGCTCCTCTTTCCCCAACGCGGGTTGCCATTTAAAGTGTTCCTGTTACAGGATAAGCGTCTGCGGTGTGTTTTTGAAGTACTCCTCATTGCATGAAATGGTGAGAGGTACCTGTGTGATTGCCTCCATTTCCAAAGTCTTCATCTCTGTTGCATAGAGCTTTTTTTCAGTGCTTCTTACCCTAACTTACAGCCATTTGGAGGCTACATAATATGTTGGCCCTCTGCGTATGTCCTGTTACTCAGGTTGGGAAAAAATCCTCAGGAACCCGGCTACTGCTCATTTAATTGAGAGGTCTTCTCAAAAGCCGCTCCAGGTTCCTTTATTATAATGAGAGAAAATGGTGCAGAAAATGTGACATCTGATCTGTGCCTTTCTCACTCCTTGTATGAGGACTCCACAAAGTGCCCAACGCCGTACTAACCTTTCAGCCAGACCAAGGGATTCAGTTCTCCATCTTCAGGTCAGAAGTAGAATTAACTCTTACCTCCATGTAGTGCACTGATGACCTAATCCAGATTGCTGACTCCTTTATCAGCTAAGTGGCTGTCATTAGCAGCAAAACATGAGCACAGACAACCCCACTGTGGCTCTTTTCAAAGAAACTGCAGACTTAGGAATGCTCTTCTCTTCATTAAACAGACTTGGTTCACTTAACCCGTTAACACTGGAAAATGTGTGATTGGAAATTATGAAATTAGTACTGAACTTGAAAACCTAAGCACGATTTCTGACTGTTTATATTAAGTGTAATGCAGATTGAGGAGCGCCAACAGTTGCACATACTCCTTTTGAATTACTTGGAACCAGTTGTAATATTCTCTCTTTGATATTTCTATGTCAATCATTGCTCGCTGTGTGCAACTTTATCTTTTGCAATTGTGTTCATTTTGTATTAATTTACAGAACAGGAAGAGAAGAGAGATGCAACTAAGCAAAGAGCATTCGTGGAGCCATATATTCAGAGTGATGAAAGGTAAGTTAAATAGTGTGAAGATTACTTTTAAGTTAGAAGAATCAAACTAGCATGTAGGAAAATGTAGTGGATTTTACAAAAATAAGTCAAAACGCAAGTGCCTAGGTTTTTGTGGAAAAAAGGAGGCTTAGTTGGTCATCTCCGTTTAGGGTACCTTCAGTGCTCTTGCCCCAGGACACTAGTGATAAACTACTCCAATTGTTACTATTGAAGCCCAATAATATCTGGCCATACTGGAACCTAAGGAACAAGGTGTCACACTTGAATGAAAAAAACCTAGTGAATAAAAAAAAAACAAGAATGCCCCCTGAAAATCCAATACTTTTCCAAGCAAGTCTATCCACTAGCTCTTGGCAGAATATCAGATACATTGCTTAGATAGTTGATCCAGCGAATCACTGATAAAGTTTGAGGCAATTTTTATCTTGTGGTCCTGTGGGTAGTTTCTGCATCTGATGCGCAGTCTTCAACCAGAATCTCAGAAATACTGAGAGGCAGTGCACTTCTCTTGTCCGCGACGCTCCTTTTCAGAGACCATTTGCATGTCTGACCATCCGACTGTGAGCTGGAAAACTGATCGTAGGAGTGTTTGGGAGATCGTAAAAGAAAGTGTTTGCAATAGAGTAGTCTAGATTACAGGAGTGCTCTTTCAGCTGCTGAGGTGGTATTTTCTTCAGTCCATGTTAAATGACTTCGTCAAAGTTGGCCTTGAATGCGGTAATAATGTGAGAACTTTGTCTAACCAGGCTACAGGATGCCTGCTGTTTTATGATGAATATATGTAGTATTTGTGCTTATTGCTTCCTCTGTGCTACAGCAGAACACTAAACCAGGAAGAACAGGTACAACGGTGTTTTGTTTGAGGGGTCTGAAGGGCACCAGAATGTACTCTGACCTAAATGTCTACCAGAAGGTCTACAGAACATTTTTGCGTTAGAGTTCTTCCTGAATTTACATCTTTTTAAAAAAATTATTGACATATTTAATTGATCTGATCCACTCGTTTAACATCTGCACAAATTAATAATATTGGCCACGTTGATAATATTGAGGGCATGTAAATGTTAAGTATAACTGGCAACAGAGTTATTTTACATGTCAGCATGATGAATGTTGAAGTGTACTAATACCATCCGCTGTGATCTGTTTGGAGGTGAATGAAACAAACTTCTAGTTCTTATTTACACTAAGAACATTTCTGAATATGTGAGCACTTACAGTAAAATCCAAAAATAGTTTTAAATAGAAATGCAGCGCTCAAGCAATGTACCAAAATGGGATGATCTGCTATATTGAATGGTTTAAAGGGCACTAGACGTAGCAATAAACCAATACTCCATGCATTGCACATGGTAAAATTCTAATCTCATATGGTTAACAGCAATTTTTGCTTCCGACTTTCATAAAACCGCAGTTCATGAGACTTTAAAGTTTTTTATTTACTAGGCATTCTCGAATGTAATCCTTTCTAGATGTTTAGCCACAGTACAAAAGATTGTGATTCCAGTTATGTAAGCTGTTCTATTTTTCAGAGCTGTTTGATGTAGGTTGATCTGGACCCATATTCCTCTTCTAACTGTATGCCTGATGTGTTTTGACATTGATGGCAGACCTGTTCTCAACCAGTTATGATTTTGTGGACGACTATGATTGATATGCAACACAAATCATCACTCCAGCCCATTCAAACTAGAGTTAAAGCAGTGGCCATTATTCGGTTGTGTCTATATGGAATGTGGCAATGTAGAGGTTTCTCGACACTGGTAACTGGGTAATTCAGTGTCCGACACAGTGATGACCTCTTTGAGTTCAAGCATTATATGCAGGTTTGAACTTGCAATAAACCACAAGGTCTTGAGCGAAAATCTTTCAAAAAGGGGTTCCTTTAAGTGTTTAATGTTTGCCAGTGCACGTGGTGGCCACCGACACTCATTTCCGAGGACCAGGACTTATATTTCATCATCAAACTTTGACTCAGATCATGAGAGAGAAAATCAGAATAGGAAGAAATGTAGAGGAATAGAAAGATGGGAAACCAGGGACAAGGAAAGAAAGTAGGGTTGAAAAATCATGTGCAAGAATGAGTTGTACAGACAGGAATTGTAGGGTGGCTTAAGAAAGAGTCATGAGCTGGGATTAAGACTGGCAGCCTCGGTATTCATCAAGCTTCATTTTGCAGTGCTGCAGCAGGCTCCAAAGATCACTTTAGGCCCTTGATGTTCTTTCCCTCCAAATGTCGGAGATTGCCCAAATATATTGTGAGGTGTGGACAGGTTAAACCATTTGAGGGAACTATTGTGGTGGATGATTTAGGCATAACGTTATTATTTAAAAGCCAGCTATAAAACTAAGGGATAAGTTCTGTGTTACTACCATGCTAGCATATCTGTGTCACAGGTTTTTTTTTCTTGAAAGTGAGCTTGTCAGTTTTCTGTATAGCATTTCATTGGGAATTTGTAATCTCTTCTCACAATAGAAAGAAAGGATATCTAGATTTTCCTCATATTGAGGTTGTACGGAACAAAGAAGAAAGAAGAAAAATGCTTGGGCACACCTGCAAAGAATGTGAAATAGTAAGTATGACTAGCTAATTTTCAAACATTTTCAAGAATTTAAAAATCACTACAATAGAAGCTTTATTCAGAACATGTTTTAAGCATTCACTGTTTCTTAATGCCAATCTGTGTTTGAGGGGCTGGTGACTTAAATTGAGCTTTGTTTCTCTTTACACAGTTTCCATTTCACTTCATAAGCATGTGCATATTAACTGTTTAATAATTTCTATAATCTGTAAGAAAATGGTTACAACACGGAAAACCAGAAATAACTGCATATACGCAGCAAAAATTTTTGCTAACATTGTCACTGACCATTACAACTGTGTCCAAATTTAGAGAGATACTTTAGGTACATTGTATTGTTAACCTTCCTACCTGGTTTTATACACCGAACATCTTTCTGTCGCTGTACTAAATATAGATCCTTGGGTAAACTGCGTATGGAATAAAATTTGCTCTACTTCAAAAGGTTTGAAATGCCCCAGCAAAGTGTCATTCTTAACACAAATTTGAAATGCAAATATTTAATTTTTTCCATGGTTCTAATAACTTTTACTTTAATATATTTTACCCCTTCTCCTGCCCGTTTAATTTCCCTCTCTTTAAAATGAAACTTTTGCTAGTAATTGATGATGCGTATGATTTTCTTCAATCGACTCCGTTCTAAAATATCACTATATTTGACTATAATATACAGAAAATTAATTATTTGTTACATTCCTCTACTTAATGCCAAGCTGTTGTGTATAATCCCTTTTTAAAACTTGAGCTTGTGCCAATGCATTAGGAGTTCAAACAAGCCAATATATTGAGCTACAAAACCAGACTTCCCAAGAACAAACTCCTGTTTGAGCTGGATAAAGCAGTGTTTTGGATTTGACAGCATAATGAAGGCAATTGGCTTTTACCTTTGTAAGAATTTTAGCTTTCGCATTCAACAGGAAAATTAACAATGGTTTTCTACACATTACAGTTTTCAATAACAAGCAGGAGGGAACTGTTTCTGAAAGTTAACCTTTGTCAGACTTGCTACCTAAACTTTTACCGTTCCTGCCACCTGCAGTGCACAGAAACTATTGGAGGTGTAATGACAAAGGAAAAGATCAATCAGTGTGTACTTCTAGGTGTCCCTGCTCTCTGGCCCTGATGGAGGCGCTGAGTCCACCCTTTCTTGAATCTTCCATTAAGAATTGATGCAAAGACAGGGTTTTCTGTACTTGGTAGAGTCTAACATCTCTCGATCAAACATATTATATGAATCATATATACTTCAGACGCATTTGCGTTTCATGCGTTCAGCAATAGTTTTATTGTTGGAGTTTTTAATGGTTTATACCTACATTCTTTTTCAGTACTTTACTCTGAGTCTAATGTAAGATCATTCAATTTTTGCTTCAAGGTGTTGTACCTCCTCCCCTATCCCTCACACAACAGTTTTAATTATGCTGCTGCTGTGTGCATAAGTTGTGGTTTTCAAAATTCAACAAAATCCGGAGTCTCCAGCTACTCGCACTGCATCTCTCCTGAATTTTTTGGGTGGGTATTGTGTTGAGACGCAAGTGCTTTGGATCATCTTCTGTGACATCCTGCTTATATTTATTCATTATGGCCTACCTTATGTTGTTCTACCCAGTGATTGCACATCTTAAGACCCCTGTGAAATGCTACATGTGTATATGTGTGTTATCTTTGTGCCCACCTGGATGCGATAGGATATACCTAAAGCCTCTGGCGACCGATCTTTGAAGGATGTCTACCTCACAAGGTTTTGGGAAAAATTAAGACCTTTGTTTTTCCTCTTAGTTTTTGTCTTTTCTAATTAAGTTGCGTCATATGCATGGTGATCCTGTGCAGTGTATATGGTGTCATCCGAGAAGCCTCTTTGTATGAGAAGAAGGATCGTGGTTCTCTGCAACTGTGATAAAACAAGCTTGGCATCTCTTTTGCGTGGAGAAACCCCTGTGCGCTATGCCTCCGATATCCTTGACTTCTTTCTCTTGTCTCATTTCTTGCCTGCATTCCACATTGAGTTACAATATCGGTTTACAACAATTGTTATTCAAATTTTTCATTTTGTTGCCTGAGACCCCTTTCTGATTGGTCTGGCAACAGCTCAGCTCCCCTTCTGGTGTCTAAATTGTGCCTGCCTCAGTATGTAATTCTTTTATTTGTTCATGTGTTATGTTTCTTCTTTCGCTATACTGGAATCTGTGCTGCGCCAGAGACCATGCTCACCTTTCACCTCCGTACCCCCTTTCCCCCAACACCTCCAGATGCCCAGCATTTGCTCTGCTTGCTCCCTTCTCAAAATATCCAGCAAGCAGTCACACCCTGCTTGATGCTGGCTGTTTTGAGCCTCGGTGGTTGGCCTGTCATCGTGCTACCAATGAACAATGCTCTGAGCCCCCTTGTTACTCATGCTACATTAGAGTGAGTGCATAGCTTGCGAGATAGGAGGTTGTGTGTGTATTCCTGTGTTTTGTGTGCATACACCAGGCTTCTCCAACGAGTAGCTTGTGAGCTACTGGTCCTCCAGCTTCCTTTGAGAAGCTCTCCTGTGTGCAGCCCACTCTACTAAATCATAAGCTTGGCTGATTTTAATATATTTATATCAAATTGAAAAGTGTTTATTCGAGATAAATATTTATGTATTTTCAGAGTTCATAGATGATGTTTAGAGAAAAATAGTTGCATTTCCAAAATACTTTTAAAGCCAAGTGATAAATCATGTGGCGTTTGGAAGATTTATTCCTAATATTACCTTGGTGCCATGAACATTTTAGCTACAGCAGTAATGTGCTGTTGTGTAGTTCCTAGGAGCCCCCTCCCCACGGACCTGCGTGTTTTGGATGACCTTAAGTGAGGGATTGGTGTACAGACAGGCTCTGGTCACCCCCATGGGATATGTCAGCCGTTAGACCACCTAGCTGGCTAGCTGTACGGTGCCACTACCACCCCTCTGTATTCTACAGTGGTGTAGGTAGTTTCTGGCAACCACTGAACATGACAACCCTTATTCCTCAGGGATCGTGTAAAACAGTACAGTAGGTTTCTCTCAGACACTCTTGCTTGCTTTCTCTCCGAAAATGCACAGGATGGTGATTAGGATGTTTCAATAAGTATTTATTGGTCTAGCGACAGCCTGATGTAAAACATATGAGCTGCAACAATCAGGAGACAGAAGCTTACAAAAGAGATTGCTGGTACCAATATTGTGAATAGTAGATACATTTCTACCATAGTGCAATTAAGATTAACATAAGCAGTTTAGATAATAACAGTAGCAATTGCATATTCCTAAAATGCGCGTCCTAAGTAATTTGTTAAAATGTACCTGGCCTAACCTGGATGTGTAGGTTATATGCGTATAGGTATGTATATCTGTAGCCAAAAAAACCCTAGGGATGAACCCGCCCCATCACCTGATGGTTAAGAACGAAGGACTCCGTCTCTGCATCGAGGATGACCCCCGCAAGGGATGTCAGACCGATGTGTGTCGCAGATTTGGCAAGCAGGACCCCCGTTTCAACCAGGAACAAATTCTCCTCTAATTTGTAGGGGGAAGGGAGGGTCTTTTATACTAAAGTGGTCATGATATATTTTTTAAAACAATCATGGATGTTTTGAAAACAATCATAAATGTTTAGAAAACGATCACCAATGCTTTTCTAAACAAGTGTGATCATGCACAGCTGGCTGTAGGCCAAGGATGACAAAAAGTGGTGATTCTTATACAGAATATATCTTTCGTGCCTGGGGACATGTTTATGTACCTCAGGTACAGGGATTCAGATGAAAGATTGAGAGCCTGTTGTCGAAGAGACAGAAGCAAGCTATTCGGTAAAAGGTCACCTGTTTAGAATCATTATAGACGTGTGGATGGGATGACGTATATAAAATGGGTTATACATCGATGAGACTATCCTAAAAGACATGACAGTGCTACCTATGTAAAAGGATTCCAAATGAACAAAGACTTTAAGTTACTGTTGGCAACCCTGCCTGATGCACTCAGATGATCTCTGTTGGTAATGTTGAATAGCGTGGCCACCAATATAATCTTGTCTGATGTTGTTGCTATTACAAGGCCAACAATATTAGTAACTTGGGAAAATGTTCATTGAGCACAAGTCGCTCTGGTTACAGAAAAGGTAAGAAACCCCTGGCGTACGCCCTATGGTATGTATGTGCATTATGTGTTTGTGTCTGCTCAATGTGTATGCATCTCATTACTTTCAGAGCCTCGTCGTTGTGGTGAGGTGATGGGCAGGTCACAGACAGCCTACTTCTGACACCCTACTTCTGACACCCTCTTTCCCACCCCACCCTTACCCCCAACCCGCAAGCTGCACTGATTTGTAAAGTAACAAAATGACAGAGAGCCCAGTGTGTTCAGAAAAATTATAATGACAGAATATGTATGAAGAGGGAGTATGCAGGATTCAACTACGAGGATGACAGAAGTGTGGTCGTTTTAATCCTAAATCATGGTGCTTAGGGCCATGCAGGAATTTCAAGATTTGAAGTATGCCTCTTGGTTGGTTACTTAGGGCTCTGATGTAATTCACATTTGTGAATCATTCACTGGTGCAGTGCCTCTGGTAGTTCACTAGGCTTTGGTTCTAATATGGATTAATATGGGGGAGTCTTTTAATGCAAACAGGTTCTGTCACCTTCCAAAAAATGACTTCAGTTGCCTATCAACTGACGGACTCTGCCATAACCCTACTGATTTACCTGCAGGTAAGTTCACTGCTTCTTCCGCTGTAATCTATCTCTTTGTAGCACATTATTGTGTGAGAAGGCAAAGAGCCATGACTTTAGGCAGTGCACTGAAACTTGCCAGATACAGAACTGCTTGCCCGTTGACTGTCTAGTGTGAAAATTCACAGCCCCTCAATTAGTAGTGGTGAGATGACTAGGTGGACTGACTACCCACTACAAATAGCTGTGTGCAATTTGAGCCACATTTTTAAATTCCTACATATCCAACGTCGCCTCATTTAAGATGAACAAACGGATACCATTAAATTGCTTTAAAACATGTTTTTCATGTCTGGATGCTATTCAGTAAGTGACTTGCATGATAGAAAGTGCGAGTGTTAAATATTGTTTTATTATGGTAACCATTTTCTAACTTCTCATTATTTAATTATTTTGTTATTGTTGCTACCATAATTGCAACAATTTCTGGGCACAAGAAGCAATCCCCACATTATTCGATAATCTACTTGATTGTGGAACATTCACCTTGTTTACTATTATTTTTTGTATGATGAGCCTTTCCTTTGAGGTCTCATACAGATTTTATTTTTCATTTTGCCTTTTCTACAAAGAAAAACAATTAAGTGTCCTTGAATTCCAAATTCTAGGTCATGGATATGAATATGTTCATGGATTAAATGTTGGGTGAGTTGGTCTTTTAGGGAAATCTGTTCTTATGCTATGATTTTTCTGTGCAACTCCATCTACGCATCTTGATTGAAGAAATAGTATTGTATTTGTTTGCACGCTGCTTTAACATATGGCTCGTCAATAAGCTTTCAATCTGCACATCATAAATTGGTACAGTAGAAGAGTCCAGGTAGGGAGGGGCATTCTTTTTTCCCAGTATGCAGCAGGTGAGATCAGCTTTTCATGCCCTGTAAAGTCCTGTTATTTGAGGTGCAATGTGTTGTTCTCTAATACTGCATCTCTGTCTTGTAACTCTTGGTTACAACTCTTCATTTCTGTTTAATGTCACTGAACTAGTCCGCCTCATAACTGCTTCAGTAGCCTCCTTCCACACAGTGTTACTACAGACCTGGTGATCCTTAGTACAAAGGCGGGCCACTGAAGCTGCTCTTCTGTGGACCTGAGGCCTTGGAACTAAGCATGCAGTGAAGAGCCACGGTGAGGGCCTGTGCCTGCTATAGCCGGGGTTATGGGGAAGCATCGCAGAAAACCACCAGAATTATTGTTGATGGGGCAGTGCAGCTTTGACTCGGGTTGGCACTCCCTGCGGCATAGAACACTATGAGCTACAAGAAGCACCTGAAGTCACGGCCTGTTATTTGTACTGTCTTGGTCCATTGATACTGTGTAGGGCCAGGAGGTTTGTTTGGTCTGTTGATGTTTATAATGTCTACTGCCCGGGTCCATTATTACTTCTCCTTCCTGGATCCATCGATGCTGTTGCGGTCTGTTGACATTGGTGCACATACCTGCTTTGGACCATTAATGCACGCTAGTATGTAGGCCTTCTGATGTACATTACTATCCAGGCTCATTGATGCACTCTACGATCTATAATAATTGATGCACTTCCTGCCCAGGATCTTGGATTCACATTACTCTCCGAGGCCATTGATGAATGTACTCTCTGTGGCCACGCATGCAAGGTATTTGATGGGCCATTGAAGAAAATTTCTGTCAGTGGGCATAGATGCATAGTACTGTTTGAGGTCACGGAAAGACATTAGTCATTGAGATCGTGGATGCATCTAGTGCCTCCAGCCATTGAAATATACTGCTGTATGTTGCAATCAGAGAGCATACAGCCTTGGGCCACTCAAATATATAATTTATTTATTTCAGTTTGTATTAAGCAGGAACAAGTCCATTGGAGATTAATCCCTGAGCACTATACAGCAAATATTGGTCAATGTTAATGAATTAGTTGGAGCCTGGAAGTGGAGGAAGTAAATCTAGTATCACAGTATCAGAATTAACGTGAAATGCATAAGAAACTAAGTCTCAACAGTAATGTTGAAATGCTGCATGAGCAAACACTAAGGTGGCTGAAGAATAGATGGGGCTGTGGCAAAAAGAAAGGAAGGCAAAATGGACAGGGGATATGTACAGCAATAATGGAGAGGCAAAGCAAGAGATAGTAATTGGGTAGAGAGGTGGATATGTAGCAAACACTGTTCCCAGGGTTTCTGGTTCCCTTGGAGGAAACTGAAACAGTAGCCAAAACATAGCAACATTTTTTTGGGGTGGGGGAGGGGGGCTCCTTTGTTGACAAAATACAGTTATTGCTCCTAAATCCACTTTACATTATTGAACGTTGGCTTCTGAAGTAAAACAGTAAATTCCAGAAAGTGCTTAGCTTTGATAGTGAATGAAAACAGGAGACGAAAAACAGCTACCCTTGTGTGCCAAACCGCTGTGAATTAAGTTTTCATTTCCTGTCTCAGCATGTAGCTGGTATATTTCCCCTCTCCTGCTAGTGAAGCCAGTTCTTATTACAAGCTGGCATCTTTTGTTAAACTTGTTGGAAAAATATAATATATGGTTCTACTTTCCTTGTGTTTTTTTGCAAATGTTATGCCTGCTTTGGGGTTTAGTGCTGCTTAACCAGCAAACAATACCTTGCCCCCTTATAGACAGTTTAAGGTTATGAACATAAAACGGAAAACTCCCTCTGAAGGATTTGTTCAAACAGATATCCCTCGAGTGAATGTGTAGTGCAGAAAGGAAGTAATACGAGAAAAAGCATTGTGAGGTTTTTTTTGGCAATTAAAAAGAAGAAAAATCCTGTATATGTGTTGTCAAGCCGTTGTTGATCAATTAAGTTCCTGTGGCAAATTGCGGTGCTGGCAGAGAGGCACGCTGGGTGTGCCATTGTTTGTTATGCAGACCAGGCATCGCATTTTTTGTCAGAGGGGTCTTGAAGAGAAACCAATAAATAATTAAGCTCTGAATCGTATCGTTCATCCATGGGCATTTGCCACGTTTGCAAACGAGCAACATCCATGATCATTCAGAGCACCTGTCAGGAGACAGTCTCCTGCACAGGGAAACATACTGGCTCGGGGAGAAAGCGAAAATATAGGGCAGGATGGCACATGGTCTGCCCCCCAGAGACTTTCAACCTTTTAGTGATTATTAATTCTGATGCTATGATGAGAGGGCTAGGAAGAAAACTCGCTACAAATGAGGGGGGCATGAAAAGATGTTGACCAATGGTGGAGCTGGTCGGTGTCATTAGCTTGAAGGGTTTACCTCCCCACTGACTAACCTTATTGGTCTCTGTGGACACTCTATTGGTTGGGGAACAGGGGGTAAATGATTCTGTTTATCTAGGTAGACAGTGTAACTTCGTCTGGCGTTATGACATGTTCGCTTCCCCTCCACTGACACATCGGTAACCCCTGCGAGTGACTTGATCTTTGCCCTTTTCAGCCCCTTGGTTTTTGGCCCCTCGTAATCATGGTATTTACCCCTTACCACAAAGCCTTTTATCCTGGCCCAATTGCTCCCCACTGAAGATTGCTCTTCCAAGATGCCGTGGAGCTGATCACTGCTGTACCCAGACTGGCCTTTTCAGAGTAGTAGGCCCACATGTCAAGGGGCTGATGTTCCGCCACAAACCAGGAAGACAAGAACCCTGTCCTGTAGTGGGACCCTGTGCTAATAGAGCTGCAGGTGTAATTAACGTAGTAAGTAGTGACTCAGACTACAGAGTAATGCGGTGTCAAACACACTGCAAAGTGTTGGGCATTTGGGACGCAGCCTCCGTGGTGAGTAGTGAGGGTACCTGCTTGACCTGACATCTCTTTTGACTTGGTTTACTCTGTTTTTCCATTCAGTGCTGGGCACCCTTCATATGCTTTGTGCTCTAGCCTTTTTTTACTTTTAAACTGACTATTTGAAAAAGATGACATGTGCATTTTTTGCTTGCTTTAACCTGTGTTTAAGAGTCATCCAACTGTATTTGAGAACATCCATTCTCTGCGTTTGTTCTCAACCTTCCACACCGAGCCCACATCACAACACACCTTAGGGAACTCCACTGGCTCCCAATACACAAGCGTGCACACTTGAAACTCCTCGCCCACACCCCCTGCCTACCTGAACAGCCGCATTCACTTCCACCAACATCTGGACACCCCACTAGCACACATGCACTGCATACACAAAAGCAGAGCAGGGGGCTGCACTTTCTCTTACCTGGCCCTCAAATCCTAGAACGACCTCTTACAACACATCAGAGCCTCCTCTTCTCTTTTTAGGTCTCGGCCTGCGAAAGACTGCGCACATGCGCAGTTGAGCTGGCGAGACTTAATGACAAAGAGCAATTTTCACTAGCGAGGTTAAGCCCCGCCCCTCTTTTCCATTGGCTGGTGCCCTAAACGGTGGCCAGCCATTGGAGAAGAGGTCCTAGTGACGTTCTTCTTTCTCTCTAAGCCCGGTCCTTTTTAGACTGGGTTCCTTGACTTACGTTTGTGGTAAAAGCATTCTTATCTTCTTTATGGGGCCATTTGTTTAGCCCCATAAAGAAGATAAGAAAGCTTTTACCACAAAGCTATGGTCCAAAGGCTGGGAGCTTCCCCAGGCAGGTCACAGCCGGGGTCACTGGTTTCCCAATCCTCCCCCGTGCAGCTGGGCAGGGGTCGTTTGAGGAGGCCCTGGAAGGTGACGTACGAGCCCCTAAGTAGGTCTGGGAGTCCGTGAGCAGTGTGAGGGATTCCTAATTGAGACAGCGTGCATCTTATCATGAACTGCGATCTGATTACAGCTTCCCCGAGACTCCCCTAGTTTCCTACGAGCTGTGGGATGCATGTGCCCCCTCCGCCCCCGGGTGCTCCATCTACTGCAGTGAAGCAGGAAACCTGCCGCAGTGCCACCACCCCGACCAATGAATACACACAAGGCCGCGGCGGTTCCACTCTTCATTCATTCATTCGTGCATTCATTCACATGTTTATTCGCTTTGCGCGAACAGAGCAGCACCCACTGGCCTCTTCTGGACGATCCTGCAAAAGCAGCTATGGAATAACCAGGGCGCTAATGGCGCGTATGTCCCGGAAGCAGTTGGAACGCCGGGGTTCAGGTCTGTGCCACACACGGCTGAGGGGGGACCAACAGCAGCCACAGAAGACTATCTAATACCCGTCATTACAACACACCAGGTGCAGCGAGTCCCTCTAGGGCCAAGCTGCGTTTGGGTCATTTTCCTCCCTGTGGTTTTGTAATAGTACTTTCATTTATACTCAGCCTGGACATGAGTTTCTGCATGGCCCCTGAACTTAACCCTCCCGAACACTAGGCCATGAAAATGTTTAATTTTCTTGTGCTTCAGATGGAGCTGAAATTGTGGCAAGTACGGAAGAAAACATGTATTTATCAAACGTTTAATAAATAAATGGCTAAATACACAATTATCAATGGTAAAGCAAGTCATTGTGGGTCTTACGACGCCTTCCCGGTATAACACTTTAATAAACAGACACATCCTAATAAATTAAAAATAGGATTCGTTAGTGGCTCCAACGGCTTGCCGCATAACCTGCCATGTGCTAAAATGTTAAAAATAGTTTATTTATGCACTCAGTGCCGATAGACTGCTACATTTTTGGATACTGTGAGAAAGTGGCATCTTTCTTGCATTGGTATGCTCCCACTTTTTTCTGACTGCTGATGTGCTTTGACTGAGTGTGCCCTGGGTTCCTGCCAACCAGGTACCCAGGGCCTGTGTTCCTTCCCTAAAAACTGTGTTGAAACAAAACCCAATTGGCATCTCTGGCCACCTATCAACCCCTAGTAAATGGTACCCTAGGTACCCAGGGCACGGTGACCAGAGAAGACCCCTAAGGCCTGCAGCACTTATGGTGCCACCCTTAGGGGCCCTGTACCTTGGTACCCACACACTGCCTTTGCAGGGTGAGTGCCTAGGTACAGAACTAAACAAAGAGTCAACATGGCACACATCCCTGTGTGCCATGCCCAGAAACCCACTGCCCTGGCATGCATCAGTCACCCCTCTACCTGGGTGCCCTATGCCAGTGGTGTGGGCGCAGGTGCACGAGCCCTGTGCCCCTACAGTACCCAGGGCCAGTCCTGGGCACTGTAAGGGCAGTGATGCCATTAAGAGTATATGGTACTGGGAGGTTGTCATTACGAACTCCACAGCACCATAATGGCTACGCTAAAGACTGACAAGTTTGGTACCAAACTTCTCAGCACATTAAACCCACACTGATGCCAGTGTGAGATTTAATGTAAGATGCACCAGAGGGCATCTTATAGATGCCCCCCTGAAAACCTAACCTACAATCCACGTCTGGCTGAGTGGCTGCAGAGGCTGCCACACAGCAGACATGTTGCTGGACCCCTAGGTCGGAGAGCCCCCGCTCTCCTGGGCCTGCAACAATGCACATCCTGGTTGAGGTGCTAGGTCTCCTCCCCCAGGATGGGCAGGGGGAAGCTTCAAAGGCATGCCGCCTCTGTGAGATTCCCCAGACCCCTTGCTGTACCCAGTAACCAGCCCCCACCCGTCCTGACCCCCACTGTGGCGGGAAGACTGGTGGTAAAAACTACGTCAGGAAGGGGGGTGCGCCGGCATGTGCCAACCCCACCCCTCAGGTGGGGAGACAATGTGAAGCACGCCACCGGGCTCCGGCCATCTCGAAGATGGGGGGCCCTGCCCAATCACAGCTAGGCTCCTGCCCCCCTCCCACAGGAGAGGAGCCGAGTAGGAGGTGTACTCACCCCAGGGCAGGGGCCCTTTGGTCCCTGTCCTTGCCCTACCTGTAACACCCCTAAATTCAGTATTTAGGGGCTCCCTGAACCTTCCTTCCTCAGATTCCGATAAACAAAGAAGAAAGAAGATCAAGAAGAAGAAGACCCGCCGTGTGGCTG
Organism: Lissotriton vulgaris; assembly: GCF_964263255.1. Taxonomy (NCBI): domain Eukaryota; kingdom Metazoa; phylum Chordata; class Amphibia; order Caudata; family Salamandridae; genus Lissotriton; species Lissotriton vulgaris. The sequence goes on from NC_141691.1 coordinate 1,394,375,378, forward strand.
CTAACAACAGGACAACAACAACTGACTTGGCCCCAGCCCTACTGGCCTGTTGATCCTGGAACCTGCTCCTGCCTAACCCCGGCGGCTCCTGCTGACAGCAACCTTGGGACACCCAGAGGACCTGCCTGCCTTGACCCTCTTGAAGATTGGGACTCCCTTCAGCAGAGGCTCTGCTGCACCAACCACCCTGGTGGCAGCCAGGAAGCTCCGGGCCAGCCCACTCTGCACCCGCCGAGCTCGGGCCGTTCCCAACCGAACCAAGACCACGAGGACGTCCCCCCGGCGACTGGGACCCGAAGTCCAGTGCCCAAAGACCCTCTTCGACGAACCAGACGACGCCTGCAGACTCAGAACCAGGGGCCACCCCAACCGCGACTAGCTGAGGGTAAGCTTTTCCGACACCCAAAGACACCCCTGCACCCGGCGCCCTGCGGCTCCCTGTGCCTCCCTTTGGGGTACCTACCTGTGCGCCAAGACCCCAACTTACCTCTCGAAGTGCTGGTCTCCCCTGGAGAGTCTCCGTCCCCGAGCCTGCAGCCTTTGTTCCCTTTTGACCTTTCCCATTGGATAACATTGAGCGCCCGACGGCTCAAGATCACCCGACGGCTCAAGAGCACCCTGCACCCAGCCGCCCGAGGGCCGCTGGCTGTGCCACCCTTGTCCTATCCTGCTGCCCCCTTGCCCTGAGCAAGTGACCAGGAGCCCAGCTCCCACAGCCGCATGGCCTGCTAGTCAGCAGCCACCAACCGAAGGCCCCCTTTCCCTCATTGGATATCATTGGGCCTACCTACCTCTGCACCCGGCCGCCCCTGTGCTGCTGGGATTGAACTAACTGTACTTACCTGACCCTGGCGGACCCCTGGGTCTATGCCCAGAACCTTAACTTCACCAACCAACATTGACCAATTTTGACTTGCGAATTTTCTAAGTGTGAAGTTTTGAAAACGGAAAATATTCATATAAAATCAGCCAAAGTCCGAATTCCGAAGTACTCACCTGTGATCAGGGGAGAAGCCAGTACTGTACCTTTCAGCCCAGTACTGAACCGCAAAAGTAATCTGTATTTTCTCCAAAGGAACCATTGTCTGCTTGTCTATGAAATTTCTTTTAAAAATCGCACGAAATACTAAAATGCAATTACCTACCTGTTTTGAGTTAAGACCCCAGCGCTGGCCCTAGGAGACCAGTGCTGGATTACAAAAGTAACGCGATCGTACTTTACCTGCAACCTGAATTTTCTCCCATTGAATAACATTGTCAGATTTCCATTGAAAAGTTTCTAAGTGTGAACTTTTAAATCAGCTTTATATTCATGAAAATTCACTACAGTAACTAAAACGTTTTTGCTAATCTGGTTTCAACCCAAAAAAATGAAATAAAACAAATGACCACAGAGGTGGAGGGTGCTGGAATGTCGAAGGAGAGGGGTTTGAAGCAACAGGGAGTGGGTGGGGCGATATTTAAATTAAAACAAAGTCGGTGGCGGTTGGGAAAAGCAGTGCACTCTGAAGAGCAAAGCAGGGGAGTAGCGCGTGAGTGAGTGAGCAGCATGTAGCGGAATGGGGTGGAGAAGTGTAACAGAGAAAACATGGAGTGCAGGGTGCATTTGAAGGAGCAGAGATGAGTGAGTTGGAAAATACTTGCACTCCCACTGAGTTAATACTGATTCAAAAAAAGGTATTTTCCTAAATGTAGGCTATGCTTCAGGACAGGAAGAAACAAGCCTTTCTGATTGCTATTATATCATTGTTGAGAGTCTGTGAACTAAAGCTCTCACAGTATAAGCACCATACTTTCAAATACACAAGGACATGGGTGTTTATAAGGACAAACCCACAATTTCTGCCCAAAATAATGTTGCACATCCACATTAACCAGGCACTACAATCCTTTTCCCTAAAACTAAGCTGAAAGAGTCCTGCCCACTCTAGATGTAGAGAAGGCAGTGATGGATCATCTACAATAAACAAAAAAATTTAGAGAACCAATATTTTCTGTTATTCGCACTGGCTAACTAGAGACTCCCAGTCACAAAGAGAACCTTCGCAAGATGGATGTGCTACATAGAGGCTCTGGTAAGACACTCAAGAGCACACTACTAGATTGAAGAGAGCCATAGTAGCGTTTATAGCTAACTTATCCGTAAACAACATCTGCATGACCGCTACATGGTCATAGGCCCAAACTTTCACAAGACACAGCTGGATGAATATACAGACTAGTAGAGAGGCACAGCTTTGTAACCAGTGCTCAAAATTTTAATCCAGAAAAGATTCATGTTGCAAAATGAAAAGGGGAACTTTCATGTAGGTGCAAGTTTGCTGCTTGAAGGCTTTTCTAAATTCACATGCAACCCTTCTTCCTCTTCTTAAGGAGATGTGTGGGTAAGCAAAGGAGTTGAATGATTTATACCAAAGAGAGTAATAAGCCCAGAGACATGATAGGACAGCAAAAAGGAAAAAATAATCTGATGATGGCTCCAATGCACAGGCTTTGTGGGAATGCATCTGATGTCATAGGGAAGAGGTGTGGCGCCGCGGCTAGGGCGACTGACTCCGGAATCTGGGGATCACGGTTCGATCCCCTGCGCCGACGGTTCGATCCCCTGCGCCGGAGGCAGATTAGCCCAGCACCATGTGACTCTGGGCAATAGCTTGCTTAATCTTCCCGACGGCCCCCAGCGCCTAGAGACCCTTACGGGTGATTGTGCGCTTTACAAATGTGGATTCTTTATAGCGGATGGACCCAGTCACAAATGGCCAATGACGCCTTAAAAACAAAAAACAGAATTCCGGCCCCAACCACTAGATGGCAAACTAATGCACAACATGTGAATAAAGTCTTCAAGGTACAAAACTATTTCTACAGGTAATTTAACTTTTTTCATTAAATGAGGCTTAATGAGAGATTGGCAATCTTCCCCTACATTAAATGAAGCCATCATAGTATTTGTTCCAAAGCGGGCCAAGGCCCATTAAACACAGCATCATTTAGGCCCCTGTTCATCTTGAACACAGAGTAGTAAATCCTCTCCAAACTACAGGGCTAATGCACACTGGCCAAAACGGGTTAGTTCCCAGATACAGTACGTCCCTCAGACGCTATATAGAATACTCATAGTAACCCCATTGATTTGACATGCCTGCCTGTCTATCCCTTGACTTATAGCTTTTGACACTTGATTGGTGTTACATGTTCAAGATCTTGGATACATTTCGAGTTGGGGAACACATGATCCCATGTATCAAGTAAACCCTAAACAAATGCAGTCTTACAAACCCTCCATATAATGGTAAATGGTTTTTAATAAGCGTGCAGTAAAAAAGTACATCTATAGCATACATGTACACCCCTAGAACCACTGAAAGAAAAGTATGAAACTGAGATAGGCAGAGAGTTTAATGGCAAGTAATGGCGAAAATCCCTAACTTAGCCACAAAGTCTCCCCTAATGCCACTATACTTTGTAACATGCTACACAGAGCATACTTAACCCTGTACATGATTTGAAATATATATCCTGGGGCTTCCTCGATCTGCCCTCCATTTCACCAAACACCATCCAGGTTGACACACCTGGGGTATGACTGCCCTACAATAGGGTTCTTTTTCAAGGAAGTACCAGATGATTTTGCTAAGGTAACTGAACCTTGCACATGTCAATACAAACCTTGTCCGTATGAAGAGATTTATTTTAAGGCAGGTTTACTCGCCCAAAAAATAAGATATAGTCTATTGATTTTACATTTCTACAGCTGTTGTGGAATGCCTACAAATTTCCTTTCAGCTGAATGGAGGTAAGCAGTGACTATATGAGCAGACGTTGGAAGCCATACCCTTCACACGGAAGACAAAAGAGGGTTAAGGAAGCAGCCAGTATCATTACAGTTGGACAAACTAGTCCTTACTTACAGAAAGTACTAGTTTGTCCAACTGTAATGATACTGGCTGCTTCCTTTCTGTTAGTATGGACTTAGTTATCTTTGGGGTCACAAGTATGAATGTAGGAAGACCTTTTACTAAAGCTCAAGAGAACTTAATTTTCATACTGATTCTTTTGGCAAGGAGGGAGATTTGTGTAAAATGGTTAAATCCTGTCCCCCCCACTCATAACGAATGGCTGGTTTCAGTTTTGAAAGTGTTTAACCTAGATAAAAATAAGAAATATGCCACTAAAAAATATAAATTCTGGGATTTGTGGGAAGAATTCCATAAGAGGTGATTTAAATGGAGTTGTATACATATAACGTATATGTAACATGGTGGTAATATACCTGGATTTCCCATTACATTCCTCTGTAATGTCCAATGATTACGCTATCGCAACAATGTCGAGGAAGGCTTGTATGAGTAGCAAAAATGGCTAGCTCACCCCACTACGAAACAACAATCCTCCTCCTTATAAGTATACGGATGTAAGGGGTCTCCTTTCTCAGAGACGCCACGAAGTTGAGAAGGGTCCCTGAAAACTCCTTACTTTTAACTGTTGCGTAATGAGGACAAAAAAAAAAAGACAAACTAGTCCTTGCCCTCACCAATAATGCCAGACTGCTGGTCACCACCTCCTTAGCTGCTTCAAGCGGCTTGCGCTTGAACACTTTTGGAGGGAGTTCATTGAACTTTCTAAAGTTACATTATCACATGTCAAAATTGTAACCCATGTAATATTTTCCTTTACATGACTAGGATGCTATGTAAGATGTAAAAACATATGTTCAAAACCAGAAACTGTAACAATAGTTTTATCAAAAAGTTAATAAAAATCATGTAACAAACAATGAGAATTAACCATCAATTCTTTCCAAATGTTGTATCACAATTCCATGTGAACCAAGCAATACAGTTGCCTGCTTTCTTTCTGTATCAAAAAACACAAGTAGAAAGGGAGAGTGGTGCTGTTTTAATGAAAAGAAACAAAGGTGTTAGTAAAAAGCACTTTTTGTGATGTAGGGAATAGTGGTTTCCCAGTGTCAAAAGGAACTACAGCAAGATCGACTGTGCAAAGCATTTAAACTTGCTGCAAACTCGTCAGTAAAGCCCTTGATAATACATTAAGAGTGCATTCTATTAAAGGGTGCATTCCATTAAAAAGAAAAGGGGACTTTCTAGCGAATGTTTCTATAAATGACATGTGCATGGCTGCCACATGCCATCAGTCCACGCTTTCACAAAATACTGTTGAGTCTGGGACCGATGGATCATGGCCAAAGTTCTTTATGCAAGGAACAACAATTGCCTTCTTCAACAGAGACAGTAACTCCCTCGGGCAGAATGGACAAACTCGGCATGTTAAACAGCAAATGGGGAGGTTTGGTGGATTGCGTTACTCTATTGCATTAGCAAAACAAATGGGACCTATTTAAACTAGTTAGCAGTGCATGATATTTTCCTGCTGCTGATAGACACTATGTAGTAAAAGTAAAAAAATAAAAAGAGTGCAGAATCAGGGCAAACTCTTTTTTTTTTTTAACAGAAAATACAACACTGACACAAGAGGGTACAAGTCAAGTATAGTTTAAGGCAGATGCACAAAGTAAGACAATATTGTAAAACGAACAGTCCTGTAGGAGGAAAGTACTTAAATGCAGTACATTTCAAGGCTCAGACCAGTTGTCCCAGCCATTTCCTCTATATGGTTCATGTTTCAAAGGACATCCCTCGCCTCATACACAAGCCTTCCTGTTGTGCACAGCCGCCACTGTTACACGAGGAGAGGGATTGGGGGGGCACAGGGTTTTTCCATTGGGCTTCTATGTTGCATTTACCTACCATGTTGGCTGTACCCAAGAATGTCTGGTCTGCTCTCGAACCACCGGAACTCTCCATGATGCCAAGCAGCATCAATGGGAAGAGTTGCACCTCCCATCCCAACACATCTGAGAGTTCCCTGGCCACAGCCGTCCATTATCTTTGGATCACTAATGCATAACCATACCATGTGTTAGAAATCAGTAGGGGCACTGGAACAGCGAAGGCAGGTGGGAGCAGGGAGAAGGCCTGCCCAATATAATCGGGCTTGGGTGAGGTAGGTACAATAGATATAATAGGTTTAGATCAGATGTAGCCAGGAGGAAATAGATATGATGCGAGGCCCCATCACGATATCCCGCTAGTCGTCATCTTTAAAGGGAACCCAATCAACTTTCCGAGAGTGCTCTAAGATGATCAAGCATACCAGGGGCATTGATAAGGATGCAGTAAATCTGTGAAATGCTTCCCTAGCCCAGAGTGCCTGTAAGGAGTTTGGCCTCCAGAAGGTTGAATTCCTTGAGGGAGGCGTTGCGGGATATGTGGACTCGTAGTGCATGGCGTAGTTGTTGGTATTTGTAGAATTATGAAGAGGTGGGTTCCTAAGGGTCTTGAGGCTCCTGAAAGGAGCGTAATTGGATCCCAGACGATATGTCGCCTAGTTGTGATATACAGATGAGGTCCCATTTCCTGAAACCTGTCAGTGCGGGCACTTCACTCACCCATATGCCATGCCTCAAGGGGGTTTTTAGTGTGAGCTTGCTATCCCACTTAGTGTGTTAAAGCATGGCCCTCCAGGCCAAGAAATTCACCTGGGTCACCAGAGGGACCGTGGCGGAGACCATGGATCCGAATAGCATAGCCATAATCCTAGGATATCCCAGGGACGCCAATTCCAGCTGGTAGGCAATGTCAGACCAACCCCCTCTAAGCCATTCATTGATCACCAAAAGCTGGGAGGCAAGATAGTATAGGTAAAAGTTGGTCATCCCTAGACCCCCATCTCACAGAGTCCGATGGCAGTGAGGATGGGCTAGGCAGAACCTAGAATTATGTCAGAAGAACGATGATGCCAACCTATCCATATGACGAGGCAAAAGTATTGGGAGGTTCTGATAAACATAAAGGAACCTCAGCTACACCATCATTTTGTTTAGGACAATCCTACCAATCACATTTCACGAAAGGGATTGCCAATTGTGTAGGTCTTCATTAGCTTTCCATACCAAGGGTTCGTGATTAACAGACCAGGGGAGTTCAGGATGGAGTGTCGTTCATATTCCTAGATATCGGAAGCTGATGAATCAGGGAAAACGTTACAGACATGTCATTCCTGGCCAACGTGAATATCTGGAACTGATTACTTTTTCATGCAAAAAGCCTAAGAATCCCACAAGAGTGAAGAAAGAGAGATGATTGTATTGCTGGACAAAATGGTTGAAATTATTTAACTGCACAAAGGATTTCTTTTTGAGTGTTCACTGTGACCGGACTCACTCTTTGCAGGGCAAAGGGATGTTTCACAATAAGTTGCAAACAGTCAACCTCATAAATTAAGCATTCCAAGTTTTGCACTGCAAAACAGTTACAATTCATTTTTGCATGTCATTGCGAAATATATTGGAGGGTGGGAGTGTGCTGTAGATTGTTGTGTTTATTACCATTTGTAATAGCAGTTACCAATTGCAAACCACCTTTTGGGCATTGCATATCGATACTTTCTATTTGCAAAGAAATCGCAACTGACTTCGTGAATGCAAAGTATTTTGTGCATTAGGCCCTGTATGTTGTAACCAGTTTTCGTTTTATTAGAAAGCACTGATACTACGCTGGCAACTGATAGTGACATGTCCTAACACATTGACAATGCAATTAATATGTTACTTATATCATTAGTATTATGCAGACCTTCCGGATGAAGAAAGAGCACAGAAGCTGGCTTCCTGCTCAAGGCACAGATTCCGCTACATCCCTCCCAGCACTCCCGAAAACTTTTGGGAAGTTGGCTTTCCTACAACTCAGATTTGCAAGGACAGAGGTAATGACTACTATGTAGCATTCTTGAGCGTTTGACAATTACTATTGAAGGATAAACATTTTTTCGGGAGCAGGGGGGCTACTGTTTCACACAAAAATGGAAGCAGTTGTCAACTAAAAACAAACGAAAAGCTGTATTTCATACCTTCACTATTTATACATGAGACATTGCCTTGAATAATACAGTAGACGTGTGAAAAGCTGGACTAATGTAGGCTTTTATATACATTTTTGTGCTTGTATCACCACCTCTCAACATCCGTAAACGACCAGAAAAGTTAGTTTATTCAAATTCTAAACAGTACTACCTTGATTTACATGCTGCTCAACTGCATGTGAAAAAATGATAATAAAAAGTTACATTAATTAGTTTTGTAGTAAAAATATTTAGTGGCAGGGTCATGATAAAAGGGTGAGTTCAAATGTGTTCCATTGTCATTGACAAAATGTATTTGTAAAAAAGTAGAATTTTCCAACTTGTACCTCTTGAACCCTTAGTGGAAATCCAGTCCTGACCCTCACCCTAACCCTTACCCTTTGACCATTACCTATCAAATCACCTAACCCTACACTCTTACCTGACTCTAACCCTCACCTTAACTCCATTGTTTACCCTAGTCTAATACTTAAGCCTAATGCTCAATAATAACCATTAACTTAATCCTTATCTTAATGCCATGCTTTCCCTAACCGTGTGCCGGAAAAATAACCCCAGTATAAAACATGCATTTTTTGTTTTGTATAACATGCAAATGTTATATTGTTTAACTACATTTCAATTATTAAATACATTTTCAGTAAAATATTATTTTTGTCACAACTTTTTTTCTGCTGCTACTTTATTCCCACAATCGTCATAATATAAACCAGTCCTTCAGGAACAACACTTAGTCACATGACTGGATGACTTTAAGCTTTTAAAAATATTTTTCAAACCAACTTTAATTTCTCTGCTGGTGTACTTTGTAATCTGTCATTGATATATTTGGATTTCTCTCAGTGTTCAGTTTGACAAAAGGTGCAGCCCCTTAAACATTATTCCTTCCCTTTGACGTTTTTCTACATTTTCCTCTAGAGGCACTGGTGCAACAAAGAAGGCAAATCGATTTTTCCATTTTTTCGCACCTTATGTAATATTGTCCAGACTATATTAAAGAAGAAATTTTGCACAATAGTAAAATGCAGGGGAAGGATTAGCACATCATTTTAAATGGGTAATAGATATTTTAACAAACCAATCTTACTCAATGCATTTTCTCTATTTTTTTTTTATTTTTAAAAGAGCAAACCGATTTAGTAAGATATGTGTCAAATGATGCCTCAAAGGCAGTGTAGTCTTTCACTTTAGAAAAGTAGAGAAAATTGTGTAGACTGGACAAAAAAGCGTGAAATAGTTTTGTGCCAGGTTTGTTCTGTGGCATATATCATTTGCTCTTTTCCAAATTGCACAAACTAAAAATTGATTTGTTGTAAGATTTTTGCATCAGTGTTAAGTTTTGTGCAAGCTACTCCTTTTAAGTTATCTCTTCAAATAAAATGTCCAATTCTTCTGGCATGAGGTTGACGTCTACTACTTTTCCTCCAACCATCGGACTGCAAGCTGTAATTTTTTAACTCAACTCACCTATATACCAAGAACTCCCCCTTTTTGATCAGTAGGTAGAAGGCTATTTGAACTGCCTTGTGTCCCTGTGATAACTCGGGCTAAAGCAGAGGCAGCTTGTGCGCCTTAGTCATCTTTCAGTCTCTCTTAAGTGGATAAATTCCTTTTCCAATAACTCAATAAGGTGTAATTTAACAGAGGATATCTGGGTCTATGGTTTAAAAGTCTCGGGTACCAGTCTAGTAGAGAAAAAAGAATATTTCTTTACGAGGACAACATTCTACTGTATGTGATGCAACTGAATATAACAATACCTATCCTAATGGACATTTTTGAAAGATTCAGTGTAATCTCAGGATATAAAATGAATTGGCAAAAATGTTTAGGACTCTGGAAAGGGTAAATTAAGAAACAGTCACAATTTGCCTGACAGACAGGGAAGATTGTTTCTAGTACCTAGGAATTTATTTAATGAAAAGTAAAGAGTTATTCCTAACAAGAAATCTTAAACTGTCCCTAGTTAAATTTAAAGCAGGTGTAAGACATTGTATTACCCCGCCACTCTCAATGCTGGGTAGAGCAGTGCACTTTAAAATTATCTTGCTACTGTGTTTCCTCCATACAATGTAAAACACCCTCTTCTTTCTAACTGATCCATATTTTTGAAAAACAGAAATAAAGCTGAGGGTGATGATGTGAGATGGATGGAGTCTCGCAGCATTGTTGGCTTTGTATGGGACGGTCTGTATGGGGAGTATAGAACACCCCAACATTTGGTTCTGTGACTGGATTTTGCAACTGTTTGTAGTTAATTATCTGGATGACCCATTGGTTAACATTGACACACTAGAAATGGGGGAGAAATCACTTCTCTGTTATTATATAATAGAACTGAAATCGAAAACATGTCACAACCCATAAGAGAGGTAATGAAAGTATGTGAAATAGTCGCAGACACCCTGAAATGGGTTCGGTAAGAACCTTGAAGACCCCGTTATTGAAGATAATAATTATAGAAGACCTGATACAGATGAAGGGTTTTCAGCAGTGGGCCAACATAAGTATATTGGAGTTGGGGGACATATTATGGATGGAAGGAATAAAATAGTTTGCACATCTTCATGAATAGTATTACCTGCACCCCTCTCAGTATTATAGGTACATACCACCGAAGTTTGCCCTCTACACAGTGGAAGAATGGAAGGAATACCGAGACAAAATCCCCTTAGAAAAAAGAGTACTGGGAGAGGGTGCCAGCTTCCAAATCTATAGAATGCTTATTAACAGTACCCCGGATAACCTAAAGCACCTGAGGGAGACATAGCGAGGAGACCTAGGCGTCTCAGAGAATGACGATTGAGACAACACACTGTGACACTCAAAAGAAGTGGCAACCAGATCTAGTTTTAAGCTATTTTATTTTAAAAAGACTACATAGATCACATTATCATACAAGCCAGTTCTTGAAGATGGACCTATACATGGGCTGCGGAAGTGCAGGCAAAAGAAATTCTGGGAGAGTACAGAAGGGGAGACATCATAAGTGGTAGGGAAAGAACAACAGCTAATCAAGGACAAAATGAGCTAGCAACGATCAAAACAATCTTCTGTAGTTTTGGGTTCATGGTGGCCAAATGGGACATTATCGGACACTGGGAAGCCTAAACAATACCCATGGTAGAACAGTGGCAAAGAGGAATGGATATTTGTATGAAGGCTGTAAAAGTAGAATATGAAGGAAGAGGGTGTCTTAGAAAATTGCATAAAATATGGGGTCCATGGAGGGCATATATAGGATGGCCAAAGATGAGTAGAGGAGAAGGGAGGGAGAGGAACTATGTAAAGAAAATGAAAAGTGTAATGGCTGGGGGAAACAAACCCCTGTATTCACTAAGAAAGACCCTTTGCCTGAGGACTTTTAGAATCTGCATTTGCCTGTGAAGTTGAAATATAATATTCTTTTGCTAAATGGACAATCAATAAAAAGATGTTCTTAAAAAAAACTGGACAGTCTCTCACTGAATGACGCAGGTCAGTCTGATTAATTTCAGTGATAGATTCAAGCCTATTATTCTTTTCTCCTTTTCAGTTGGTTTGTCCTACCAGACCGCATTTGGCTGTTGTTGCCATACACCTGTTTTTGGACAATATCAATACTTACAATGGAGTTTGGGGCAGCCCCCGACTTACCATTGGTCGGCTTTCTCATCAATCTCATTTGCTTTCTTTTTATTTTATGACTTTTCTTGTGTTTGTTCCTCCCTTTGAGCATAGCTTCTTCACCATCATCCTGATTGGATGAATTGTACCATTTCACTGATTACATTGTGGAAACTACATTTTATTCTTCTTTCTGCGGTCCATGCAAGTGCATGTATTTTTGCACTCACCTGTGTGCTACATCCCCATTGAAGTACCCCCACGGGTTCACTCCTTCCACCCCCAGCTCGTCCGTTATTTCCTCTAACTCTCCTGGCTTTGTGCTTCTTATTTTGTGTGAATGTTTACACCTCCCCTCCTACCCTCGCTCCCCTGTTGTTTCACCTCCTCTGATTGTCTGAATCCTGCTCTTCCATTTTCGACCCTCGCTTCCCCTTTGTCGTTCTTTTTAATTTTTCTAATCATTATTTGAAGGGCATTGGACTTGCAGTTTCCTGCCAGGCCGCACCTTTCTTAAAATTTTTTTATAAACATTCTTTTTATTGAACAGTCGCTCAGGACACCATTACAGAAAATGCAAAGACAGGGTATAGTATGACGGCAGTGGGCAGAAAAGATTAATGCAGTCTTTGCAAAAAAAATGCAGTGTCCCCCCCAGCTGTTCCAATACATCCCCGCCAACTACACAATAAAGTTCTGTATTCCTCTCATTGGGTCCAAATCTTTTTCCATTTTTTTGGGGCATCCCCTGACCCAGGTAAACTACCTTCTCCACCTGCTGGCACCAATCCAAATCCCGTTTCCAGTCCCCAATCCTGGGGGGATCGGCAGACCACCATGCCATCGCAATGTTCTTCTTTGCCTCTCTAGAGGCCATCATGAGCCATGTTTGGTGTGCCTGGGCCAGTTCTCCTCCCCCGTCACTTCCAGTAATTGCCATTGTGCCTCAACCGGGACCTAAAGACCCACAACTTTTGTCATAACCAGAGCCATCCTGGCCCAGTAGTGCTGAATTTTGGGACAGGCCCAGATAATGTGAAAGAAAGTACCCACCTCTCTGCAGCCCCTAGCGCACCGATCTGAGTCACAACGACCCAGTCGATGTTGGATTGTCCTGGGGCATATGGTCTGTGTAGGATCTGGAGTTGGATCAATCTAAAGCGTGTTCGTATGACAATCTCCCTGGGGCTCTGCAATGCCTCCACCCAGTCCTCATCTTCAAAATGGCCCGAAGTCTGCTTCCCACACGTCTCTCATGGGGCCCATAGGGTTCGCGGATTTATTCATGAGCTTCCGATAAGTGAGAAAGGCAGCCTTATCCCCCATCATGTCAAGGAGTAATTGGTCCTTTAGTGGGGAGTATTCAGATAGCAGTTCTCCCTCAGGCACGTGGCACCGCAGGGTGTCTCAACTGCAGGTAGCAGAACCACTCCCCATCAGCCATTTGATATTTTTTCTGTAGGTCATCAAATGTAATCATGGCATGTTCCGCCAGACATCTCCATGGCAGTCAATCCCGATAAGGCTCCAGCTACGAAAACCCTGCTGGAGCCCCACCTCACTCAGCAGGTCACATTCCCAAAGTAGGGTTTACTTATCAGTTTGGTCTCCCACCCCAGTAATTTCGTGGCCTCTCACTATGCCTTTACCATTGCCCACGTGTGTTTGGAGAGATGTTTCTTGCTGCCCTTTAGCTATAGTGCGGCCGGATAGCTCCTGGTTCCCATGGCATGGCGGTCCACCTAATACGCTGGTTCAGTATGGGGTGTAAAAACAGAGTTATTTAGAGTAATAAGCTGGGACTCCAGGTAATAACACCTGTGGTCTGGATTTAGCTGGGTGCCCCTGTGTGGCATAAATCTCAACTGGTCGGGTGTATTACTGTAGATATAATCTGACGTAGCGTGTTAGCCAACACCTTTGCCAGGACCTTGGCCTCGAAATTGAGTGGGGAGATATGTCTGTAGGAGCTACACAGCTCCAGGGGTTTACGCTTCTGTGGAATAACAATTATGGTGACCTATATCAAGTCCTCTGGCAATCGTCCATCTTTCAGCGTAGTTTGATACATGTTTGGCTGAGCCACTGTGTCTGCCACACATTTATTTAATTTGTGTGCAAGCCATTCGAGCCTGCCGCCTTTTTGCACTGTAAATCATGAATAGCACCCACTATCCCCTCCATTGTCAGGTCTCGATCAGTTTCCGCCCTGTCTTCTGTGGAGAGTTCTAGAAGGGAGATGTCCTTGAACAGTTCGGCACTGTCTTCTCCCATTCTACTAGAGACTGACTTAGTGTTTCATAACAGACTACGAAGGTCTCAGCTATGGCCACTCCAGACATGCACAGAGGACTGTCTGGCATCCCCAGCTTCAAGACCCAATTTTGGTCCCTCCTTTCCAGCCACTCTATTATTTTGTTGGCGTTATCGCTCAGGTCATATAAACGCCTCTGCGAGCCTATTGCATGTGAGCGGGCTGCCTATCCTCCAAGTCTCGTAGCTCCCTCTGTTTGAGGTGGAACCGGTGTCCCAGGGTAGAGCCAAGATCCCCCTCCCACCCCTACCATGCCTCAATAGTTGAAATTTCCTGGTCTAACTCATTGCGCCAGGAGCCCACTCCTTCCTTTTGCTCCCCACTGCCTCTTGGACATAGCCCCTGGCCACCGCTTTATAAGCCTTCCACAGGGTACAAAGCAAACCAATTGATCTGGATTTTTCATTAAAATATTGTTCCATTCGTCCCCTGAACTTATCTTTAAACTCTCGGTCTTTAAAGTTCCAGGAATCTATACGTGGTGGGTGAGTGTGGTCCCAGGCAAGGCCCTGTAGTAACAGCTCAACTGGGGAATGGTCCAATATACCCCATTCCCCATGTGGCGCTTGTTCCATGTCGCGCTTCGCGGAACAGCCCCTAATGCACACACGGTGTGAAAATGTAGTCCAAACGTGAACTGTTACCATATGCCGCTGAGAGGTGCTCATGCAGCCTAGCAGTCTGATTTACGTGCCCACCACAGGTCAGTTAGCCCCATTGCCTCCGCGAACACTCGCAGTGGTTTTGGACCAACGTCCCGAAGAAATATTGTAGCTCTATATAGACATATACGTGGCGCTGGCCATATCATGGGCTCTCAAACTGAAGTGCACGTTTTATACCCAGCTTGGGCCAGGAGAGTGTATCCGAACCTATTGAGGACTATGTAATTGTTACCCCGCAGATGGGTCTCCTGCAGAAAAACTATTCCAGAGACTGTCTATGCAAGTACTGCAAGACCATGGTGCACTTGTTTTTGTCGCCCAGGCTGTTGACGTTTCACGTCAGGACCTTCAGGACGGGCACATCTGCATCATCTTACTTTTTTTCTTTCATTTTTGCTTACTATCTATTGTAACAACAAAGCTCAAACTAGTTAATCATAACCACATACAGATTCCGAAGCATAAAAATGCCTTGAGCTTATTGCTAGGTATCTAAACTTTACAGTGCATTTAGTTTATTTAAGGATAAAAATACAAAGTAGAATTCAATGTAGTGTACAAATAAAGCTTCTGTAACATCCAGAACTATGTAGTTACACAAAAAAGCATGGTATTAATTAAAAAAACTGACCGACAGAGTGAAACCTGACCAGAACATTGCTAGTAGACGGATTAACTAGTTGCGCTACAGTGTAAGCTGATGGCTCTAGGAGTGAGTACGCTCTACTCTGTGTACATTACAAATATTATTCAATTCGGCTAAGCAAGTTGTGAATATTGATAGTTGCTTATGATGCTTCTCACAGTTGGGGATGTGCAAAGATTTGTTTGCGCAGGCAAAGTTTTGCACAGTTCTTACCTTTTTTCATAGACTGGTTTCCTGGTCTCCCTCTGCTCAAAAAGAGTTTACACCTGCATTGTTAGATAATTTTGAGTAAAATCAAACACGGCAAAGCTGGAACATTTATTTAGATTTTTTTCTGCAAGTTTACCTGTTGCACAGTTTTCTTTATACAATTGTAAATGTTTGCATAATTTTTCCCTGTGACTTTACATTTCCAGAGATTTTCCTTGCCTAGTTGCATTGCATAGCAGAGCCACACACTTCCTTTGCATATAATATGCAGACCATTGTGCTTGTGATAGACGGGGAAATGTGTGATGTTAATGGTTGCGAAAGTCACAATTTTTTTTTTACACAGAAACGCAAAAAACCTTGCAATCTTACCAGAGTTGGAAATTTTTATAATAGCCTTCATGAACATCTGCACACAAAAAAAGCTGCGCACACCCCTAATCAGAATAGCCAGTAGGATTGCCTAACATTTCCATTTGGGTTTAATCAATGTATAGAGTATGCCTTCCCCAAGTATATAAGACTGAGTTGTAGTGAGACCTTTTGTTATTCTGCTGAAGGTTCACAGCGCCAAATCAACAGCAGATTTGGTTCAAAACTTTGTCTTGTACACAAGGCTGTTCATGAATATGCATCTCTCTCCAACAGCCTGTCACCCCTCCAGTTGTCTCGGATAAACTGGCCATCATGTGAGGTGCAAACATTTTTTCAGGTATAATGCTCTGCGTGAATGTTCACTCGCTCTAACCTTCTAGCTTGCATCGGAAAAGCCCTGAAGAAATGTCAGGCTTTTCCCATGCTCGCTGCAGGTGTATAGGCAACCTAGAAACATCAAAAGTGCGCCCGCCTTCTAAAAGGTCACTTGTTACTTGATCTGTGGCAGGAATGTGCCCTCCTTGACTCTCCCAGGGAGCTTGGTGGAGCAATCAAGGCCTAGCTGAAAGGTAGTGTGAAGGCTGAGACTATGTTAATATTACACGGTTATCATAGGCGTAGCAATGAGAGAATGCTCAGTGTGAGTGTTTTTGTATAAAAAGAAGTTAAATAACGCCTTGGATACATAATTATGCCTTGAAAGAGGGGGGAAGCACCCATCATCCAAATCAGTTAAGCAACAAAAGGTCACCCAATTAAATACAGTTGAAGCAGACGATGTATACTGTATGCCGCAGATGATCTCAAAAAGGGTTCTTTTCATATGTATGTCACGTTGAATCCTTCCGCCAAAAGCAGCTCTTTCGAAGGCATCGTTTGCAGTCCGGCTGTTGGTGGTTCTCATGCAGTAATGTCAAGGCTTGTGGTGTTCACAGTAGAGAATGATGGGACCTTTGATCCTTATTATATCTCATCGCTTAGGGTTGAGGTGCGAAAGTTGGATTCTTTAGAATCCTAAGGTGCTAGTGACACCGAGGCAACAACTCTACTTCAAGGGGAACAGGTTTTGTTTGGTGCTGAAGGGGACTCAAGCTTGAGGGCAGCTGAGTTGTGATCCCCCAGGCACTAAGAGCACGCGCACAGATTATGCAGGACCTCTTCGAGCTGTGGATGTGACCAGCGTAAAAGTTAGCTGAGTGCCGAGCCTTTGCGCAGCAATGCGACAACAGTCGACGTTTTTTGTTTTTTTAAACCATCTTTTCTGGCTTTCCTCTGGTTTTTTCTTGTAGCAACCACATGATGCGTTCATGCAAAATGTGTACTTTACCAAAATTAGCAACTTCTTCTTTTGGAAACAGAGGTTACACATTAGCTCAATGGAAAAGCGGTAAGCAAAAAACATTGGCCCCAGAGGCAGAGCGGCAGGCCGTTTTGAGCATTAATGCATAGGTAAAGACGTTTTGCAGCATTAGTCGATACTGGGAAGTGAGTCTTTAAGCACCAGCACCATACAGCAAGGTGGGTGTGCAAGACCAAGAAAAAAGGGAGGCGAGTGGTCATGAACTGCAGTGTAGGAGGATTCTTTGTCAGATTGAAAGCGGGGTACAGGAGTGGCCCCCTACAAGTTCTCTGAGTACTATTTGCCAGCTCCTTTGCGTCCTGCGAACTGAAAGCCTTTGGAAGCTCGAGAGAACAAGACGCATAAGGAATTTATGGCAGCAAGCTTTCGTCCGGTGATCCCTTTTTCAAGGTAACCGGTCATGCCGTTCCCGCGCAAACGGATGCTTGCGCGGACCTCTGATCTGACCTCAGCGCACTTGAGGGTGATTTAGCGCCATCTGTCGACTGTGGCCAGCGCCGCAGTCTTCCATTTCATATTAATTGCACATTTAGGGAAGAGTCGAGCCAGGTCGAGGAAGCGGGCAGCAATTTTGTCATTTTGGGTTCTTAGATAGAATCTGAGGGTGCACCCTTCTCATCTATTGAGTTTAGCTATTCTAATTATGGCAGACCATCATTTGCAGCCTCTGACCAGTAGGCAATCAAGGAGATTGGACAGCTCCGCAACATGTGATGGAAACTCACAGTAGGTGCTGTGCAGCGGGAACAGTGGGCAGAGGTGAAGATTTTGACTTTATCGGGAGATAGGTAGGCCCTACGTAAAATGGCAAATTGTATATATTTGAACCTGGCATTTCGCATTTAAATGTGTGGATATGCTATCACTCTCTCCAGCTCACTGTCATCAAACATCCCAAAGGGGTTGGAGCAATAAATGTGTGCTTAGGGTGACCAACTGGCATGGATCCAAATTCAGGACAGAGAGTGTAAAAATTCAGGATAAAGGGTCGAAATTCAGGACAAAAATTCAGGACAGGAGGTCAAAATTCAGGACAAAACTTTGGGACAACAGGTAAGTTTTACAGACACATCAGAGGAGTTCACGCAACAGTATATAATTCAACCCATCCATAGCCAAACATATTCAACCATTTGCAAACTCATTTAATTTAATTTCACTCATCCATCCATCATTTCACTCATCCATTCATTATCTATCCATCCACCCTTTCACCCTATCCATCGGTACACTCATCCATCCACTCTTCCACCCATCCATCCATTCACTCTTCCACCCATCCATCCATTCACTCATCCATCCAGCCTTTTAGCCTTTCACCCATCCATCCAGCCATCCTTTCACTTACTCATCCATCCACAGTCACTCATACTTCCACCCGTTCACCCTTGTCATCCATCCATCCTCCCTTTCTCTCTCCATCGACCCTTGCACTTAGCCATCCTTCCTTCCACCCATCCATCTACTCATCCACTCATGAATCCATCCATTGATCCGATCAGTCATCCATCCACCCTTTCACTCCTTCACTCATCTATCCATCCTTTTGTCAATTTACCCTCCCTTTCACTCACTCATCCATCCTTACATCCAACCTTTCACTCATGGGTCCATCCATTCACCCTTTCACTTATCAATCCATCCATCCATAATTTTACACATACATCCGACCATTCACTCGCCCATCAACCACCCTTTAACTCTTACCTCCAGCCTTTCACTCATCCACCCAACCTTTTACCCATCCTTCTACCCTTCCACCCAAGCATCTATTTTTTTACATTTTGTCTTATCCATCCTTCCACTGACTCACTCGTCCATCCATCCATCCTTTCTCTCATTATCCATCCATTCACCCTCACATTCATCCATTCACCCTTTCACTAATCTATCCAGCCATCCACCCATCTCTTCGCTTACTCACCCACTTTTTCATTTTAATTATGAGCGGAGCCTTTGTCTGCAAAATTGCAGGAAGAAGAGGCCCAGCAAGAACATCACCCTTGCTCTAGTTCCTAAAGCAAGGGGTGGTGTGGGGAAGGGTTCACTATGCCCTTGCACATAGGCAATCTGAGTCATGAGTCATGCATGATGCACATCGTCGGGTCATGAGGTGACTGTGACATAGTGTTGTTTCCAGGGCTTTAAGTGGGATGAAAAAACTGGGGGTTTCTTCAAAGTGGATGTTTGATGTAATTACGGGTGCAACTTTAAACACCTAAGGTAAAAATCTGTGCTTAGTATAGTGTACTGCCTAACTGGTATTTTGCGTCTTCTGTCATTGTATCCAAATAATACAACAAGTTTTATATAGCGCGAACTAGACCCGAACCGAATCAGGTATCAGAGCGCTTTACATAGCACCAGTTACGTTACATTCGGACACACGTTCATTTTTGTTAGGCACGGGGAGATTAAGTGATTTGCCCAGAATCACAGGAAGTTTGGCGTCGTTACCGAGACTCAAACCCAGTTCCTCCAGGTCCGAGGTCGAGCGCCCTAGCCGTTAGGCCAACTCCTCTTCTTTGTTAATGGTTGTTAGTTTCATCAAATAAAAAAGCAGCAATCATGGCTTCCTTTAATATTGAAAATGCATCCGTTCTAAAATGGCAATACTGTCACCCTAATAGCCTTTGACCCCAGTGGAATTAAATAAACGTATCCTTTGGCACGTGCATCCATGCACACAGTGCACCAGAAAGCCCCCGACTCCCCTTTTAGAGACTGGACAAACAAAGTTTTACTCTGACAGATGCCTATAATGATTACACGTTTATTCAGCAACATGTGCATTTAGATAATTAAGGAATTAAGGGGGCATTCTATTGGGCAACACCCAATCCAAACTCCTCCCACTCAAAACTGCTAAATACTTCACTAACCCATTTTCAATTAAATTCAGTCATGTCACTGCAAGCCTCATCTAGTTACATTGTCTTCTTTGTAGAATAACATTGAAGTTGAGAGCTCCGGCCTACAACACAATCCAAACTAACTCTCCGATTTGCCTCTCTAATCGTCCCAAACTAGCCCGATAGGCCTCCTGCGTGAAAACAAAATGCTTCTGCAAACGCCAAGAAACAAACAACTCCACCCCTCAGGTAGTCTTCTGTCTGACAGATTGCCTGCCGTGGACAGAGGTTGTAGGAGGCCGGCCACCACATGCTTTACAGCCCAAACTGGCCCATTGTCATTCTGGATGTGGCAATCAGCCCGCAGACAGAATGACAATGGGCGGGTGGGGCTGCTCTTGTGCTCCGAGGAGGAGGTTGTGGCGGCCCCATTAGGGAGTTGAGGCCTCTGGCAGGTAACAGTGCTGTTCCCTGCAGGGCCCAGAATTACGGACAAAAGGCGTCTGTAAAAGGGATCCTCACGGACAACGGACGTGAGGTCCTATTTACGGACTGTCCGTGAAATTTACGGACGGTTGGTCACCCTATGTGTGCTGTCGGTTTTTGTGTCTGTAACGTGCCAATGAGCCTTAAGGACCTAAACAAGGAATTGGTACATCAGGAACTGCCCTTTATGCAAGTTGGAGCACTGGAAATGAGAGGAGCTGTCGTCCTGAAAGAGGTATCCCAATGTTGTGATACCTGCGTCTTACCAGCAGCTGAGATCGCCAGCTGCGAGGCGTCCATGGTATGTGGGCAAACCAAGTGAGGGGGTGGCAGAGGCCTAGGGTAAGATAATCATGGTGCCTGAAGTAGTCCAACGCTGTGCACAGCAACTGGGGCAATCCATGCCCAAGCTTAGAGTCTGAGAGAAGCAACTCATGTAGCTTTCCAAGCCTCAGGGGGCTCCTCGAGAGCAGGGGATCTTAATCTTTTGACTTCTGTGGGCCCCTACTTAATCATTATTTGAATCCGAGAACCCCCCCACTGAGTCATTACTGGAAGCCGGACACGCCGGCATAAGCAGTTTTGATGATTTGAACCGCAGAAGAATACACACACACACACATACAGTAACAAGCATTCATCAAACAAATATAGAAATGAGGAAATATTTTATCTAATTCACAAATATTTTAAAAAATCTAAATTTTATTTTTAATGGGAAGTTTGGAGATTTTCTAAATTCAGTTGCTGTCGCCCATCGTCCATACTATATTCTGTTTGACGTACTTGCACTGCTCCCACAAATCGGGACCGTTGGAACTGCATTTTCGTCACTTAACCTACCTACCTGCTGCTGCTCACTTTCCTGGCTCCTCAGACCCCTGGGACCAACGCAGCACCTCGCCGGACCCGCTTCGCGGGTCCCGCAGCGCGGTCTCAACCGCGGGAGCTGCTGTCAGAGTGGGGTATTTTGTTAGCTAGGGGGCGTTTAGCGGATCTCGGCAGGGCTGCGAGCTGAAGGCAAGGACTCCGTGGACCAGGAGTCCCTGCGTGCCTGATCTGTTTCACCTGGGCTGCTCTCCCTGCCGGCCCCGCCCCCCGTCCACGGAGATAAACGCGAGCATTTGGACTTTGCTGGTGGGACCGTTGGAACTGCATTTTCGTCACTGAACCTACCTACCTGCTGCTGCTCACTTTCCTGGCTCCTCAGACCCCTGGGACCAACGCAGCACCTCGCCGGAGCCGCTTCGCGGGTCCCGCAGCGCGGTCTCAACCGCGGGAGCTGCTGCCAGAGTGGGGTATTTTGTTGTTAGCTAGGGGCGTTTAGCGGATCTCGGCAGGGCTGCGAGCTGAAGGCAGGGACTCCGTGGGCTGCTCTCCCTGCCGGCCCCCCCAACCGTGAATCCCGTTTCTCGTCTGATACTTTTAGAAGGTTGTGCACCCGCTGCGCGGGAGAAGCCCGGGACAAGGGCGGGACCGTCTGTGGCCAACTGTGGCCATCAGGGGCCGAAGGAGGCCGGGCTGGGCCCCCCGCTGACATTTACTACACTGGTATTTCGCTTTACTAACAGTTTGCTCTGTAAGTCGTTTTAGTATTTAAAGTGTTCCATAGTTTTCCTGAAAGCGTAGGAGGCCTCACATTATGTCCTCTTCTTCTACCAGCCCCACTTTATTGCTTACCTTGAATGAGGCAGGGACAGCCATCATGGGTCCTTTGGACACATATTTTAAACGAATATCTCAAGGCATTGATAAGGAAATTGCCCTGGCGGAAAGACGTGCGGAACGTAGGTTATCCATCGAACTCCTGAAAAACCCTGTTGAAAAACGTCCTTCACAAAGTTTTCCAGCATTGGTTACCCCTCTATCATCTATAACACTGCCAGCTGTATCGGAAACATCTTACCTCTTTCCTCCAATTATAGAGCCACCGGTTGTCTTGTCTTTAGAATCTGACACTTCTACTTTGCCTGCAATCCCTCCTAGTACCCCTATTGATCCACCTATTGGTCAGCTATGTATGGCCCAACCTAGTGTCTTAAACCACGTAGTACAATCTAAACCTTGTCCTAAAAGGAAGAGGAGTGCAGCCCCAACGAAATGTTATGTCCCAAAACCCCCGAAAAAATTCGAAAAGTGGGAATATGTACATGCCCCCAGGATCCTACTGGGAGTAGTCCTAGTGGGGCACTGACGGGAGAGGGGGAAGTTGTTCCACTAAGTCCAGACCCTATAGTGATAGCGTCGCCCAAGACACTACCGTCCATTCCGCCGCTGTTTCTCGAGTTGGAGAGACTAATGCGGTCCCTTCTGACTCCCATAGAAGAAAGAGTTAAAAAAAACTAGCAGATCGGTTAGATCACTTTGAGCAGGTCAGTCTAGATAACTTTTTCTCCACAAAATCCTTAAGTAAGTCCCATTTTAGGACTGGAGAGAGTAGGAACCTCCAGCAACTTGCTGGGCAGGATGAAAGTGTTTCCATGGTCGAATTGCACTCTCCCGTGGTTAGTACTGTAATCAGGCCCCAGGGAAAGGGACAAAGCCGCAAGACTAACACCGAACTGCCAGCCATCTTAGGTAGTAACAATGGGGGGGAAACTAAGCTCCCTGACAACATGGTAAGGGTAGTAAAGAGTGTCCCAATTATGTCATCCCTTTAAGTAATAGTACCCAACATTCACCAACCACCCTGAAACCCTGTCTTGGACTTGTAGCTGGTGGTAACTACAGCTCCAGAAAAAGCAATGCTGTATTGAATAACTCTCAGGCTTCCCAGGCTCCACAAAATGTTCCAATATCCTGTCCTGTTGTTCCAGACACTTGCCGCCCCACACTCCCTGTGATGAAGCCTCCCCCTAGGATACCCCCATAAATCTTACCCCAGATTCTTACCCCTTTGTGGCTGTCCTCACCAATGTACCACCTTTATTGGTAGGTCAAAGAGAAACCTTCCAGATGTTAAAAAACAAGGTCATGCACTGGTTAAGGGCTAATAATACAACATTGCCCGGGGAAGTTGATGGTTTGATTATCGGGGTAAGAAAGACCAATTGGATAGGTTGTACTCCTAAAAATTGGGGGGGGGGTGTATTATATTTAACTTTTAAGATCCAAGGGTGGCAGGTTGGATAACGAGGCCGGGCTGGGGCACTAGCAGTGGTGGGATTGGTATTGTGGATCTTACCTTCTTCTACCCAAGACCAACGGGTGCCCAATTTGGCGTGAATATTGATCTAGGCAGTTCTAGTCATCTACCACTGACAGGGATCGTCCCCTTCACTGCGCCTTTGTTACGACCAAACTTCTACAACGGTCAAACCTACAATTCCCATGATGGGATGAACTATTCGGGTTGGGGCTGTTGACGAAAGTCGGGTGATTCCATGAATACCGGGGGAGGTGTGATAAGGGGGGACTTATGTGGGAACTCTACTGTCTACCTCGGATATAAATGTGTATCCAAAAGAAGTTATTACTGGTGGGAAGATTGTGAATTTGAGGGGAAACTGTGGGGCGTGTATGCAAAGTTTGGGGGGTGAAGACTCGTTCATAATAAGTACTATTGATACCCAGGAAACTGACGCCAACTTTGTGGACATTGTTATAGATCAGGAAGGGAATACTGAAAGCCCAATTAACCTTTCTTCCACGTTAGCTTTTGAGGTGGGAATTAGAGATGGCCCTAGCCCAGGGAAGTTTTTCTCGTGGAATATTGCGGGGATAGGCAGTAGGCTATTGTCCCAAAACTGGATAGATTTTGTCAAGGGGTTTGAAGTGTGTCTATTCCAGGAGACATGGGCTTGCGATCCTATTTTTTTCCCAGGCTACTTAAATTTTTCTATTCCAGCGAACAGAGGTGCCAGGGGTCGACCTATGGGAGGTTTAACAGTTTGGGTAAAGCAAGGTCTACAAATTAAAGTGAAAGTGCTGGACCTGGGTTGTAAGGATATCCAATTGCTAAGAATGGCATCGGATAAGTGGGGTGCGGTAGACATATATAACATTTATGCTAGGGGTACCAACACTGGGAGTTCCCCCACCCTAGAGGCCCTATCCACTTTTCTTGAATCACAGTCCCTGGGAAACAGAGTGGTAGTGGCTGGTGATCTCAATAGGACCTTTGAACCGTTGGATAACACGGAAAATCCATTAGGGCAAGAGGAAGACATCCAATGGGGTGTTCTGACTCTAAACTTGGTCCCGGTCAAACGGTGGACGAAGGATATATTGCTATTAAATGCTATGTGCCTGGAATATGGGCTGAGGGCCCTAAATGGAAGGACTAAGGGTGACCAGGAAGGTGTTTGTACATTTGACAATGGCCACAACAAAAGTAGAATAGACTGTTATTTGTAGCCTTAATTTATGGCAGGGGGTGTGCGATATGGAAATTGAGGGTAGATTGGAAAGTGATCACAATCCCCTCTGTATCACCCATAATTGGTGGACGCCCATGTCAGGCAATCCGCAACTTCGTGATGGAGTATTACCTGTTATGGCTAATGATATGCGTAGACTTAAATGGCCAAGTGTGCTGGCGAATGCAGAATCTATGGACTATATAAATTCAGAGGTGGATACTGCAATCGCCGCCATGGAGACAGCAAACCCCATAATCCCTGGGTCCAGGGTAACCACAGACATACACGACAAGTTTTTTTCCCTTTTAAAACCACATTTTATGAGACCCTCTAAGGCAAATAGGAAAGTCCTACTCAAACCGACTAGGTGGTTCAATAAGCAGTGTAGGGCAGCCAGATTAGCTTTGGGTAGAGCAATTAGAAGTAGGGATAGGGTTGTGATTGGTGCAGCCAGGAAGCACTACAATGTTAGTGTTCGCCTGGCTAAGAAAAAATGGGATGAAGAGTACTGGGATGAATTGCTGGAGGCCTCGGGAGCCAAGGATTCCAGGCTTTTCTGGAAAATTGTGAAGTGGGGTAGAGGTGGCACCCCAAATAAACCAGATAACAATGTTGATGAGGCGGCCTGGGTGGAGTATTTTAAACCCCAGTACGCAGAGACTAAGGAAGTCGTGGCTGCGGAAGCAATTCCAGCTGTATTTGGTATTGAAAGTTTGTTTTCCCCTAAAGAAGCAGAATTACTAATTTGTTCCTTACAAGGGGGTAGGGCACCGGGTTTAGATGGGATACCCTCCGATGTATTTAAAAATGATAAAGCACGTTGGGCCAGGTATGTGACCCTACTGGGAAATGCCATTGCAAAGGGGGCTGCAGTCCCAGAAACATGGAAGGGAGCAATAATCATACCCATCTATAAGAAAGGTGATCGGTCACTCCCGGCCAATTATAGGCCAATAAGTTTAATTGCCACTGTCCAAAAAGTGGTAGGGAAGATGGTGGTAAACAAACTGATGGATTGGGTAGAGGAGAACAATGCTCTGTCCCCCTACCAGGCAGGTTTCCGGCGGGCGACCAGCACGGTAGACCAGGTATTCCGTTTCACCATGTTGCGGTGGGGGACGGTGTTGCTTGGCGAGGGCAGCCTATATGTCGCCTTTGTCGACTTGCGGGCTGCCTTCGACCTGGTCCCAAGGAGCAAACTCTGGACAGTTTTGAGCAGAATGGGGGTCCCACCCGAGTTGCTCACTTTGATCATGAGGTTGCCCGAGTGTAACTTTGCCAAAGTCCAGTGGGGGCTGAATGGGGAATCTTCTGTCGACTTCCCGGTCGAACGGGGGGTACGACAGGGATGTGCAATGGCACCCTTGCTCTTTTCACTATTTATTAATGGAATTGTGGGTAGGATGCTGGACGCAAGTGTAGATGCACCTTCGTTAGCGGGCCTCAGGGTCCCGATCCTGATGTTCGCTGACGATACTTTGATTTTGTCCAAAACTCCGGCTGGATTGCAGCGTGCTCTAAATATATTTGATGTTTTCTGTGGGGAGCATGGCCTTGAAGTTAATGTTGGCAAGACCAAGCTGATGGCTTTTTCCCAAAGCCGTAGATCTCGCCCAAGGATATTCCTGAACAACAGTGAGCTCGAGGTAGTTCGTGTTTTTACCTATCTTGGGGTTGAGATATCAAGTAAGCCAGGTTGGTCTCACCATATAGGAAAGGCGGTCCTGAGGCATCAGCAGATCTCAGGGGCACTTCTGGTGGAGCAAACAAAATCAAAACCCAAGCTTATAAAACCGGTTCTTGCCGTATACGATGCCAAAGCTATAGGGTC
This sequence comes from Lissotriton vulgaris, assembly GCF_964263255.1. Taxonomy (NCBI): domain Eukaryota; kingdom Metazoa; phylum Chordata; class Amphibia; order Caudata; family Salamandridae; genus Lissotriton; species Lissotriton vulgaris. The sequence goes on from NC_141691.1 coordinate 1,394,402,025, forward strand.
AGCCCTATATGGGGCGGAAGTGTGGGGTTTTGAGAGGCTTCTTCCCTTGCAAACATCAGAGAATAGATTTCTAAGGGGTATTACGGGGCTTCCCCAGAGTGCGCCATTAATCCCGCTCGTTCTCGATCTAGGGAGGAGATCTGTTAGCGACCGAGCTCGACTACGGCCTATTCTCTATTGGAGACTCCTCTGGACTACCCCAGAGATTCGGCATTATGCCGACAGGTTTCTAGCCTTAATTAAAGCTGATACCTTCCACAAAATACCATGGTTGAAGAAACTCAGGGTTGTTTTGGGTGAGCTCGGCCTCCCTAATCTCTGGGATAACCTATCTGGGGAAGTATTTCCAAGTAAAAACACCATTAAGACCCTGTATTGGGACTACATAGATGGTAGACTCTGGAGAAGTACAAAATTTGATACAATGGGGGGGGATGAGTAGGCATCTCGGACCACTAGGGGTCCCCCTAACCACTGGTTAAGAATCACTGCTGTAGAACAGGTTTTCTCAAGTGAATGTCCTTAAAGTCAGCAGCTCATCCATTGTAACTGTGTCGCCAGGTAATAATGCTCAATGTTCGGAATGCCCAACCCGGCCTGATCTCCCAGGAGCCGCAGTTTGGCCTAAGCAATCCTATGCTGGCCACTGTTCATATTTGTTCCCCACCCAGAGCATGTAGGTTTCTTACCAACTTTCTTGTAAGGAAATTGGTGAAGTACTACGGAAGGTAGGTTAGCATCACCATTTTTGTCAAAACATGGGCAATAACCAAGATGAGGAGCATTCTCCAAAAAGCTACTTGTGCCCTGAGGGTCGATATTGTCCTGGTGAAGTTTCCATCTAGAAGATCCCATTCAGTGTGCTATATCCCAGTACTCTGATAGTAAAAGGAGAAACCCTCCCACTTGACCAGGTCCCCATCGAGGTTGCGCTGGATCGGAGTAGTAGTATGCCTCAGTAGAAAGAGACAGGATTAAAACCTGCAGTCCAGATCACTGCAAGTGCCTGAGCCATGGTCCTGTGATCACCCTTGATATAGTTGGCCTAGACCAATATTTTGTACGCATACAGGCGTACCGTTTGTGGTCCATCTGCTAACTGGATGCCCCATGTGCATCCCTCCAGTCTCAGTGAGAGAGCCGGTGGTTCCATGGTGGGCACGAAAAGGAGAGTGGTCAAGGGGCACCCCTGCTGGTTTCCCTTGGATCCTCAAAGGGGCTAGAGAGCAGTCGGCCTGCCTGGACTCTGGTAGTAGGATTTGTGTAGAGCATCCAAATGAGCCACATGATGCCTCCCTGAAACCGAATTTGGCCAGCACTGTGGGCAAGTGCTCCAATCGAGAGTGTCAAACGCCTTCTCCAGATCAAGGACCTTGCAGGCTGAATGAGGCCACACAGGGGGAGCCACCCCCATAATTCTGGACAATCTTCCAGTGACGTGCTCCTAAATGGACCAAATTTGGGGGTGTGGGGGGGAATCGGGGGGGGGGGGGGCGTTCAAACTTTTACTCGCCAAACCCCTGTTGAGTATTTTGTAGTCCGCCTCCAGAATCGCCATTGAATGGTCCGAGGACACCCTAACATGGCTAGAAGACAAGTCTTCCAGCACCCAGGCAACGCGGCCGGGGAAGTGTAAGTAATCATCATGCCACGCTGGATGGAAGCTAGTAGGTACTGGGAAGGGGGCAAGCAGGTGTGCCACAAAGGCGAACAAAATACGCGAATGCTGGTGAAGGGAGAGCATTGTCGCCATGCCGCAGCTGGGGCGCTCCTTTGTTCCCTGGCCACGGACACGGATCTTGGGCAGCCCACTCCAGTCTTTGGCGGGGGGTAGCCAGGGCTTCTCGGTCCCTATGTTTGTGTCTCTGGGTCTTGGGCTCGGAGGAGGCTTTCGTGCAGGTGTCAAGGCTGACCAGCAGAGGTTCATCAGAGCTCCAAGTGGAGGGCAAGCAGGCCGCATGGAGCATGCGAAGTGCCCATGTGAAAAACACTGGACCCTCGGTGTTCCGGCAGATTTCACTCCAGCAGATCTGGGAATTACAGAGCACTCGAAATGATGCGCTCTGGCTGGAAGGGCTTTGCGTTTCCGATCTCGCTGACAGATGCTGCAAGATTTTTAAAGTGAAGTACTGGGGCATTACCACGGGTGTACCGGAATCATCCAACTGGCATGGGGAAATAAATATAGCACTGCGTTGCTATAAGAAAAAAATCTATACAGGAGAATGAGGCTTACTGGTCTGTAATTTTATGTTTCAAGTACCTCCTTATACTGTTTTCTGTAATTCGAGTAAGCGTGTATTGTACTTAAGTAATTATGTGCACTCTCGTGTGGGTTATTCGGTCACGGTGGAGCATGGCATCCACAGAGATGGATCGCTGCTTGTTTGTTAAAACTTCACATTTTATTAAGCCATCTATCGATCTCATCAGCCCCCCAGTCCCCTTCTGTGTGTTTGTGTTCCAAGCGCTGCTTTAGCGTGGCCACTTTATATGCAATGCTGGTACCAGCCACACGGTGGTGCTATTCCGCAACTTTAGGACCAGGGCACACACTACTTACACAGCATATGATAGTATTTAATTATGAAGTACCAGATAAAGAGTTCTCACTGATGTGTACATTTTTTTGCAGGATATATTAAAGAGGAACACTCGCCTTGTCAGCGCCCCAGAAGACGGCAACCTTACAACGCAATATTCGCTCCAAAATGCAAAGAACAGAAAACCTAGGTCTCCAGGAGTCTCAAGTATCTGAGCAATAGGAGTGCACAACTTCAGCCTTCGGGAGACTAAGCAGCCAGCGGCGTATTTCCTCCAGGAAAAACAGCATTGAAAGCGACATTGCGCAAAGATGTCTCCAGTACCTGCATACTCTTTAATGTTTGGAAATCTGACACGCCTGTGGTCCTTCTGATTGGAGGTTTTATTCTTGAGTTGATTTTTAAAATGAATATGTGATGTATACTTGGGTCGGTATTTTGCCACCAGCCTACAGCCCCTGGTGTAACTGGCGAGTGCCATTCTCTTGCCATCTCGAGCTCTACTGTTAAAACGCAGTAAAGAGAATGCTGAGTGGTCCGCCTTCTTAGCAGTCAGCACCCCTTCCCCCAATAAAAATGTGAGTTTTTATTGGAAAGTAATTGACACGGACTAGTGTTATTGAGAAGAAATCCAAAAGTTTGTCTCGGTTCTAATATGAATTTCTATTTAATGCACGTTTGCAGATATTGTGTTATTTCGAAAACCCAGTTTTTGTATTAAATCCCCTGTCCATACTGGACAAAAAGGGTTTGCCAGAAATAACTTCCAGGCATTTTAAGAAACTTGCTTACTTCTTTAAGGCATGCTCACTGCACTTACACTACATCTGTGATGGTGACTTAAGCTGTTTAGTGTCCGACAAACACTTCGATTTTGTAGGAGAGCCAGTGAGTTTGTACTGTGTGGACAATAAACGCCCAAAGTACTCTCTCTAACCTACGTCGTCAGGAGTAAGCTGTTAAGTTGTGTATCTCGACACACTGCCCTTTAGTACACGAGTTGCATTTTTTGTTGTAAATACACTTTTTTGCACCTTTGAATGGACTATGTAGATCTTTCCTAAGTTAGGAATAGAAGTCCGCAGAGCCTTAAAAAAATAAACATCTGAATGAAGAGCCCTGTGTATCCCACGGGGCTGTTTGTACGTTACTGGTGGACTCACAGCACCTCGCGCAGGTTGTCCTACCACCTTATGATATGGGACCATTATACAGGCCCCATAGGGAGGAGACCTTTGTCTGAACTGTCAGGTGCTTTACTTTGCACTGGTTTACCCTAAAGTCATTGTAACCTTCGCCTTTTCCTGTTTGATAATTGTAATGATAATAAACGTTTCCTATTTTAATAAAGAATAAAATTATTGTGACACTTATATTTTTGGTTTGTGTGTGTGTATATAGCTATTTTTATATTGAACATCATGGAAGTCTGTGAAGCATGTCCGGCAGTGAGAATACCACACGTATCACAGGTCCTGTAGGAGGAAATTGGGAGCTTGTGGTAAATGCCAGCCGTGCCACCAGAGCCCTCAATGACTCATCCATCAAATGGTTTCATTTGAATGTTTCTCGGCTGTACCGGTCAGTTGCCTTATACATCAACGTGTCCGTATATGTTGCAGAAGGCACAGCTATTTAATAGCCCCACCTGCACGGGTGAGTGAATATGTTTACTCAGGGAGTAGAGAACAGCGATGGTAAGAGTCAAGATTTCTGCTCTGGATGACAGGAAAGGTTGCTGTCTGTATGTGTGTGTGTGGGGTTCTGTCTGTGTGTGTGTGTGGTTCTGTCTGTGTGTGTGGGGTTCTGTCTGTGTCTGTGGGGTTCTGTCTGTGTCTGTGTGTGGGGTTCTGTCTGTGTGTGTGTGTGGCTCTGTGTGTGGCTCTGTGTGGGTGCATGTGGCTCTGTGTGTGTATGTGGGTGCAAATGCAATAGGTCTCGCATTTGCGAGAGTTTTAGCTATTGGCATTGTAAATGACAATGCCATTTATTTATCTGTTTCAAAACCAACACATAAATAAAAATTTTGTCATTTACAATGCCAATAGCTCTAACTTTTGCAAAGGCGAGACCGTTGCATTGTAAATGCTTGTTTTTACAAGATTACGCCAAAGCAGTGATTTGAGGAGTGATTATGCAAATGTGGGCCTATTTTATTTTTGCGTGCCCGGGCCGATTTTCAATCCCAATCCAACCCTGCCGAAACATGATGGCTGAATTTGAAATTTTGTAAAGCAAACTACACCAATAGAATCCCGAATACATTACATGAAGGATGGGTATAAATGGAAGTTGGGGTCAGAATAAATTACAAGTGTCATGTAGTTTCGTAAAGAACGTAAAGTTATTGTACGCATTTCAATCACTTTATTGTGTCATAGATATGGAGCATCAATTTTTTCCTTTGAATTTTAGGTCCAGGGAGCCTCATGGAAGCAGTGTCTGAAGGGTCAAGGATGCATGTTCTCTCCCGATGGAATGAAGCTGCATTGTGAGGAGTTTTCTTCAAGGGATAGTAGTGGCGCTCCCAGTGCCATTCTACCCTGTTACTATTCATTCTCTAGGGATGGTGGGGCTCCTCCTATCCCCCACTTCTAACACTTCTTTATTATAACTTTTCAGCATACTGCAAAATTCTGTACAACCCTGCTTAAAAACAAACACAAAGTCAATATCTCTGCCTAAACACTTATTAGTTCCCAAAGGCGAGACCTATAGGCTATGCCAATGCTTGTTTAGTATATACTTGACACTGCCTTGGGATTCAAAGTGATGAAGCAAACCATAGCCCCGACAGGGCACGTGACATAAATTGCAGTGTGGAGTTCCGGTTCACATGTGGTCTCCGGAGGACTTTAACCCGTTCTGAGAGGCGGCCAAAGATTTTTTTGCAGCATGCTTTGGGTTATGCAAATATTTGTTCTACCCGAGTGTCCCTTCAGACTGAGTTTTTGGAAGCAGGAGTTCTGTTCTGTAAATGAAGAGCAGGCATAGTATCAACTGAAAGATTGTTGCCTGCTGTTGGGATCGAATGTCTCCTGCATGGCACTGGGAGCCACACTGCCATGGGTCCGTTTTTAGGTTTTGACTGGCGATGCGTACTTCAGTACGCATGCGCCAAAAAACCTTTTGATGTGTGTGTGTGGGGTCGGGAATACGCCCTCTCCTCTCATTGGCTAGCTCCATAAATGGAGGCTAGACATTGGGAGAGGGCTCCGTCCGTCAATCTCGGACCAGATTCGGGGGCGTTCCCGAGAGTTTTTGGCTTTTGTCGACGTCAGCCAAAAGCCGGGAACGCCCCCGAATCTGGTCCGGCATTGAGACGGCACCCGCCTTCCTGCTTGCGTGAGTGCTTTGTTTTTTTTGCCTTGTCTGTTCCCCCCCCCCCTCCCTCCGCTGTCAGTGTGTCCGTGTGTGTCTGTTCCCGCTCCCGCTCCTCCCCCCCCCTCCCCAGCACCAAAGGCAGGCCCGGCCTGGCCATGCGGCCTTCAATGAGCCAACCACACACAGCAGCTATCCACACTGAAGTCCCTGATACTCTCTCCTCTGTCATGAAGGCCTGCTTGCATCACCGCTGCGGCCCCTCCACACTTCAGCTCACACTACACTGATCAGGGCCTAAAGTACTGCACCATGCGTGGCTCACAACAGCTCTGCCACACAGGTCCGCTCCCAGCAGCAACACCGCTCCAGCACGCCCCTGCATTTCGGCCTACCAGCGTCACCGCCTGGCCCGGAGAGGATCTCCACTGCAGCCGTCGCACACCAGGACCTTTCTGCAGTGGAAGGGATGAGGGGGCCTACGGCGGGGGTGGTAGTGTGACGGTAGTGTGTGGGGGGGACGGTTGAATCCCCTTTTCATCGAGTTGTGGTGAGCTGTGGTATGCTCACCGGAGGGGGTTGTTGCCCTACGATCCGATGTGGGCACCCGATCTCCGCTCTGAATCTCACATTGTGTGGTGTGGCGGACGTGTTTGCAATGTTGTGAACATAACGCTGAGTGACCCTTGTCTCAGAGGCGAATCCTGCTCTGTGGAACACGTTTATTTACTAGAAGAGGCCCGAATCCGATAGGCTGTTTCATCAAATGCAGCACTAAACACACAAGATGAATTAAAGGCAAGGCCTGTGTGTTGTTGCAAAGGTCACAGGCAGCGCCGAGCTATGTCCGTCGGCGGGAATGTGTCATGGACAACACTTCGCCTACAAATATTTCCAGCACAGCGTGTCCTATAAGTGTTCTTGTAGAGTCACGTGGCGTTGATAAATGGTAATTTCGACTCAGGAAGGCTGTGTTTCCGCTGCTGCGTACATCAATCAGACACCAAGCCTCACAGGGGCCATGGTTCGACCCTGAGAGACAGATCAAAGGAGAGAGACGCAAATACGTCAGGAGAGCCGAGGATACATGGATGGGTGTACAGAAAGTCAGAGCCATGGATGGCTCAGTGCCGAGTACTGTAGGCATCAGATCCATAGATGGGCGGTGCACAGCCAGCCAGAGCCGTGGACGGGCACTTGGATGGATGGATGTACAGGCAGCCAAAAACTACAAGGGGTGGGTGGCAGCCTGGCAGACTAGAGACACAAGTTGATTGTGGTAGTTTTGATGACATATTAATGCCACTGAAAAATGCACATTCGTTCAATTTACATAATCTCTGAAACATACATTTTTCTATTATTCACTTAAAAACTCTTTCCAATCACGAATGCTTTCGTTCGAGCGAATGCGCATTTAAGATGTAGTAACATATAGCATTTGATTGAATTAAATAATGACTTTCATTGGGTTATAAAAATAATTTGTGTGCAACATTTCAAGGTGGAAATACTGCGCCTGCGGACGTGGATCTATCTGTTTCTTGTCTTTCTTTCATGTGGGATAAGATAGATAGATAGATAGATAGATAGATAGATCGATCGATAGATCTGGATAGATCGTTCGATGGATCTGGTCTCCACATTCTGTGATTCTCGGCAATTCACCTAACATGATTGTTGCGTCCTGGTGTAACTGGTGTTCATGTAACGCGCTCCAGTGACTTCAGGTAGTGCTGGCGCTATATAAAACTGCACAGATAGATACATGTTTGTGCGTGGGAGCACGACTTTGACGGCGCAAACTTGTTTCAACTAACAAAGCGCGTTAATGTGTTTTCGTTTGGCTACGCATGAGTGTGCGTGCTCATATATGAATTTATGGAAGTGTACTTACATACATAAATTTCCCAACACTCCCTCGCCGTGTGTGTGACTGACTGCGCCTAGCGTGCACTAGGTATTCACGACTCTAAGCACTATACCAGCAGACAGAGGTGGTGATGGTCTCCACCGTCTCCTCTGCACCCAGTTTTATACTTCTAAAGCCCTCTACCTCCCGGGGCGAGTTAAGAGTCTTCTCTGCTGGGAGGTGTGGGGCGACAATTACAATCTTGAGCGAATACAGCCACATTCGCAACCGGCGCCTCGCTGAGGCCACGAGGCGCATTAAGTGTCCCGTCTTTTACATGGGATTCACTGAACTTCGTGTTAACCCACGGGGAGCACAGAGGGCAGCGCCTTGATGCACTGGGTACTCTGAGCGCTGAGTGTTTAACCACGAGGTGCACTGAGCGCATACACGGGGTGCAGCTAGCGCAGAGTGAGTGACATATGGGGTGCACTGAGCACTGCGTATTGAACACATCGTGCACCGAGCACTGCGTGTTGGACACGGGGAGCTCTGGGGGCTACGTTTCCAGCTCACGAGGTGCACTGAAAGCAGGAGTTTAACACACGGGTGCACCGTGCGTGGCTTGTTAAAAATACGGGTGTCCTGCGTGGCTAACACACTGTGCGGCGAGCGCTGCGTGTTTGACACAAGGGTTGCTCTGGGCACGCAACGCTCGCCGCTATGTGTTTAACGTCATGAAGTACATTGAGCGGGAATGTGTTTATGTATCCAGAAATGCAAGTCTCAAGACAAAGAGTAAGGGTTGTGGGCAACTGCATTATTTATCTAGTGGTAATGCGAGTGGTATACATATATGTTAGAGATTGGGGTCATTGTTTAGCGTAGATGTATTTTAATGCCCATTTACAGTACTGCTTTTGTAAAAGCGCTGCAAAATATACTAGTATAATTATTATAACTGGTATTTATTTCCACGAACACGCGCCTACAAAGAATACCAGGGTCGGATTGGGATCACAATTCGGCCCGGGCACTGACGAAAAAAGTGGCCCACATTCAAGAGGCGTGGCCCATATTTAAGGGGCGTGGCCAACATTCAAGGGGCGTGCCCTTTCATGAAACACCATTTGCACAGACAAGGAAAGAAAGTGGGAGGATAGTGGATACTGTTCTTGCACACGACACAGGGCCATGGTAACAATGGCCTACATGCTGAGCAACTAAAAAAAATAGCAAGGCCCCTTTTTGTCACAAAATTATTCCAGCCCTCCAGCACAGGAGCACCTGAAAAGCAGCAAAGCCCCTGCTATTACTAACCTACTCAGCCCCCCCCCCCCCCCCCCCAGACCTTCAGCTCAGGAGCACATGAACAGAGGTAAGGCCCCTGCAATTAGTAAATTAATCAACCCTCCAGGCCTTGGGAAAATGTCCTGGCAGGGGAGCACAAAACACAGCTTTCTGGGTCATCCCAGGTAGCCAGGGGGGAGGCTGAGGTGAAGTTGGTGCATGGGAAGTGCCTTCCCAGTGTGTTCTGGCAGTTTGAGTGTTTACCATTTACTGTAGTATTACCCTTGTACCTGTGTATGGTACCTTTTTGTAACTTGCACAAGTCACTTTTCTCTTGTAACACAGTTTGCTCCTCTCACTTTTGTTTGCTTTAGATACTTGCACAAGTGCCACCATTGCCTACGTAACGTTTGTTCTTGTGCTGGAGTGTCTGCCATTAATTGCAGTACTATACCTCTCCTTGTATTTTGTAAGCTTTTGTAACCTGAACACATGTCACTTTTTCCTCCTGTAATGTATCGTTTGCTCCTTGTATTTTGGTTGCTCACTATTGTCACTTTTGATTCATGTAACTTAACGTTTGCTTTTGTAATTTGTCCACTTATAATTTTCTCCTCATGTATTATTGCTGTTCCTAGTGTGAAGCGCTCTGACACCTCCCGTAAAGTCCGCGCTATATAAAATCGCATAAATAAATAAAACAAAAAAATTCCAAACATCACCAGGCCCCCACAGCAAGACCCATTCTTCCTCGCCCACTGTGCCCTGAATGTGAAGGGCTGTGGGCGAGGTGTTAAGACTAACACCGTTTCTGGGCTGCATGGGCGCCAGGGGGCCGAGGTGCAAATGGCTCAAAGGCCTGAGAAACACCTGGCCCCCAGGGAGGCCGATTATTGCAAACAATCGCCCCTCCCCTCCCCAGCCCCAGCTTCATTGCTTGGCAGGGCAGGGGTGAAGGAGAGCCCACAGCTGACAATAGCTGTCTGGCCGCACAGCGAGGCTGCTTTCATTTTCTGTGTCTCTGTCTCCGTGCACTCTGTGGGCCGTTTTTTTTTTCTCCCCTTTCCTAGTCCACTCTCTGTGGACTGGGACAGGGGAGAAAAAAAACGGCCCACAGAGGGCACTGAGGCACCGGCCCTTCGGCCCATTCCCGAATGCCCGCCTTGCCAATCCGCCCCTGAAGAATACATATGGGCACACAACGAAACCTACTACTAGACCCACGTTAAACGGGGCTTCAGGGGACAGGCCAGCTTCTTTCTTTTCTAGCATTACGTAACGCACCAGACGGGCCCTTTAACGACTAGGTTGTCAATCAGTGCCCATAAGTTCCATGCTGCCACCACCCCCCCCTCATGTAGGCGCTGGAATGATGAAATGTTAAACCAGCGCTATCAGTCAGGAGTGTCTGCTGTGGGGCGGGCTCAAGCACGCCCTATATTCAGCAGGGGGCGCAAGAGCCCGCCGAGGGCTTGATCGGCCAGGCCAGGGGGTACACGTGAGAGGGAAGGGCCACTGCGAGCCCTGTCCCCGAAAAGGAGCCATTAGCCAAGGGCTCGATGACTGCTACGTTCATTACACCACGCGGCAAAGGCTGGTGTCCCCCCTCACCCGGAGAATGGATGGGGCACTCGCCCTCACCGTCCGTATCCTAAAGACGCGAGGCAAGCCCATGGCCTGGTCCTTTTGGAGGGTCTAACTAGACCCTCTCTAGATGCAGGCAGTACTGTGGCCTCTCTCCCGCCCCTTGTACCCACAGACCCTTCTCCTCCTCTCTCTCGATGCAGGCAGTACACTGGCCTCTCTCCTGACCCCTGTACGCACAGTCCTCCCTCTCTCTAGATGCACGAGATGCAGGCAGTACAGTGGCCTCGCTCCTGTCCCCTGTACCCACAGACCCTTCTCCTCATCTCTCTAGATGCAGGCAGTACAGTGGCCTCTCTCCTGTCCCCTGTACCCACAGGCCATTCTCTTCCTCTATATGCAGGCAGTACAGTGGCCTCTCTCCTGCTCCCTGTACGCACAGACCTCTCTCCTCTCTCTAGATGCAGGCAGTACTGTGGCATCTCTCCTGTTCCCCGTACGCACAGACCCTTCTCCTCCTCTCTCTAGATTGAGGCAGTACAGTGGCCTCTCCCCTTTCCCCTGTACCCACAGACCCTTCTCCTCCTCTCTCTAGATTGAGGCAGTACAGTGACCTCTCTCCTGTCCCCTGTACCCACAGACCCTTCTCCTCATCTCTCTAGATGCAGGCAGTACAGTACGAAGTACGCATGGGGTTCGTGCTTGCTGCTGGAACACCCCATTTCCCTGTTGAATCATAGTCACAGCTTCAAATCCCAGCAGGTCCACTCAGCCTTTCATCCATCTGAGGTCGATAAAATGAGTTCCATTGAGTTGGGTAACAGTAAACACCTGTTATTCAGCGCCAAGATGCCCACTGGCTAACGTGCGCTTTACAAATACACACCTTATGTTTTGTTGGTGCAGGCGTGCCCCTCTCATTGATGGAGGGTCACCCCTGTCTGTCTTACACTACTCTTGCTGCACTGGCTCCCGCAGGGCCTCAAGCAGGCATTCATCCCTTGATTTCTGCTTGCATTGCATGCCAGTTCCTTTTTTGGAAGTCCTAGTTCACAGGTTTGGCTTCCCGGATACACCATCGAACTGGAGTGTTGTTTCCTCTGCCTGACCTTCGCCGGACCCCAGGACAATTGCTTGAGAGGAGTGATGTGTTTTTGAAAGGGGGGGGGGGGAATTAAATGGGATGCGTCGGCGAGAGCGCACAGGCACTGTAATTGTTTTCTGTACGTCCTTTTTGATCCTGCTGAATGTTATTTTGTGCGCAAGGTTATTTTATGCCTTCAAGGGTTTATTGTTCAATGTATGGGAGCGACACCTGCGTTTATTGCGTTAATAAATGGCAGAAGTAAAGGATGAACGCCGTGTAGAACAAGGCTTTATTATTTTGTTTCCACTTGAGATTTTTTTTTGTTTGTTACCTTCATTTTGATTGCATTTGTAAATTAGTTTCAGTGCATGCACAATGAGTACGTGTGTACTTTTATTCACTTTATTTCTTAAAGCTTGCCATTTGAGTTAATTGATGCTTTTTTCTTTCTCTCCTGTGCCTTTTCTCTGGCCGTTTATCCGTGCACCTACTATGTGGTTACACTTTTTTTTCTTACGAGACATCCTTTTATCCCTTGTCACTATGATGAGATGAGGCCTATCACGAGAATGTGTGTATGTACACAGCTCTATATACACCACCAGTGTCCCAATCCTCAAATTAACGTACGTAGGCTGCTCCTGGGTGGCCTAGTTAATTTATTACTGTGTCTCAGAAACTGAGGGACTTGCTGTGTTTCGGCCTTGGGTATCTTGATCACATGATCCCACTTCAACTAATGGGTGCCATATTTAACAAAAAAACAGTGAAGATGAGACTGAAAATGCTACAACTGCATTAGAGCCAAAACCATAACATAAGATGGATAGCTGTTTACAATATCCGTATTATGATTCATTTCCAGGAGATGGTTTATTTAACAACATTGGTAGGCATGCTGGAAGTGTTGGTCTGCCCAAAGGCTTGATTTCAAGGTAATCGGACTGGTGACTAAGCATGACTGCAACCTATATACCCAGTCCTACAATGTAATACAATTAATAGATGTTATTGGGGCTCTGTGTGTTTGTGTATGTCATTTGCGAGAGCTAAAGCTAGTGGCATTGTAAATGACAATGCCATTTATTTATGTTAAAAAAACATAAATAAAAATAATGTCAAGAGCAATGCCAATAGCTCTAACTTTAACAAAGGCAAAACCATTGCATTGTAAATGCTTGTTCTGTTGGTTCTATTTTCCCCTCATTGATCTAGAACAGGGTTTTCCAAAGTCGGTCCTGGTGGGCGGGATCCATGCGGGATATTTATGATAACTACATTTATGTAAATGGGATGTGCTAAAAATCTGGCATGGATCCGGCCCTCTAGGACTGCCTTTGGAGAACCCTGATCTAGAGAGTCATGAAATCCCAAATGTAACTGACCTCTAACCCCGCAGCGGTGCACTGGAGTGATAGCGAACGGAAGTGCGCCCCTCTTTCAGAGAGGGGCTGCTGACAGCTCCACCTGGTGTATAAGAGACCGTGATAGCAGCATCATTATGAGAGTAGGGACAGGCCTGTTTACCTGTGCCCTGCCAGGTGAGATGCTCACTGGCCTCGACTGTGTAAAGGTTTTGTTCAGTCTCCTCTAGCCTGAGCCTTATTCCCCAGTCAGTGGTGTGGGGTCTGCATGGAAGGAGACTGAACCTCTGTGTGCATGGCTATGATTGAACCTAAAGCCTGTAGAGCTGTTTTGTCAAGTGATCAGTGGATTACAAAGGACTCCATATGGGTTGTTATCAAAATTGCGGACTTTGTCCAAGACTACCCACGGTCAGCCTGGGAACCTGCACATTCACATTTTCAGTTCCCCTCCCCAATCAATGGTGCTGGTACAATTTTCTGGCTGGCGGTGCTGGTTAAGGGGCGCTGTATGCAATCTTGGTGTTCCGAAGTGAGTTATTCTGGCAAACGAGCAAATACCTGAGTGGGCACTAGTTCTAGCTATGACTGCACTTGCGTAAAATATAGGTGTATTGATTTGTTTTCTCATCCTGTTAAGAAACCTACCTCTCACCGCATTCCACATTTTAATGGCCCAAATGAGCCTTATGTTTAATACTTCCAACTTTAAAAGGAGCTATTATTTTACAGCTATGTCTTGTTTGAGCTCGACCACAACAATGACAAGTTTGTTAGCAAATGTCATCTCTTTGAAGCCGCATAATGTAAACTTACGTGACAAGAGAATGTGCAGCGGTTTCCTCAACTTTGTTCTCTAGGATCTCCTCAATTGCCACTGGCCTTTCACTGCATTTGAACAAGCAGCTAATGCAGTGTGAAAAGAACACTGATTGAAAGGCCCATTAACTCACTTGAAGTAGCCTCCTGTACCCTTCCAGAACCATTCTAAGCCCTCCCAGTGCCCTGCCTCGGTCTGCATGAGTGATGATATGTCTCGTTGTCTGGGAGCTAATACACATGCCTCCTGATCATGATGGGATTGGCAAGGCGGGCTTTCAGTTGGTGACCAAGAGGCCCGTGGCACAGAAGAGCTAGTGGGCCATTTTTTTCGTGTGTGGATAATGAAGCCCTACACACCTGGGATGATTTTTCTAACCAATAGATCAGTGGTGGTTCCTCCACTTAAGGGAAAGAGCGTCGCCCCACTGCTTTTTAGCAGTGAAATAAAGGGAAAATAAAATTATAACGCGAGTTAGTATTTTATTTTCTCCTACTTTCGCTGCTTTGCCTGTGGGGGCGGGGCAGGGAGGAGTGGCAGCACCCTCCTAAGTGTGCAATGGCTGGTACCCAAGCTCGTGGCCCCGGAGCAAGCGGGCTTTGTCCCTATTCGCAACCTCACTTACAATCTGAGCACTGTGTTTGCGGCATTTCAACACACACGCCAGGAGATCCCGGCAGTAGCAGTTTTCCTGGATATGGAAAAGGCCTTTGATTCCGTCGAATGGCCTTTCCTTAGGTTAGTGCTGGGCCGCATAGGAGTAGGTGATCTTTTGCTTCAGCTGCTGAATACGCTCTATGCTTCCCCCTCAGCCCGGGTCCGCATAGCCTCACTCACGACCGAACCTTTCGATGTTAGCCGGGGCACCAGGCAGGGATGCCCATTTTCGCCCCTACTGTACGCCTTAGCTGCGGAGCCCTTGGCCTGCGCGAATACCATGGCCATCGTGGCATACGTTTCCCCGGGTACAACCTGATAGTGTCCACGTACGCGGACGATACCCTTCTCTTTGTGCGGCATCAGGAGACCGACCTTTCGACAGTGCTGCGTGAGGTGGTACTGTTCGGCTCGCTATCGGGGATCCACGTGAACTAGAACAAGACATTAATGTTTCCACTATTACCCGCCACCACAAGCTTTAACTCGGAATACCCTATACAGTGGACCACAGACTCGGTCCGCTACTTGGGAATCAAGCTTCATTCGGACTCTGAGGTGGTCCTCCGGGAGAATTTTGTGGTAGCAATTTCCAAGTTGGAGGATGATGTGGATAAATGGGTGAAACTCCCGTTATCACTGCTAGGTCGCATCTCACTACTAAAAATGATCGTCCTCCCTCGCTTTCTATTCTTATTCAGTAATATACCCATGGTTTTATCGGGGACGTTCTTCCGACAGCTCCACTCTCTGGTGCTGCGGCTTATTTGGGCTGGGAAGCAGCCTAGAGTGGCTTGGGACATGCTCGTTCGTCCTTTTGAGGACGGTGGCCTGAATGCCCCAGACTTGGAGCTCTACTACCGTGCTGCGCAGAGCGCACACGCGTTTGGCCGGATCCATGGGCCGACTGATACGCCGCACTTGCGCATAGAATCGATCGTGGCTGACCCGACTCCTCTACCGGCACTGATGTCCCGTCCTAGGGATTGACGGACGGGCATTATTGACTCTCTGAATGCTGTGACGCATGCGTGGTATCACCTTATGGACGCACAGGCTTGCTCATTGCTATATGCCCCAGGGGCGCTGTTAGCTTAGTGTTCGTGGCTCAACCCCTGCAAGGACAGGGGAGTGGTATCTGCCCTTGCCAAATTGAATATTACTTGTGTGGATGACCTCTTCGCAGAAGGTAGGGCGCGCACCTGGGAGGAGATAGACCTGGAGGATGCCCCTGGGGCTCTCCTACCGCGGTTCCAGTTCTATAGAGTCAGTCATGCCTTGAAGAAACTGCTGGGTGAGGACATGACTGAGCCCCAGGTGGTATTAGCATATGATTTTATTGTACACGCTAAGTCGCCGTCTAAAATGATCACGAACCTGTATCGCATAACACTCGCGGAGCGGATGGCGGACTATGCAAAACCTCGCTTAGCATGGCAGATCGACTTGGAAATTGATCTCCCTGAGGATAAGTGGCATTACTGCTGCGCGAATGTTAAGAGAGTGTCGCTGAACGGCCGGCATCGCTTGATGCATTTTAAATTTTTGAATAGGATGTATTACACTCCCGAGCGGTTGTTCCGATATGGACTGAGGGAAAGCCCCGGATGTGAAAGATGCAGGGAGCAGTCTGCGGATTTTTTACATTTAGCTTGGCTCTGCCCGAAAATTTCGGAGTTTTGGCGGGCGGTCTACGATGAAGTGAACAGGATTACTCGTATGACACTAGCCCCGACTCCGCTATTGGACCTGGTGGGGTTTTCTAAAGATATCCTACCAGAACATAGAAGGCTCATTGACATGGCCTTTCTAATTGCTAAGAGATGTGTTGCGCTCACTTGGATGCGCGGACCGACCCCGACACTTGATAAATGGTCCAAAGACATGCTGCATTGTTGCACTCAAACGGAATTGTATACCGAACTACTATCACCCTGCAACCGTCCCAAGAACTTTTGGGCCCTGAATCCGGAGAGGAATGCTACACGGGAGACCCCGGACCGGAGTGAGGCAGGCATGACGCAGGAACCAGGGGGGATACAGGAAGACACAACACAACACACAAACGAGGAGACGTATGCTTAGGGAGACACCCGCAGGGGTCACCGACTCCATATTTAGGTTTGTAGTCGAGAAGGCGCTGGGGGACCGGAGGGGGATGAGTATTTATTGCCTGTCAGTAATGTTAGTTGTGTAGGAAGCAATGTAATACTGTCTAATAACTATGTTCGTGCTGAAAAGTAATTGTGTTGCTCTTTAAATGTACGTGCCAACTCTAGGACTCTTGATTGTATGTTCTTGAAATACCAATAAAGAAATAATAAAAAAAAAAGCAACAACAAAAAAAGTGTGCAATGGCTGCTTGGCTGGCCCTCTCAAGTCGGCCAAACAGTAGTGCGCGCTTCGCATGTTCTCCATGCAGGTTGAATTACAGCCTGCGTGGAGAACATGCTCAGACTAGCTCATTACCCGATGGGCAGCCGCGGGGGTCCCGTGAGAGGGTTGTCTAAGTTGTGATGTGAGAGGAGCAGTGAGGAGCTGACACAGGGGAGTAGCTACTAAAGGTGTCTGAAACCGGGGTTGAGGTAGTGAGGGGGAGCGGCGGTTTGAGGGGGACACTGGACGCACTAGACTAACAATTTGCACTCAGCATAGAGGGAGTGACCAAAGTGTGCGGTGCAGTCTCGGGCACTGTAGTCCTCTGCAATTACTGTGGAAGGAGGGCTATAGGAGTACAGATCTGGACTCTGACTGTGACACACACGAAGCCATGCTAATGAAAATGTATTTGATAAAAACGCTGCAGCATGACTAATGTTCTGTTATAGTCTGCAGCAGTGGCCACCAGTTGGTGCCTCTTCTCTTCTGGTCTCCAGTGTGCGCTTCCTCGTGCCTCTTCTGTGTGTGTGTCACGAATAGCTCCTTAGTTCAGTAAGTGTACCACTGTGTCACACTGGCCCTTGTGCAAGGAAGGCAATGGGTCCCAGTACTGACAGCGTCTTGGGTCTGAGTGTTTTAGTTGTCCTACCACCAGGACTCGACAGTCCTGACAAGGCTTGGTTTAAACATTACCTCTGCACGCATGCCTCGTCACTTAGATGAGAAATTCAATTTCAGCGGCAGAACATGATGCCTCTAATAAAGTAGACTCCCTCGTTATGTCGGAATAATGTAAATGCAAGCTAAGCTGTGACCAATTAAACTGCGTCAGTTTGGTTCATTTGCATGACTAGCACTTGGGTGTTTTCTACTTTCCGCGCACAAGCACCAATGTGCTCCAGTGTTTCTTAGACATTGTAATGTTACCCTCCAAGGAAAATGTTCACCCTCTTTACAGACATGGCCTTTGTTTCATATGTGCAGAGACTCTGGTGATGGAGAATAAAAAAGTGCCAGTCCCAAGAATGCTTTCATCTGAGCAGCTTTCGGGGCAGCAGCTGTCTTAAAGGCGGCGCTGCCTGAAGAAATCCCAGGCTATGAATCCTGTTCGAGGATACTTCCCTTCCACCAACGATCCAAAGTCCAAACCCTTTCTTCCACGAAAAAGGTCAACCAGTGACTTCTGCTCACTTACCCCCGCACTGCCCTGCTTCCTAATTCCATTGCAGCCGATTTTGGGGCTGGGGAGATTCTCTCCCGGGCAGGCAGAAGTGCGGCGGCCATCTTGGGTGGGGAAAGCATCTCCACTCATTCGAGTGGCCAGTACATAAGGGGCACTTTGAGCCAGGCTCAGTCCTAGCTGTTTGTGTTTGCGAGTCCCTCCTGAGGCTGAAGCCGGGAGGTTGTGGTTGTGGTGCGTTCTTTTACTTTTTTGCTTGAATTTCGAAGCACTTAGATTTCCTGCTGCTAATTTTTAATAATCATTTTAAAAAATCGGAAATCGTTTTTTACTTGAAACGAGTCAACCAGTGACTTCTGCTCACTTACCCCCGCACTGCCCTGCTTCCTAATTCCATTGCAGCTGATTTTGGGGCTGGGGAGATTCTCTCCTGGGCAGGCAGAAGTGTGGCGGCCATCTTGGGTGGGGAAAGCATCTCCACTCATTCGAGTGGCCAGTACATAAGGGGATGGACTCTCCTCCACGCAGAGGACGCGATCAGCGGACGCACCGGACCTGCGCCGGAGTCGCACCAGAGTCCTGCCCATCTGCGCCCGTCCGCGCCTGTACGTCGCCTTTCGCCAGGAACTATGACGAAACAAGTAAAGAGTTAATATCGTACTCAAGACAATCTATACTATCCCTAAGAGACTCGACCAGAAAGTGTGCCAAAGTAAAACTCTCATGTAGACAAGGTCCCTTCTCATGCCCATGTGGTTTCTCACTCCCGAGTCCTTCAAGACCACCATCCTTGAATAAGGTCTCGCCCCAAAAAACCAGAATAGGCCAGTTAAATGTAAGATCCATGCAAAAACATTGCACGGAAATTTACGAGCTACTCTCTAACTATTCTTTAGACATTTTGTTTTTGACAGAAACGTGGCTGCAAGACGACATGAACTCTGTTATCAATCTAGCCACCCCCTTAGGATATACTACACATACGCTGAATAGACACACCAGGGGAGGGGGTATAGCAATCATGGCTAAATCGGACTTTACTTGCCACATATTGAAGCTAGAAATTAAGGAGAGTGAATGTGCACGATTCACAATTAAGATAAACTCTCAACTTAGTCTGATAGGTCTTCTGATATATAGACCCCCGGGAGCAAGCACGAATTTCACTACTTCGCTCCTGGAGCATTTATGCTCTTTGATCACCGGCACTGCCAACTTCACCATTATAGGTGACTTATACATTCATTTTGATCTTACCTCTGATACCAAGATCAACACCTTGCTAGCTGATTTGGATGCTTTCCAACTCCGACAGTTAGTGAGTGGCTCAACACATAGCGGTGGGCATCTCTTAGACCCCATTTTTTCCAATCTAAATAATGCGACTGCTGAACCCCCCATCCCGATGGTATGGACCGACCACTGTTAGGTGATTATGACCATCCCTTTTGCTAGTGACACTAACTCAAAACCCACTCAACAAGTCCTGAAAAGACCCTGGAGGAAGCTTCGCCTTGAAGACTTCCATGCACTCCTTACTATGAATTCCCCCCAATTAAGCGAAGACCTTGATCAAAACTATGAGCAGTTTTGTGAGTGGATCAAAAAGGCCTTAGATTCTCTGATACCAGCTAAATGGATCAAAGCGCGTACACATGAATCTAGTCCCTGGTTCAATGAAGCACTTTCCCTGCAAAAGAAGGAATGCAAAAAAGCAGAACGAAGATGGAGGAGAGACTATGATCCCTCACTTAAAACCCTCTACATTCAAATGCAAAAAAGCTATCATCAGAACATTTGCAGGACTAGAACGGATTACTACACCACGGAAATCAAGAACAGTGATAATGCCTCCCAAACTATATTCAGGATATTGAAAGAGCTCAGTGCTAAGAAAGCGACATACAACCCTAATATACCTTCTGCATTTTGTGACACCATGGCGTCTTTTTTTACTGACAAAATTAAGAAAATCTATAGCAGCTTCCCAACAAACACTGTCCTCACTCCTCAAGCTGACTTGAATGGGCCCAACCTATCCGAAATTCCAGCACTTAATCAAGTTGACTTCCTCAAACTATGCAATAAAATCAAATCAGGCTCACCTGCAGATCCCCTGAAACCGGAACTATTCAGAAACTCCGACTGGACGGTCTTAGGCCCTCTTAGAGACATAATAAATCTTTCTTTCTCAACAGCCAACATACCCATCAAATGGAAGCAAGCCTGGGTGACTCCCATCATCAAAAAACCCACACTAGATCCTGCCCTACCTGAAAGCTTCAGACCCATTTCTCTCCTCCCCTGGCCGGCAAAAATCTCAGAAGCCCACGTCAACTCCATTCTGACCAACTATTTTATATCCAATGCCATCCTGGATAGATCTCAACACGGCTTCCGTGCGGCCACAGCACTGGAGCAGCTCTTCTTGGTGTGACAGAACATCTTCGTACCATATTAGACTCTGGGGGGACGGCAGCACTGATTCTTTTAGATCTCAGTGCTGCCTTCGATACGGTGTCACATGAGATCTTGCTGTCAAGGCTGGAGGGGATAGGAATAACAGGGCTCGCCCTCAAATAGGTCAAAGCTTTCCTTTCGGGCAGATCTTTTAGAGTCTCTACCCCTCCTTTTCTGTCTAAAGAACACCCCATTGAACAGGGTGTGCCCCAAGGGTCAGCTCTGAGCCCTACCCTGTTCAATGTATATGTCCAACCCTTGGCAGAAATAGCTAGAAAACATGGTCTCTCACTAGTGACATATGCCGATGATACCCAGCTGGTGGTGTCACTGGACAATGAAAACGGTCTTAGTGCACAACACTTTAAGCAGACACTTATGGACATCACCAGCTGGATGACAACAAACTGTCTCCAGCTGAATGCTGGAAAAACGGAAGTGTTACTGGTGGGAAAAGAAACAACGACCTGGGGAAACAATTGGTGGCCAGAGACTCTCGGCCAACCTCCCGAATGTAGAGACCACGTAAGAAACTTGGGAGTCTGGATGGACACCGAGCTGTCTTTCACTCTCCATACCAAAAGGGTAGCAGCTACCTGTTTTGGTATCTTATGCAACCTTAGACCCATCCTTGAGTTCTTTGACCACCAAACCCGCCAAATTGTGGTGCAGTCAGCAATCCTGTCAAGACTAGACTACGCCAGCTCTCTCTTGTTAGGGGCAAACATAGCAGAGAAAGCGAGGCTCCAGCGAGTCCAGAACGCTGCAGCGAGAGCGCTAACCGGTCTCCCACGCAATAAGTCAGTGTCTACTGTCCTTTTGAAACTTCATTGGCTTCCTGTTGAAAAAAGGATCCATTACAAAACCCTTTGTTTGGCGTTCAAAATCCTTAAAACTGCCTCTCGTTCCATGCTAAGTTCCCTCCTCACATCGTACGTTCCCCGACGTACTCTGCGTTCAGAAGGACAGAACCTGGCAGTAGTACCCCGCTTCAAACTGACAAGAATGGGCGGTAGGTCATTTAGACACCTCGCCGCAAGACTTTGGAATGGACTCCCTATCCATATTCGAAAAATTGAAGAACTTCTACCTTTCAGGAAAGCCATAAAAACCCACCTTTTCTGCTAATGTACAACCTCCTCACTGTGACAGAACTAACACTCTTTACTGACACACTTCTTACAGCAAGCGCCGGGACGCCCCTTGGCTGGGTCAGCTGTGCGCGGGACAAGTTCATTTAACATTAACATTCCACCTGGCAGAAGAGCGTCTGTGGAGGCATGTGTGCGCGCGTGAGCGCTCGGAGAGATGTGACTGTGAGTGCAGGGTATGAGATGTGACTAACTGCAGGGTGAGAGGAGTGACTGTGTGCAGGTGTCAGGTGAGAGTGCGGGGTGAGTGATGTGTCTGTGAGTGGAGGCTGTGAGAGATGTGGAAAGTGGCTGTGCATGCAGTGCAGTGTGAGAGGTGTGACTGTGAGTGCAGATTGAGATATGTGGCGCTGTGAGTGTACGGTGAGAGCTGAAGTTGTGACTCCAGCGTGAGAGGTGAACCCGTCTGAGCAGAGTGTGAATGATGTACCTGTCCGGAGCGCCGAGTGAAGTTTGAGCCCATGTGAGTGCAGAGTGACAGCTGAGACGTGTGAATGCAGTGTGAAAGGGGGGCCTCTGTGAATGCACTTCAGAACTTGTGAATGCGGGGTGTGCCTCTGTGAGTGTCGGTTGAGACGTGAGCTGATGTTCATGCAGGGTGAGTGATATGCCTATGTGAAAGAGGAGTCTGTGTGGATGAAGGGTAAGAGGAGTACATATGTTAGTGCATGGTGAAAGGTGAATGTGTGACAGTGAGAGGTGAGCCTATGTGAGTGCATGGTAAGATCTGAGCACTTGTAAATGCATGGGCGCCAAGAAAAATGCAGGGGGATATTTGAGCCCTTGTAAATGCATGATGAGAGATAAACCTTTGTGAGTATACGGGGGATGATGTTCCCATGTGAGTGCACAAGGAGGGATGTGCCTCTGTGATTGTGTAGCGGTCTACGCGTGTGAGTGCCAGGGTGAGAGGGATGCCAGTGTGAGCAGAGAGTGAGTGATGTCAGTGTGTGTGAGTGGTGTGCCCACGTGAGTGCAGAGTGGGAGGCGTGCTCGCTTAAGTAGTGGGTGAGTCATGTGTGTTCAGGGGGAGTGTGTGACTGTGTGAATGCAGGGTGAGAGGCACGTCTGTCTAAATGCATGGGAAGAGGAGGGGCTAGGTGAATGCAAAGTGAGAGACATGCCTGTGTGTAACGGAGTAGCCCGAAAATTAGAATATCCTACCACTTCGAACCAAAGCTCTGATGACACCAAGCAAGCGCAGCAAGTGAGTCCAAAACACCCTCAGAGTGCTCCTCTGTCTCTTCCATCCAAGCATCTATTTATTCATTCATCCTTTCAATCTCCCATCCTCTTTCTGCTATAAATCATTTCACATTTATATTCTGTCATCCATTCATTATTTCATACATCCATCGGCCATTTTATCCTTCCCTCCTCTAAGATTTTCATTTACTCTACCATCCTTTCACCCTACCTCAGATTTCCATTTACTCTGTCATCCTTTCATCCACCCATGTATCTATCCTCTCACTTACTTATTCTCTCACATAGCATAACATATGTGTTTGTAAAGCACACGTATCTTGGCATTGAATAACAGATGTTTATTGTTACCCAACTCGATGGTTTTCATTTTATAAACCCCAGAACGATGAAAGGCTGAGTGGACCCGCCGGGATTTGAATCTGGGACTTTGAGGTCAAACACAAGCCTCTACAGTTGACACATTAGTCCTATGAGCCACCAGACCCACTCATTCAACTATCCTCTCACCAGTGACATAACAATATCCCTTGCACACCCAAGGCGGCCCAAGCTCCAGAGGGCCCCCTCCATCACGGTGCATGAGGGGCTGGCCCCTGGCCTGAGAGCTCCTGAATGGGTCCAGAACATGGGGGGGGGGGGGCATGTACTTTGCAGGGGGGGGGCCTCACATTTCGTTACGCCACTGGTCTATGGAGGAGCACAATTAACAAGTCTTCGGTGAGGGAAGGAGGTGTGTGCCTTCCATAGCAGATCACAACGATCGGACAGACAAGCTGCAGCTACTGCCAGTTTTCCTGGTCTGTGATTGGGAGTTTCATTCAAATACTGTACAACTGAATGAGAGAAAAAAACTAGAACCACAAGTTTTAAATAACTGCAAATTTTAAAAAAACTGAATAGAAACGGATATAAGGAAAATAACTTTTTAGTATTGTTACTTAAAAAAAATTACCCTCCTTCCTGGGAAGAAAGAGGAGAGAAAAAGGAGCCGAGCGAGAGACGAAATTGAGACAGTGAGAGGAGCAGAGAGACAAGAGAATGGGGTGGAAAGATTGAGTGCTGAGAAGGGTTGAATTATATATTGGGGTAGAGAGTGAAAGATGGGAAACAAAAGTGGAGCGAAAGGATATGGCAAATGGCCAAAAAGAGGGTACAACGAGAAGAGGATGTCAGAAGTTTCCTGGTCAGTGAGAAGTAGGGACAGGTCGATTAGTGCCTCATACACTCCTTAGTTCTCTGATGGTCCAGTAGTCTATGGCTTGATTTAGAAGTTCCTAGAAGTGCTGAATCCACACTAGAACCCACCAATGGAGTTTGCCTAAATAAACTGATAGTCTGGTAAAGGAAACACCACCAATCCATTCTCCTCAGTTTTAACACTTCTTCTAGAAATAGTTGGCTTTTTCACTAAACCCGAAATCGGGCTCTTTGACTGTCTATTACCAGAGTCAGCATAAATTAATGTCCCTTCACTTCCCTGAATCACTTCAGAAATCAAAGTAATTAATTACAGAGACCGGATTGTAATGGAAAATGTGTTACAGGCTGTAGCCGCGAGAGGGCAGCAGAGCCGCGCCACTTCGAAAATGATCACAGCTGCACAGGGAGCGGAATATGTTTTCACGCAATCTTGCCAATTAAGTGGACGCAATATTTGAAACACAGCTTTTAGGCATTCGTCCAGATGAAAACGGGGCGGGGCAGCAAATGCCAGCTCAATGAAAGTGAACATTACACATTGCACAATCATCAACAGTGATGTAATGCTGTAATAACATTAAAACCGAATCCGACACACCCTCCCCCTTGAATGCAAAATGATGGCACAATGTCACTGTAATATATAATGCTTAAAACGAGCAGGTGAATGTCTTTTCAACCTTGGCGCCGGGCAGGCTTGAGAACCTTACTCTTCTGTGTAATAAAACCTTTCTTGGCCTCACTGCAGCTCATGTTTGTTACTGTTCTCGCCGTGAACACATTTTTTTGGTGGGTGAGTTACTGGAGCCAACTTCTACTGTTTCCAGAGCCTTTAATCACTGAACCGAGCTGCAGTCTTCAGACAGCCCCAACCTTCTAGGACAATCATGCTCAATTGTTTTAGTCAACCTTCCGTGCCTGACGCACACTGCATGGATAATAGTAATCCCATATACATAACTTTTCATCCAATCAGCAGCTTACCTTTGTGTTTATCTAATCTTGACCCTTCTTTACTCTCTGCTGCAAATCACCTGTTATGCTAAACCAGCCTTGTTCTTCCTAATCAACTCTGGACAAGTTTAGAATCTGATACTCTACTGTGTAACACAGTAAATACACATTGTATTGTATTGCTGCATTCATATAGCGCTTACTACCCCTGTGTGGAGCTACACGAAATAAGGTGTGTGGTTGCAAGGATGTTATTATTTTTTAATCCTGTGTGGGAAGTGTTTTCATGTTATGCATGATGACCACCGAGGTGCGGTTATTGTGTTCTGGGACGCAGTGCATAGAAGTGTGTTGGATGATCAGTGTACTAAACATATACACAGTTTTATCGGTTTCAGCATGCTGGTAGCTCCGCAGGTCTCTTTATGGTATTTCTTATGATTATAGTCTACTTAGCTAGTTATTGCACTGGGTTGTCGAAATCTGAGATTTTGTGCATAGTTGTACAGCATAAGTGAAAACCTTTAATTGGTGACGGTTTACTTAATATACACATCACACAATTAGTTTTGGCCATAATCTTGATGGACAGTATTATGTTATTCAATTGTGGTGGCAAAACAGAATATAAAGCAGTGGTGGTAAATGGCTTTAAAAAAGTATTTAGTCAAAGAAAAGTTTGGCTTGCTAAATCTATTTTTCAGTATTACTACACAAACAAAACACAACCGAGTATGTTTAGATAGAATAGTACTAACAGAGGGTGGGGTTGGCAGATATTTAAAAGGGGAGGGGCATTCTGCATACCCTGCAGTGCGCTAAATAAGATATTTTCTAGCAATATAAATAAACTGGAAAAAAGCGCTTACACCATCCATTCACACAAGCAGGAAAATATTCCTTATGACATCAGAAACACCTGATATCGGTGTCCCACCCATAAGAGGGAGCAGGAAGGAGTTTAGTAGACGTAGTCCAGCCAGCATGACTACAGTGGTTGTAAAGTAAGTTCACATAATTGTACTAGCGGGGGGCATGACTTGAAGCGCAATGAAGTGAGACGAGTCACCTGTGCGATACCTCTGCCCCCACTTGGGGTAATAATCCAAGATCTGCAGACCCCCAAGGCTAACTTATTCCACCCCAGGAACGGAGAGCTCACCTGAATGGCGGCATACCTCCCTAAGGGTGAGTGGAGGATGCACAGCAGCGAAAACTATACCCTGACCGGAAGGATCAATATTGCGCCAGCTAAGTGAAGAGGAGTTTAAATGCTAATCTCAGAGGCTTAGCTCCAGGGGAGGTGTTTGGGGTGTTACACCCCTCTAGTAAATGTATTTTCTGGTAAATAGTTGGGTCTAAGTGCTTTCAGTCGGGTATGGTGAGGTGCCAGTCAGCTTTCACCAGGAATTGTTTCATACACATAGATAAAAATGCATACAAAACACAACCACTCTCTCCCTCTGTTCTAAAGTCTTAAAAAATGTTGGTTATTTGACAAAATATTGTGTATCCTCTCACTCCGGAACCGTACCAATTATAATTTGTCTCCCTTTCCACTTCCTCTTCCTCTCATGCACTCAAGCACCCTGCTTGTAGTAATGTGTGTTTTAATATCATATGCCAGGGTGATTGTTTGGAAATCGGAACCTACCCTCCCACACGGCTTAGTGGTCAAACTATGCCTCTGGCTGCTGTGCACGGTTATGGTCCCGCTGGAGCAAAGGCGCCCTTGGGGAAGACCCACCAAGGAGGAGATCAAAGGTTGTCCTGGCATTTCTAGATGCACCCGGAAGAGCTGCTTTGGGGCCCCAGTGATGGTGAAGCCTGGTGCAGTGTCACAGAAAATGAAACCACATCGCTTAACCTAACGCCCTCTCTACAGGTGCTACAAATGCTGATGAAGGAGGGGATAGAAAGAGTGCACCAACTTCAGAAGAGAGCAGATGATGCAGAGAGATGCTCCTGCTGAAACAATATTCGCTTGGTGGAACTACCTGAGCAGACCGAGGGGGACAATGTGGAACTGTTCCTGAAAAGCTGGCAAATCGACAACATCTACAGTAGCACGCCCTAAAACAGTGCTACTTAACATGTGTTTTGGGCCTCCTTGGGGGTCCACAAAGCCTACTTAGGGGTTCGCTACTGCTTAAGAAAATAAATAATATTAACAGATTAATAAAGTGTATATAAATAAAGACGCATAATGTGAATTTGGACATTTTAGAACGTTCTGTAAATGTAAAGGTATTTTAAATTAGAAGCTATAAAGTAAGTTAATATCCTCAGATTGACTTTTAGGAGCAGTCTAAGTGAATAAAGCAGAATGTAGCATGGATAATGAGCAGCCTGAAATTAATTTTGAAAAACTCCATCCATCCCATTAAAATTATTATTTTTTAATATGTTTGTGAAATAATTTTCATCATTTGTGTATTCGCTAAGTGAATATTTGCTTCTGTATTTTTGTGTATTATTTTGCGGTTCTACTCATCAAAGGTGCTTAGGCTGGTGTCCCTGGCTTCTAATAATGATTCAATGGGGGTCCCCGGATTCCAATAATTAGTCAGTGGGGAGTCACTGGGTTCTAGTAATGATTAAGTGGTGGTCCTCTGAAGTTAAAAAACACTGCCCTAAAAGATTTTGCCAATGGAAAAGACACACAGGGTACAGGGGCAAGTGACTTGAGCTTGCTTAGTTGGCCCATGTGCTGAATTGTCATAAAGACAGAATAATACAAGTGGGCCAAAAGCATGGGCCATGGATTATGGACAATAACACTGTCAACATATTTCCAGGCTACACAGCGTCTGGAAATATGTTGACCTTGTTATTGGATAACTTTTATGGACATTAAACAACTGTTGCATTAACATGATGCCCAATGCACACTGCTGTATCCAGCAAAATTGAAAGTGATGTCAGGGGGGTGTGCACACTTCTACGCTACTGTAGATACAGCACACGCTGGATCCAGATGTAGTTGTTGGAAGGCGGTGACCCCAGGGGACAAGATGACTCTCCTAACCACCCGGGACCTCCTCTCCCACAATTACTGCTGAGTCTTATCGAGGGGGAGTCCCCGCCGGGGAGGACTGATCGTACACACTGTCAACACACCACACTTACGAACGGACACCACACCGTGAATCTTTATCAAGTATGAACTTTATCAAGGTAAAAGTAGGGAGCAATACACAGCGATCGAGGGATCGCAAAAGTCTCGTAGCAAGGGAACGGGGAAGCGGGACAGTCTTAGAGGGTCAGCTGGCACGCCACGCACCCTGCGCACAGTTCTCAATCCTCGAACTGGGGGGTACGGGGCTGGCGATGGGACTTGCTGTCCTACTCACTTCTTGTTCAAGATGGTCGTGAGGGTAGCGTCGATGGTCCAGCCGGACCAGAGAGTTCTTCAAGCCGCGACGAGGTCAGCAGGGCTTGGTCAGGAGTACTCCGTCGTACTCGTAGGCAGGTGGAGCCGCGACAGCGTCAGCAGGGCTCGGGATGGTAGCAAGAGTCTCTCATTCTCAAGAGTGGGCCGCGACGAGGTCAGCAGGGCTCCGATGGTTCAGGTCTTACTCTTCGAGAAGGGAGCCGCAACAGCGTCAGCAGGGCTCCGATGGTTCAGGTCTCGTTGTTTCAAGGATGAGCCGCGACGACGTCAGCAGGGCTCGGTGGGTTAGAGTCTGTTCTCCTCAAGGTCAGCCGCGATCAGATCAGCAGGGCTTTCTTGTCCAAGATACAACTGCCGGCTAGATGGATGGCAGGCTGTCTTATAGTCCTGGAGCTCTTTGATGTCCGGACCCTCAGAGGCAGAAGGCCGGACGTCCGAGTGCCAGGCGCCTGATTGTCTGGGCGGCTGTGTCTTTGATGCTTTTGGACCATGCGTCCAGGGAATCCCAGACGCTCATCAAGGCCTGGAGCCAGCTCACTAGGAGGCCCAAGGTGCAATCGAAACCAGCCCCCAGGGATAGTTCAGAGGTGTGAGGGGAACCAGTTCCTTGGAAGGGGGCCGGAGGTGTGATGGAAGTCTTGGTTTCGGGTACTTGGTGAGTCGTTCACCCCCTGGGCGGGTCTGGGCGCGCCGGACGCGCACGCTTAGCTGTAGCCAGGAGTGGCCAGGGGCTGCCGAAAGGGAAGAAGGCGGCCGGCCGGCCGGGGTGGCCAAACATGGAGTCTGATGGTTACGTGCACGGGTGCAGGCACACGGTCTGGAGATCGTCTCAGGTCCGGTGTAGGGGTGTCATGTATGGTTCTGGGTGGACGGGAATCAGTTCCACCCGTAGTTCTGGGGTTGCGGAGATCAGCGAGGACCACGCCACGAGGCCGGGTCCAACATGCGTCCCCTCCAGCTGAAAGACGAGGAGAACTACCCATCCTCTTGGGGGTTCTCTTCGCTGAGGCGGAAGAAGCGGGACAGGCCGTCAGCGTTGGTGTGGCTGGCACCAGGCCTGTGTTCCACAGTAAAATCCATCCCTTGGAGGGAGATAGACCAGCGTAGCAGTTTAGGGTTCTCTCCTCTCATCTGCATGAGCCACCGGAGAGGACGGTGGTCGGTCTGGACCAGGAAGTGGGTACCGAACAGATAGGGCCTCAGCTTCTTCAAGGCCCAGACTACTGCGAAGGCCTCTCGCTCGATGGTGCTCCATCTCTGCTCCCGGGGTAGTAGCCTCCGGCTGATAAAGGCTACCGGATGATCAATCCCCTGGTCGTCCACTTGGGAGAGCACGGCTCCAATGCCATGTTCGGAGGCGTCGGTCTGGACCACGAACTCTCTGGAGTAGTCAGGGGCCTGTAGTACTGGAGCGGTGCACATGGCCTGTTTCAATTCCTTAAATGCCTCTGACAGGCGGGGGTCCAACTAACCTTCTTGGGGTTGGCCTTGGCTGTCAACTCTGTGAGGGGGCCTACAATACTCCCGTACCCCTTGATGAATCTACGGTAGTACCCTGTAAGTCCTAGGAAGGCCCGCACCTCGGTCTGGGTCGTGGGGGTCTCCCAGGCAGTGATAGCGTCTATCTTGGGTTGGAGGGGGGCTACGAGGCCGCTTCTGACCTGGTGCCCTAGGTATACCACGGAGCTTTGTCCTATTTGGCACTTTCTAGCTTTAATGGAGAGCCCGGCTCGACGCAGGGCGTCCAACACCTCTCAGAGGTGGTGCAGGAGCTCGGGCCAGTGAGCACTGAACACCGCAATGTCGTCGAGATATGCTGCGCTGAAACTTTCCAACCCGGCCAGGACCTGATTGACCAGTCGCTGGAAGGTGGCGGGGGCGTTTTTCATGCCGAAGGGCATCACTCTGAAGTTGAAATGGCCATCCGGAGTGGAGAAAGCAGACCTTTCTTGGGCCCTCTCCGTGAGGCCGATCTGCCAGTAGCTACTGGTGAGATCGAAGGTACTGAGGTACTGAGCCGATCCTAGGCGGTCAATCAGTTCGTCGGCTCGGGGATGGGCTGTGCGTCGGTTCGGGTGACTGTGTTGAGTCCGCGGTAATCTACGCAGAAGCTCAGCTCAGGAACGGTGCCGGTGGCAGCCACCTTCAGAACCAGGACCACGGGGCTAGCCCATGGGCTGTCAGAGGCTTCCACCACTCCTAGGTCCAACATTATGTCGACCTCAGCCTTGATGCAGGCTCGAACTCGGTCAGGGACTCGGTAGGCTCTGTGCCGTACCGGAGGGCTGTCCCCGGTGTCCACGTCGTGGACGCACCAACTGGTGACGCCGGGGGTGAGGGAGAAGAGGTCTGAGAATTGTCCCAGCAAGTGGCGACATTCTTCACGCTGCAAGGGGGTGAGGGAGGAGGAGAGACTCACTCCCTCTACAGAGCCATCTTGATCCTTTGCACACAGGAGATCGGGTAGAGGGTCCGTTTCCTCTTCCTCTCCGTCGTCGGTGGCAAGGAGTAACCCCAACTCAGACCGCACAAAATGGGGTTTGAGCCAGTTCAAGTGTAAGACTTTCAGGGTGTTCCTGGTTGATTTCGTAGCAACGAGGTAGGTGACCTGGCTCTTGCGCTCTATCACCTTAAAGGGTCCAGTCCACTTGTCCTGCAAGACACAAGGTTCCACTGGGGACATGACCCAAACCTGTTGGCCTGGTTGAAACTCGACCAGAGTGGCATTCTGGTCGTACCAGCGTTTCATCTCCTCTTGGCTGGCCTCCAGGTTGGCCTCGGCCAGCTCGCGAAACTTCCGTGTCTGGTTTCTAAGGGCAAGGACGTAGGAGAACACCTTGGGGTGTGCTCGGGGGGGCTGTCTCCCAGCCTTCCTTGACCAGGCTGAGGGGACCCCGGACGGGGTGCCCATAGAGCAGCTCGAAAGGGCTGAACCCCAAGGATTTCTGGGGAACCTCTCGGTAGGCGAACAGGAGGCAGGGCAGGAGGACGTCCCACTTGCGTCGCAAGGGCTCCTCGAGACCCATGATCATCCCTTTCAGGGTGCGGTTGAACCGCTCAACCAGGCCGTTACCTTGGGGATGGTAGGGGGTGGTGAACCGGTACGACACCCCACACTGTTGCCAAAGGGACTTCATGTACCGGGAGATAAAGTTTGTGCCTCTGTCGCTCACCACTTCCCGGGGGAATCCCACCCGGGAGAAAATCCCCATGAGGGCCCGGCCCACGACCGGGGCCGTCACGGTCCGGAGGGGGATGGCTTCGGGGTATCGGGTGGCGTGATCGACCAGAACCAAAATGAACCGGTGACCTAAGGAGGTCCGGGGGTCCAGAGGTCTGACGATGTCGATCCCCACCCTCTCGAAGGGGGTACTGACAACTGGAAAGGGCTGGAGGGGAGCGTTGCGCTTGCCTCCGCTCTTGCCGCTAGCCTGACACGTGGGGCAGGACTTACAGTGGTGTTCTACATCGGCCCGCATGCGGGGCCAGTAAAAATGGGTCACTAGCCGTTGGAATGTTTTATCTTGGCCCAGATGTCCCGCCAGGGGCACATCGTGGGCCAGGTTGAGGAGGAGGCCGCGGAAACGTAGGGGTACCACCAGCACGCGGGCTGACCCTAGTTCGGCGGTCTTCTGTTCACTGTAAAGTAGGCCGTTTTCCCAATAAAGGTAATGGGAGCCGGACTGGTCTCCAGCGGCCTGGGCTGCGGCCTCTTGCCGGAGCCCCTCAAGGGCAGGGCAGGAGGTCTGCTCTCGGCAGAACTCCTCTCGGGACGGTCCTCCTTCTTGGCGCCACTGGGCCAACTCGGGGATATCTGCTAAGGTGGGGACTGGCTCGACGGCGGGTCCGAGGGGACCTTCGTCGGATTCGCTTCCTTCGATGGGGGGCTGGTCGAGGACCGTGGGGGGCTCGTTTCCCTCGGGAACATCAGGGGCTGCACTGGGGAACTCAGGCTCTTCGTTCCCGGGATTGGACATTCTGGCGGTCATGGCGCTGGTGCTCATGCAGGCCCATTGGGGTAGACACAACATTTCTAAATGGGTCCTTCTCTCTAACTCTTTCCACTGGGAACTCTCTAAGTCATTCCCCAGGAGGCAGTCTACAGGCATGTCTGTGCGGACCGCTACCCGTAGATCGCCTGAAACTCCCTCCCAATCAAACGGGACCTGGGCTATCCGGCAGGTGCGGACAGAATTATCAGCTGCTATCACCCTACAGGAGGTGTGGGGATGATCATGGACTCGGGGACTAGCGTGTATCTAACAGACGTGATGCTGGCTCCTGTGTCCCTGAGGGCTCCTACGCTGCGCCCGTTAATCTTGACTGTCTGGCGATATTTTTCTGTGTTGTCGGGCAGGTAATCTCCTGGGATCATCTCGCTATTCCCCAGGGAGGCCAAGACCATGGCTGCGGGCTCCCACTCCCCCTGTTCCTCTATCGCTTCCTCTTCTAGGGCCACTGAGGATATCTGTCTAGTGGAGGGGCCAGTGGGAGTGGATTTCGGGGCCATGGGACATCGGGGATCACCGGCATAGTGCCCGGGTTGCTGACACTTGTAACATGTGGAGCTGGGGCAGAGCCCCGGGGGTCCTGCACTCGGGGCGGCTTTCGTCGCGGGAGGAGAGCGTGGGGCCTGGTTTCTGGGGGGGACTACGCTGGGGCCCTGATTGGGATCCTTCCTGTTTGCCTCGACCTCCCCCCACCTCGCTGGCGGGAAGATCCTTGGTCGTTCCGGGGGGAGTCTCCCCCGGGCCCCTTCTGGACTCGGGTGGCCACCCAGCGATCGGCTTCCACAGCCAGTTTCCGTGGGTTGGCGAGCTTGCTGTCCAGGAGGTGCTGTCTTAGTTCCACAAAGCAATTGGCGGACAGGTGCTCGTAAGCGACTAGGTCGACTAGGCCTTCGAAGGTGGTCACATTGCTGCCCTTGATCCACCCATCGAGGGCCCGGGTGTAGTAGTTCACATAGTCTACCCAGGTGGTGCCAGGAATCTTTTTGCACTCCCTAAACCGCTGGCGATACATTTCCGGCGTGAGGCCGTAGCGGAATAGGAGAGCGTCTTTCATGTGGGGGTAGGCGTTCATGTGTGCGGTCGGTAGATCCAGCAGGGTGTCTCTTCCCTCGCTGAGGAAGCGGCTCCACAGGCCGGCCCCCCAGTCCTTCTCGGGGACCCGGTGGGCGGACATGGCAACCTCGTAGGCCTTGAACCACTGCTGGATGTTGTCTCCTTTGTAAAACTCTTTCACGACGTCTTTGGGGATGTGCACCTTCGTTTCTTTGGGGACCACCTGCTTTCCAAGTCCCGGTGATCCGGTTGTTTCTGCTCTGGCTTTCAATTCGAGTTCTTTGAGGCTGCGCTCGTGTTAGAGCTGAAGTTTCCGACCTTCATGCTCCCTCTGGAGCTTCTTCTCCTCTAGCTCTCTCTGGAGCCGCAACTGCTCAACCGCCAACTTCTTTTCTGCAAGTTTGAGTTCGCCCTCCAATTTGAGGCGCGCCAGTTCGAGCTCATGGCTTCGGTCACGTTCTCGGTCGGCCATCTCTTCCGATGACCGATCTCTCCCGGTTGCTGGGCTCCGGGTCGGTTGCTGGATGCTCTCACCGGCCTGTGTACCGGGTTCGGTCTGTGGCCTCCCTCCCTCGTCTTCGGTCGGGGGAAGAGGTGCTCCGGACTCTACCCAAGCGGTTAGCGCTTTCTGGAAATCTTCCTTAGTACTTAGTCCGGTACTCGGGATACTCAGTTCTCTGCAGAACTGCTTTAGCTCTCTATGGGTGTAGTCCTCCAAGAGGTCTTTGTCGAATGTTGTCTTTACATCAGATTCTGTAGTCGTCATTGTTGCTCTTTCTTTCTCGTGCGTTTGCTGCGTGTGGGTTCAGGTAGTGTGTCAGTGGTACGATCTTTAGACGTAGGTTTGTATCGCGTCGCTGCCACCAATGTTGGAAGGCGGTGACCCTAGGGGTCAAGCTGACTCTCCTAACCACCCGGGACCTCCTCTCCCACAATTACTGCCGAGTCTTATCGAGGGGGAGTCCCCACCGGGGAGGACTGATCGTACACACTGTCGACACACCACACTTACGAACTGACACCACACCGTGAATCTTCATCAAGTATGAACTTTTTCAAGGTAAAAGTAGGGAGCAATACACAGCGATCGAGGGATCGAGAAAGTCTCGCAGCAAGGGAACGGGGAAGCGGGACAGTCTTAGAGGGCCAGCTGGCACGCCACGCACCCTGCGCACAGTTCTCAATCCTCAAACTGGGGGGTACGGGGGCTGGCGATGGGACTTGCTGTCCTACTCACTTCTTGTTCAAGATGGTCGTGAGGGTAGCGTCGATGGTCCAGCCGGACCAGAGAGTTCTTCAAGCCGCGACGAGGTCAGCAGGGCTTGGTCAGGAGTACTCCGTCGTACTCGTAGGCAGGTGGAGCCGCGACAGCGTCAGCAGGGCTCGGGATGGTAGCAAGAGTCTCTCGTTCTCAAGAGTGGGCTGCGACGAGGTCAGCAGGGCTCCGATGGTTCAGGTCTTACTCTTCGAGAGGGGAGCCGCGACAGCATTAGCAGGGCTCCGATGGTTCAGGTCTCGTGGTTTCAAGGATGAGCCGCAACAACGTCAGCAGGGCTCGGTGGGTCAGAGTCTGTTCTCCTCAAGGTCAGCCGCGATCAGATCAGCAGGGCTTTCTTGTCCAAGATACAACTGCCGGCTAGATGGATGGCAGGCTGTCTTATAGTCCAGGAGCTCTTTGATGTCCGGACCCTCAGAGGCAGGAGGCCGAAGGTCCGAAGGCAAGGCGCCTGATTGTCTGGGCGGCTGTGTCTTTGAAGCTTTTGGACCATGCGTCCAGGGAATCCCAGACGCTCATCAAGGCCTGGAGCCAGCTCACTAGGAGGCCCAAGGTGCAATCGAAACCAGCCCCCAGGGATAGTTCAGAGGTGTGAGGGGAACCAGTTCCTCGAAAGGGGGCCGGAGGTGTGATGGAAGTCTTGGTTTCAGGTACTTGGTGAGTCGTTCACCCCCCCGGGCGGGTCTGGACGCGCACGCTTATCTGTAGCCAGGAGTGGCCAGGGGCTGCCGAAAGGGAAGAAGGCGGCCGGCCGGGGTGGCCAAGCATGGAGTCTGATGGTTACGTGCACGGGTGCAGGCACGCGGTCTGGAGATCGTCTCAGGTCCGGTGTAGGGGTATAATGTACGGTTCTGGGTGGACGGGAATCAGTTCCACCCGTAGTTCTGGGGTTGCGGAGATCAGCAAGGACCACGCCACGAGGCCGGGTCCAACATGAGTAGCCTCAGGTAGTGACAATGAGCCGACCAGTACAGAGAGCGGCCCAGGTGTCACATCTGATGATGAGCTGCTGGACTAATAGCGACTCCGATGACTGCCGTCCACATGTATTAATGAGATTAAATGAACTTGAGGTTTACTCATTGTTTATCTGATGGGTAATATTGTCAGATATGATGTTAAGATATGATGTGTGCCTTGGATGAAGCGAGATGCACGCATGGGAGGTACACCTGATAGTACATGTGACTGAGCGGTGGGAGATGCGCATAGAGCTATTGACGCTATATATAGAAGAGAAACATCTGAGCATGAATCCTCTGTTTCACATGCCCCACCGCTTGTCTGAATAGACATAAATAATATAGCTTGTTGGATGACTAGTTACAATGGCAGGAAGCTTTCCAAGCCCCTGCCAGGGAACAGGTTTACGAATCAACCAAGGATGGCATACAAACAATAAACAATCAAACACAGAAGCAATAACAGAGTGTAACAGGAGGCGGCTGGTGTCCTTATCACTATGGTAGTCCGGCACACTTAAGTCATGGGGCGGAATTAGCCAGTGTATGGTTCTTTGGTGTCCACTGCCAGGAACTGGACGTTTTTATAATATCCCGACACGGATGACACAAGTATGAAAGGTAAATGGGAAAAAAATACTTACCTGCACGCCGGCCGCCGCCACTCGCTCCTCTTCATATCTTCGACAACAGGAAGCAAGAAGCACCCATACTCCTGACTCCCCTAGCCAATCACAGCACTGCAATGCAGTCTTGTGATTGGTCTTAGCGGCATGGTTCGGCGCTCAGACGGGTATTGGGAACCTGGGCATGTTCTCCAACCAGGCTGTAATGAAGCTTGGCTGGAGAACATGCAAAGTGCACATGACGGTTTGGCCGGCCCAAGACGGCCGACCAAACATTCATGCGCACTAGGTGTGTGCAAACCACTCCTCCCCTGGCTGGACCCTGCTCTTTCAGCCCCTCACTAGGAAACAGAAAATTAAAGTGATAATAATAACGTTGGTTATTATCATTCTAGTTTTCCTTTAACTACTGCTCGCAGAGCTGCGGGGCGAAGCTCGCGCCGCTGCTATTTATGACTCTGTATTCCCTATAATAGCTCGACCCTGGGATGTCCCAGGAATATGGGGTGGTGACTCTACCGTAGTATGAGCTCTAGTTAAGGTCAGGTCACTTCCTTCCCTGCATGGGCCAGTGGCCTTGGTCACTACATGGGTACAACACTGGCAACTGAGAGATGCTTGGAGGAAGCTAAACCCTAGCCTTCACAGTACTGTTTTTAGTCCCCAGTCCATGGGACACATACACAGCTGGACATCTACCTGCTCTATGTGACAGTGGGACACATTGTTACTGGAACTGAGTACCTGTTTCACACCAAGTCAGCACACAGGCCGGGGAAGCGCAGGCAGACCAATAAGGGGCCTGCGACAAACCCCTACGGGGGCGGGAAAGAGAGCGGGCAGCAGCTGAGCCAGGGAAAATGCTGGGCGCTGATTGGTCAGCTTGGTTTGAAGCAACCAGTCCTTGGGGGGCCCTCTGGGTGCACCAAAGTATCAAAGGGTTTTAGCCCCAGCGTCGAAATGGTAACGGGGGCATTCGGGCAATGCCCGAGGGGCCGGGGGCCGAGTTCTAGCTGTGGGCTGCTTTTGAGCAGCCTGGGGGGGGGGGGGGGGGGGGGGCGATTTGGGCGGTGTCTCTGTTGTTCGAGTATACCCCCAGTGGGTGTCTGAGTGGCCTTTCTGGAGGGAGATGGGCGGCCATTGCCTCCCGTTTAGCAACAGGCAGAGGTGTCACCCCCTTTCTCTCGCTGGGCCTACCATTAATGTTGGCATACTGAGCGAGGCAGGGGGTCTGAGCAGAAGTGGCTTCACTTGTTTTCAATTGTGTTTCACCAGTGTAAACTGATGCGTGCATTTTTTTTTACATAAAAACAAGCAGGTCTGAGTTCAGCACAAAAAGAATAAACTGAGCTGTTGTTAAAACAGAAAAACAGGATCTACAGCATATTGGATTGCTAAAAGCCAATGTTCAAAATTGCTATAGCAGCATAGACAATACCAAACACAGTTAAGGCACAAAAAAGATTAAGCTAAGCCATTGTTAAAATGGAAAAACAGGATTTGCGGCATATTTGATTGGTAAAAGGCAACGTATAACATGCAATAGCAGCATAGACGATACCAAGCCCATTTAAGGCACACCGTGCTGGCAATTCTGCCATGCCCAACCGAGTTTTGAAATGCAACGTGTATCAAAACATTTTTGCAAGCACAGACCAACCCCCAGGATTTGGGGGCTTTGGGTGGCAAATTTCATGCCAAAAAAACAAAATTTGCGGCCCAAAACCTCAAAATTTGCTGTATTTTTGCAGTGGGAAAAAAAATGTGCCTGCCACAAAAATACTGAAGGCCTGTCACTGCTGGAGAATGTGCTATTTCACAGTCTGTAATGTCTCCAGTAGCACAGCGCCTGGAACTTGACGGTGTCTGGTGCCAAAGAGAGTAGATTACAATATGAAACCTATTCTTGTTGCCATCAGACACCCTGCGGGTGCAGGGCAGTAGGGCCATGTAGGGTCCGCAGGGGCACACCAATGTGTGAGGGGAGCTGCAGGCTAATCGCACAGGAGGGTGCGGTTAGCATTTCAAAGGCATGCAACAGAGGAATTTAATACCTCTGCCGCTTTGTTGATCACCCTCCCTATACTGGCTCAGTGGCAGCACAGAGCCAGTACAGAGAGAATGAAGGACAGTTTTTTTTTGTTTTTTTTTGTTTTTTTTTAAATAATTTGCGGGCACTTTTGTAAAAATTGCTGGATTTTTACAAAAGTGACGATTTCACAATTTTTGGGCAAATCACGAAATCCTGGGGGATCTGCACAGACCAGCAGTACCAGATTTCACAGGTTTTAAAATTGTAAAGAAAAAATGCTATGTGGAAGACAAAATAGAAGGGGTGTTTAAATTATGACACAGCATCACGCTGTTTGCAGCACAGACAGAATTAACATTGTCCAGTTTGGCCGCAGCTATCCACAGAAACGTAACAGTTTTAACGTTTAATAGGGAGTTCACAGCGTTCAGACTGGCTATTACTGCCTATCAACAGGAACAAACTCCTAGGCGAAAGAAGTCAGTGCGGAGAAGAATTTTCCTTTGCTGCAGCAAAAAAGGGCAAGTGCATAGAATATGGTTTAAAGTTTCTTTTTCCTGACCACAGAGACGGCACCTTATATTATAGGGTTCTGAGCAACGCCATGCCGGAAAGTGAGCTCGCAAGTTCAACTCACCCAGTCATAATGCCACTAACCTGACCTTAATCAGCAGGTGATATGTGCCAGAAATGTAGTTTTGCTGCTTACTGGAGGAGTAGGAATGGAGCACTGACTATGCCTGGGATCACTTGCTAAGTGCCGCCACGTCCTCCACTTTAGA
Source organism: Lissotriton vulgaris (assembly GCF_964263255.1). Lineage (NCBI taxonomy): Eukaryota > Metazoa > Chordata > Amphibia > Caudata > Salamandridae > Lissotriton > Lissotriton vulgaris. Next base: position 1,394,441,211 of record NC_141691.1, read on the forward strand.
CAGTATTTTTGCTGTGGTTGCAGTTGGTTTTTAGGTCTCGCCTCTCAATGCGTATGCACATTGAGCAGAGCGAGACTATAGCGTCTTAAACAGACTTTACCCAACTGGGCGATTTGGTGCTGTGCCCGTGGCTTTTAGGTCAATGCGCAAGCGCATTGACCTAAAATGCCCTGGCACATCATCAAATCGCCATCTGTTCCCTCAGCCGCACTCCTCCCACACCTTTGAAGTGAAGCTTAGCTTCACTTCAAAGGCCCCTGCTGCTTCACACCCTCATCGCCGCTCTCCCCGCTCCGCCCCCTCCCCTGCCCACCATGTCGCATTTCTCCTTCCTGAATGCCTACTTTTCGAACTGAAAAAAAACCCAATGTATTACCATGGCACCGAGATTCCTTTTGCATCAGTGCATTAAAATATATAAGTAGATAACGCCACAAGATGTATTCCATATATGCCACATTATTTACCATCCATTACCAAGAAATTTGCCTTCCTTTGTTACGTAATTGTATCAACCCTACCGCACACTGTAGCCTTCCATTACCACCGCAGCTGGGATCGAACAGAATGACAGACAGCCTGACTGTAGCCTCCTCCCGGGCCAGGCAATCAGCCCTTCCTGCGGCATGCTGCACCTCGCCTTACATCATGTCCACTCCACGCGCCCACGGGCACTGCCTCGGCTGAGTGGATGCCTGTGGCATCTCCCTGCTATGATTCTTCAAGACTGCAGACACCCACCCCATCAGCTGCCCCCCCACCCCACCCATCTCTTCCTTCCAGCCCTGCAGTACAATTCAAAAACAGCATTCGCAAGTAGTGCATAGGGCATTAACAGTAATTTTCTTATAAGTTACGTTAATGGCCTTTCAGGCCTCTTTTCTTTGAAATACTGTTTCTCTGTGTGTCTTATTTCTTCAAGTGAAATGTAGAGACTTTTCCTAGCAGCCCTTTCATGGTTCTCCGTATCTTCACAGAACGGTAAGGAGTCTGAGATGGCCAGCAGTCACACTCTGTGTATTTGGTTAGTGATTGCCTGCAGTTTCGGTTCTTTGCTGTTGACATTCCTCTTTAAAGGCCACTGCTTTTATAGTCTAGTGAATGAAGGTCATGTGTTCAGCAAACTTAACGTGACATCTAGAGAGGTGCAGCGTCACCAGCGCTGCAAAGCGCCTCTTATTATAAATTGTATCTGAAATTATCCAGTTTCTATAAATTCACCCATTCACACTTTCATCCATCTCCGTGTGCTGCCACTCCTACCAATCCACCCTCGCCTGCAGGCACGCCCATTCAACCATATATTCATTCAAGTATACACCTATCAACTATAAACGTATCCATGCATCCATTCACCCACCCATTCACATTTGCATCCATCCATGTGTGCATCCATCCACCATCACCTCCAAATCCACCTCTACATTCACCACCACATCCACCACCACATCCACCACATCCACCATCACATCCACCACCACATCCACTGCCACATCCACCACCACATCCACCACCACATCCACCACCACATCCACCGCCACATCCACCACCACATCCACATCCACCACACCCACCACACCCACCACCACCACATCCACCACACCCACCACCACTACATCCACCACCCCATCCACCACCACCCCATCCACCACCACTGCATCCACCACATCCACCATCCCATCCACCATCACCGCCACATCCACCACCACATCCACCATCACCTCCACATCCACCATGACATCCACCGCCACATCCACCACCACATCCACCACATCCACCACCACCACATCCACCGCATCCACCACCACGGCATCCACCACCACCACATCCACCACCAAATCTTCTACCACATCTACCACCACATCCACCACCACATCCACCACCACATCCATCCACACCCACCACCACCACATCCACCAACACATCCACCACATCCACCACCACATCCAACACATCCACCACTGCATCCACCACCACCGCATCCACCACCACCACCGCATCCACCACCACATCCACCACCACCGCATTCCCCACCTCATCCACCACTGCATCCACCACCACATCCACCACACACACCACCATCACTTCCACCACCACCACTTCCACCACCACTTCCACCACCACTTCCACCACATCCACCACCACATCCACCACCACCACATCCACCACCACCACATCCACATCCACCACCTCCACCTCCACATCCACCACCTCCACAACCACCACCACATCCACAACCACAACCACCACCACCACCACATCCACCCCCACATCCACCACATCCACCACCACATCCACCATCACCACCACCACCACCACACACACCACCACCATATCCCCCACCACCATATCCCCCAGATCCACCATCACCACATCTATATGTGTGTGTGTGTGGCTCTGTGTGTGTGTAGGTGCAAATGCAATGTTCTTGGATTTTCGTCACAATAAAATACACTGAACATAATGTTCACAAAAGTTATTTACAAACGTTTAAGCTATTGCCATTATAAATTACAATAACTTTTATTTAAGTATTAATTATTTACAAAATTAAAAGCCATTGTTATTTGTAATATCAATACATCTAAGTCACGTAAATACAACACACATTGCATTACAAATGCTATAGGTGTCACATTTGCGAAAGTTAAAACTATTGACATTGTAACTGACAAAGCTATTAATTTTGCTATTTTTAAAACCAACACAAAAACAAAATAAGTGTCATTTACAATACCAATCGCTCAAACTTTCCTAATGCGAGACCTATTGCTTTTCCAATGCTTGTTGAAGACCTGGTGAGAGAGATGCTTGCCCCAGGCCTCGGTAAGTTAAAATTATTTTAGATTGTCTTCAAGGTGTTGCCTGTAGGATGTAGTTGGACCGGCATCCTCTAATTTGCGCCAGATTAGGCCATGCATGGAGTCTTGCATTGCTGGCCTAAGCTTGTGACAGAAGTTTAAAAGGCAGCTGCATGTGGCCCAGTGCTGTTTAATGATGCTGAACTCATGTCTTACTTGCCCTGGTGATGCTCTGTTTGGTAGGCATGAAACCGCTTTGTAAATTCTCATGATGAGTTTATCTGTCATGGTAGCATCCCAGCCCAGGGTAATTTCACTCCTGTAATTTAATGTAGGGATGACCTTTGCTTTCATCACCTGGAGAAGGGGGGTCAAGACTTGGTCCTAGAAGGTTCTGAGCGACAGCTGAGAGAGCAAACATTAAGCTGGATCCTTCGCTGCTCATATAGCTAAAGTGAGATGTGAATGATCCTTTACTGTCTAGATGAACACCTGAGAATTTGTATTCATTGCTCTGATGGAGCCAGGCGCCATTGCGCTGCCACCTGCCGTGTCGGATTGGTTTAGGTCCCAATGTAACCGTCAAGGTTTTTGTTTGACTGATTTCCAGCCCGTTCATTGTGGTATAGGCTTGTAAGATGGGCAGTTGCCGCTGAAGGACAATCTTTGTCTGGCTAAGGAGCACTAAGTCATCTGCCTATAGTTTGGGCGGATGACGGTTTGAATCGTCTACGAGCTTCGACATATCAGCAATATAGAAATTGAAGAGCAAGGGAGCGAGCACGCATCCTTGCTTCAGCCCAGATTTTGTGTGGATCTTCCCTGAGATCCGAGAGCCATCTCCTAGTTTGACCCTCACCCAGGTGTTAGTAACATGGAGAGGCTGGCTCTTGGCAGGAGAGCTGGGTTGGTCAGGTCTTGCACTACCCAGAGGTGAGCAGGGTCAGAATCGTGAAAGGCTCCGGTTGCTAACAAAATGGATCAGTGGTGGGGGAGAATTATATCCTGAGTGTATAATAATATTCTACAGTGATCCGATTTTGCACTGTGGCTCTTAGTATCACCTCGACGCCACTGCCATGCTACGGTTACGGTGCTGGGCTGCCCGTTCACACTCCGGCACTAGCCATCGACATGGCCAGGCGCTATCAGTGCCTTTCTAAAGGGCAAAGTATTCGTCAGCATTGCGACAAGAGCGAAGGCTGGTAGAGCTGGGACAAAGTTACTTCATAGGGAAACTGGTAATACAGTTTCTGGTCAGTGTTGCGCCGTTGTTTATCTCTGTCAGTATATGAGAGTCTAGGTACTGCACTGGCAGCAGGTGGGGCAAAAAGTGACAAACATCCTGAACCAACTGGTGCCTCTAAAGGTGGCAGACTGGGAACGACGCAGAAACAGAAGTGATAACATTTAAATTAAGCGAAATGGAAGGAGCGCCTCAAAACCAAGCTTTTCTCTCCGGCTCGCACCCTTTCAGTACGACTCTTTTCCGGGTGTCGGACGGTACAGTTAAAAGGGCAATAATTACACACAAGGGTAGCAAGATGTAGGGTCCTGCTGGACACGTTCTAGTGTCTCAGCAGGTACTAGTTTTTCCAGTCACTCCTTTGAGGGCGGGCCACACACACACTCCACACCCATCCACCGCAGGCGTCACAAATGACGTGGGCCTGTTAATGAAAGGGTCTGAGTGAATGTGCTCGTGGCCAGTTAAGTAAACATAACCACTGCGTCAGCGTCATTATTTCTTTAGCATGTGGGCCAAGGACCCACGATTTTACAGTGAGAGTGCTCAGCGACTTACATCACTAGTTGCAGAGTGCTTTGTGTAATAGAGTTAGTGTAGGCAGGGCAGCCTCCACACTTCGCCTTTCCCAAGCTAAGGAAATGACAACCAAGTATGTAATGTTTGTTAACGTGGATTTGGCCATAAAGTGTTTAGTAGTATTTATCAATTGAACAAGATGAATGGTTAAAGGAGATAGGAGCATATGTATGAAACTATTTCGTGTTCGCAAACGCTGCGAATCGCAAAAAAACTGCGTTTACAAATGCGAAATAGAGAAACGCCACATACACTTCCTAGCACACAACAGGCATTACAGCAAACAAAACTGCACTTTTACCATATTGCACGATTCCCCCACGTAATTGGCTGCATAGATGGGACCCATGTGGCCCTCACACCCCCAGAAACCAATGAATATGTATTCAGGAACCAGAAATCATATAATTCCCTGAAAATACAGGTCATCTGCAATGCCAAACATATCATCAATGAAATTGTAGCCAAATACACAGGCAGTACTCGCGACTCCTTCATCTTTAGACATAGTGGGATACACAGACGTCTGAATGCTGGCGAGTTTGGTGAGGGCTACCCGGTAGGTAAATGCATGGCACACATACCTACGTACAGTACATCTTTGGGGGGTGGGACATTGACTCACCTCTTGTTTTCATCCCTGCAGGTGACAGTCCCTATGCAGTGTGGGGCTTCATCCTGACCCCGTACCTAAATCCAGCCAATGCATGTGAGAGGAGATACAACCGTGCACACAAATCTACGCAATGTGTAGTAAATAGAGCAGACTTTTGGGATCCTGAAGAGCCGTTTCGGCTGCCTGTATAAAAGCGGAGGAGCACTCCAATACAGCCCTGAGACCTGCTGCAAGATTGTGGCTACCTGTGCAATGCTCCACAACATAGCAATGAGAAAAGGCATCCCAATAGAACTGAGTGATACAGATACGTCAGACGATGATGGCCCAGCTCCCCCTGGCAGACCAGCAGTTGGAGTTGGGGCAGCCGGACGGCAGAGACGGACTGAGATCGCACAGAACTGCTTCTAGGTGAGTAATAATGACATAAGGCACCATACATTTTGTAGCAGATCTATGTTTATTCACACCTTTAACTGCAGGATGGAAGTTTGTCACACAGTGTGACCAACACAATTAGTGTTGCTGTCCTTAGCACATGTTAGTTCCAAGGTGCAGGTAGTCAGGCAAGTCTTGAGTTCTGTAGGAATGAGTTGCCTCACCCATTTGCGTGACTCATCGTTCCAAATTCACCTCCTTCTTGGACAGACTCCAGCTGTTTGCCCTCCCTTGGGTCCACAGGTGATGCAACCTGTCTACCACTGCACCTTCTTGGATCTGGCACTTGTGGGGTGATACTGCTCCTAATGGATGTCTCCTCACTCTCCCCTGTGGCCATGAGTGCTGTGCCACCTGCTTTTTGCAGTTGCTCAACGGCAGTGGTGACCTGCGCCAAGTCTTTTGCAACTTTGTGGCAGCAGTGGGACATCTCCACTTGCATGCCGACGCTGCGACGTGTCAGCTGGCTAGTGGCAGTGCACAGGCCGTTCACCGCCTTGGTGTAGCTTTGCAGACGTAGGTTTGAGTGTTGGCTAGCCCTGTCCTTGGCTGCCTGGTCCCTGTTTAATGTTGCACAGAATTCACAGATGGCACCTGCCATGCCCATCATGCCCACCCCCATGTAGCGCAGGCTCTTGTTCATTCTTCATAGCTGACGGTTAATGAACCTCATTGATTTGTGTTGCAGGCGCTGAATCTGCAGAAGGCTGCCCTCCAGTCCTGCAAACAATGTGGCATCTTCGTCAGTGGCACTGCTGGTCCTGGGCCTTGACCTGCGTCTGACTGCTCCTGACTCCCTATGTTGTGGGTGACACGCTGCCCTGGCTCTGCCTGTCCATCCTCCTCCCCTGTGGACTCATGTGAATTCATCCTCCAGTGGTGGTACTGGTGGCACAATGGTAGGCTTCCTACGTGGGACAGGTGTTGCCTCTGTGTCTGAGTCTGAGTCCCTGTGACCTGCCTGGTCATCCAAATGTTCGGAGTCCTCGCAGCCTGCGCTATCTTCCTGTGTCCTGGCTTGTGTTGTGGATGGAAAGGGGAATATTTGAATTTGTGACTTTGTCTGCATTTCTCACTCAATAACGTTTTCTGCATTTGTATTGCTAACTGCTATCTCTCACTTTTCTCCTGTACATGAATTCACATACTGCATTAACATTGCTAGGTCTCATTGCCCCACTGTTATGCATCTGACTACATCTCCCATGATGCATTGCTGTGTGTGCTGGAAAAAGTGGACCGGAGTAGCATGTGTAGTTTGTGTTTGGTGCATTTCTGACTGTGTGAATGGGATGGTGGTGTGTGCGGCTGCATTTGGCAAGCATCCTACCTTGGCTGGTGGATGCAGGGTCAGAGATGTCTATGTCAGCCACACCACTGACGCTCTCAGGCAGGAGGGTTGACTCCACCAACTCCTCATGGGGTGTTGAGTCGGTTGCAGTAGATGTCCCACCCCCGGTCTTGTTGGCCTCCGCCAGCCTGGCTGCGACCTTCTCCTTTGACCTTTGGTTCATGTCATACCAGCGCGTCCTTACCTCCTCCACATGCGCGGGATCACACCAAGTGCATTGACCTTTTCCTGAATGTCCAGTCAGATCCTCCTCTTCCTGGACTCTAGTACCCGGAGTGCCTTCTTGCCAAATAAAAGTTCATGGCTGCACACCATCTCCTCAAAAAGCACTTCCTGCTCCCTTTCACTGAATTTCTGTTTTCTTTTTCTTCCTGCACCCTCCTTGTCCATCTGTTTGTCCTGGGACTCCATTGTAGCAGTTTCACTGGTGTGCTCACTCCTCTTCCTCTCCTCACAGCCTCTGACTCTGCCTCATGCAATCAGGTGCAGCAAATCACTCCTACTTCCTGGGTGGGTGTGATGTCATCAAGATGCACCTGAATTGCAGATTCCCTAAAATTGCAATTTCTTATTTGCGAAATTCGCAATTAAGGAATCGCAAATAAGGTATTCTCAGACATTTCTACCATTTTTAAGGAACAGTAAGCGACTTTTTATTTACATCGCAATTAGCGATTCTCAAAATGCGATTTGCAAAAAATCGCTTTTTGAGAATCGCTAATCGGAGTTTTGATACAAATGCCCCAATATCTCTCCATGCCTACCAAAGATTAATGTGTCCTTGTGTAATGCAACTGGTGCTCATGTAAAGCGCTCCAATACCTTCGAGTAGAGTTTGCGCTATATAAAACTGCCCAAAAAAATTATATATATATGACTACAAATTTTGTTTTATATTTTTATATGTGTATATATATATATATATATATATATATATATATATATATGCACCAAACAATTTCCACCACTTCCGGCGTGCGGCGAGGAAGGAACTCAAACCACCACAGCGAGTCAGGCAAGATGCAGATTTTATTTGCGTTTCTTTTCCAGCCTGCAACGACGCGTTTCGGGCTTCAAGAGCCCTTGATCACATTCAGCAAATATCGCGACCGTTTAAAGTTTTATACGTTTTTTCAACACCAAATGTACACACCCCCCTGCACTGCATGGTCAGTAGGTCACATGATTAATAAACATGATAAAAAGACTATCACATGGATCTACGTCTTTCCCAGGTTAATTTACAAAAATATATATTTTTGATTAAAAGTGATGTTTTACTAACTGCTTAAATGCAGGTTTGAACAATTATTATGGCATAGTGGTTTTATAATATGCAAATGTGAGGACCACTGATATATGGCATCAGGCTTTAAATGACAGGTTAAATCCATTTATAAAGTTTTTGCCCGCTATGGGTCATTTATACAGCCTCCTAAAAAAATGTATATTTGCTTAAAAAACTAGTATATGCCATATGTACATTACATCCTGCAATCATGTGTTCAAAATCAGAATAATGCGAGTACTGTTAAACCATGACAGATTTCCAACAAATTTCAACATAAAGTGCTTCCTGTGATAATAGTGCAAAAAGAAAAATTGATAAAAAATGTGTTCGGCGTGCAATGAATACTCACTAAACTGGTCAATTAAAATTTCTATAGTCATACATTACTATGCATACATAAACATACAGTATTGTAAAATTCATTATTGCAATCGATATTTGCCAGTGCATGTCTTACATCTGGAATGAAGTTAGATACCATATGTTATGTTTTGTAAAAAGTAAGTATAGGCTATTCTGAGGACAGGAGGGATTCATGGGAGCTGACATGGTAGAGGGAATGAACATAGTTTGTAATTGGGCAGAAATTTCAGTGCAAAGATAGCTGCATCTTATGCCAAAACTTATAGTCACAATGTTTTTCTATAGATATGTATACATATCCTCCGAATTATTAAGACCCCTAGGCCACTTGCTGTCTAGTTCCAATATAAACTTGGTCTCCAGCTGTCTAAGCTTTCTCTCTCTGTTTCCGCTGCGTTTAGATTTTGGGACTGCGGCGATAACAAAATAAGAAAGACAATTGATGTCTTTGTTGTGGCATTTGGCAAAATGCCTAGCCACCGGATAGGTAGCATCATTATGGAGAATGGCCCTCAGATGTTGAAGGATCCTGACATGCACCTGTAGCTTTGTGCTTCCCACATAATTTAAACCACAGGTGCATGTCAGGATATAGACAGCAAAGTCAGTTTTGCAGTTGAAATTCCCCTTGATGGACACAGGGGATGTATTGAAGGGGGTCTCATATGTAGATTTGTTGCAGCCAAATTTACAAGCCCGACAAGTGGAACATTTTTTAAACCCCTTCGTGGGTTGAAGCCATATTGTCGGTTTTCTGGTTTCTGGTGAACTTTTATCCAGATCATTGCCCATGGATCTTCCCTTTCTAAAAGTTACAGCAGGGGGAATAGATAGTCTCTCGCCCAAAGTACTGTCAGTGAGGACAATCGGCCAATGTTTGTGGATAATTGACCTGATTTTCCTTTCCTGATGTGAGTAGGTCAAAATTAATCTGGGATTGTCACAGATGGTGTTTTCAGTGGTGGATTGGTCCGAGTCATCTTTGAACAGGCTGCTTCTAGGGCGTTCTTCTGCTCTATGAATGGCTGTATTAATGATTTTATTACTGTAGCCTCTTGCCATGAGTCTTGTGCGCATATTGTCAACACATTGTTTGAAGTCATCCTCATCGCTGCAAATACGTTTAAGTCGTAAGACCTCTCCGTATGGTATGCTAGCGATGAGGTGTTTCGGATGTGAGCTATTTGCATGCAATGTAATATTGCCCGCCGTGCTCTTCCTGTGTAAGGTGCTCTGTATAGAGTTGTTAACAATTCTTAACTTCAATATATATACACACAAGGAATACGAGGTGCCCCCCGCAGTGGAATTCAGATCTGGTAGACACTGCTTCCGCAACGCAACCGCGAGTAATCCTGATCCAGTGGCGGCCGGAGGGCTGACAGGGAGCTGGGGTCTCAAGGGGCAGCGTAAGGAAGTGAGTGCAGAAGCCAACATCGATTTATTTAGGTGGAGCACAGTAACTGGACATTATTTAAGACTTCGGTGGGTGGAGGGCGCTGAGGAAGGCAATACGAGCCGAAATGCATTCCCCGCCACCTACCTACGCAGCTTGGAAATAAAGTCTCTTCTAAAGGCACCCCCACTGGCCTCCTTTGGGTGAAGTGGTTTTCTGGATAGTATCTGCGCGACGCCAGAAGCGCAGTACGGATGGCCCCGTGATACAAGCAGACCCGGACAGAACTGGCAACATACTGCTCGCAGTGCATCGTTGGCTTGGGGTACCAAGAGTTCCGGTGTCCGCCGTGAGCAACGTGTGACATTTGTGGTAAGAGGTATTGTACCTCCGTTAGGGTGCTATGAGCCCCATGGCTGCCCCCGCAACATTTATCACGCTGCCTACGGCTGTCACGGTCCGAGGGGACCCGAGGAGGGATTTTGGACCTGGGCAGTGACAACAGAAGCCTTACCAGCTGTGCTCAAGTTGCAGGAATCAGCAGCATTCATCTCTGCTCCCCACACCACCGACCCGTATGCAGTATCCTGGTGCATTCTGGGAGGTGGAGTCTGCTCTATGGTGGGCGGCATCCAGCTGGTAAACGAACTACTCTTCGGGGAGGAGCCCCTGTGACATCGCCACTATTTAGGTGGAGCACAGTAACTGGACATTATTTAAGACTTTGGTGGGTGCAGGGCGCTGAGGAAGGCAATACGAGCCGAAATGCATTCGCCGCCACCTACCTGCGCAGCTTGGAAATAAAGTCTCTTCTAAAGGCACCCCCTCTGGCCTCCGCGCTTTACTTTGGGTGAAGTGGTTTTCTGGATAGTATCTGCTCGACGCCAGAAGCGTAGTACGGATGGCCCCGTGATACAAGCAGACCTGGACAGAACTGGCAACATACTGCTCACAGTGCATCGTTGACTTGGGGTACCGGGAGTTCCGGTGTCCGCCGTGAGCAACGTGTGACATTTGTGGTAAGAGGTATTGTACCTTCGTTAGGGTGCTGTGAGCCCCATGGCTGCCCCCGCAACATTTATCACGCTGCCTACGGCTGTCACGGTCCGAGGGGACCCGAGGAGGGATTTTGGACCTGGGCAGTGACAACAGAAACCTTACCAGCTGTGCTCAGGTTGCAGGAATCAGCGGCATTCATCTCTGCTCCCCACACTACCGACCCGTATGCAGTATCCTGGTGCATTCTGGGAGCTGGAGTCTGCTCTATGGTGGGCGGCATCCAGCTGGTAAACGAACTACTCTTTGGGGAGGAGCCACTGTGACATCACCACTATTTAGGTGGAGCACAGTAACTGGACATTATTTAAGACTTTGGTGGGTGCAGGGCACTGAGGAAGGCAATACGAGCCGAAATGCATTCGCCGCCACCTACCTGCATAGCTTGGAAATAAAGTCTCTTCTAAAGGCACCCCCTCTGGCCTCTGCGCTTTCCTTTGGGTGAAGCGGTTTTCTGGATATATATATATATATATATATATATATATATATATATATATATATATATATATATATATATATACACACATATATATATATATACATACATATATATATATATATATATATATATATATATATATATATATATATATATATAGTGCCCCCCCGCAGTGGAATTCAGATCTGGTAGACACTGCTTCCGCAACGCAACCGTGAGTAATCCTGATCCAGTGGCGGCCGGAGGGCTAACAGGGTGCTGGGGTCTCAAGGGGCAGCGTAAGGAAGAGAGTGCAGAAGCCAACATCAATTTGAGGAATATACTAGTGGGAGAGGTAGTCCTTAACGTGCAACGCGTCAAAAAGGCAGTGGATGTTTAAAGGATACCACTTAATACCGATATAGCGATGTCAGCAGAGTGGGATAAAGAACGGGAAGAGGCTGCTCTTGATATCTTCAAAGAGCAAGCTGAGCCAGCGGTAACACCAACAACCAGCACTGGTACACAGCAGACACCCCAAGGGAATGCGACCAAGAAACTTCTGAATGAACTGGAAAAATTAAGAAAGACTGAAGTAGCCAAGTGGTGGGAATGCACATCTCTCAAAAAATACCTTGATGTCGGCAGAGTACCCAGAGGCCTAAGAATATTGGTAGCGCCTAGGTATGAGGATCCCGACCCAGCTATGCTGCAGGACTGGGCCGATAACAGCACTGAATCATCACGCAACATGCTGCGCATCCTGGTAAAATATGCCACTTCTGACAGGGAGAAGTTACTCCTAAAAATCAACCATCTCATGGAAGAGTTGGCAAAAGTGTCAAACCAGGAGCAGGTTAAGGAAGGATTGGAGGATATTAATACAAGAGTACAAAAACTTGAAAGCACCATCAAAACTAGAAAAGCGGAAAAATTCCAGAGAGATAGAAATGACTATCTGCAAGGTAGAATCTACACCTTTGCAAGGAAATTCGAAAATATACGAAAGCAGCAGCTTTCCGGCACAGGCGGCGCCCCCTCTTGCCCCCAAATGTTGAGCGAATCAGAAATAAGCTCAGGTGCAGAGTCGGAACCAGAAACAGGAGCAAACGCCAACACAACAAAGACCTTCCCAACACCCATGGATGAGTTCACTTTTTTACGAATGGAAAGACTAATGAGCCTAAGACCCAGAACGCAAAGGGGAAATCCGAGTACAAATATCCAAACCAATCGACCAGCAGAAGGAGGAAAAACAGACGCTGGGGCAGACATGGCAAAAAGAACAAAAACCACATACAGACGCAACAGGAGACGATGAACACAGACATTTAAACCACAAATACAGTCATAAATCTTTCAACAATGGAGCTGACAACTGAGGAAATAAATACTTTGACACTGGGACTCTCTTTTTGTAAAGAAACCAATTTTAATTATGCTGAAACAAGGATTGATCTCTACCAGTTTACACGCAAACAGAAACTGCAAAAACACTTCTCGTCACAAAAAGAAAAAACCCAAGAAATCGGGTGTGCAACAGATCTAACGGCAAATCCACACCACATGAGAGTGGCAGACTTTGAGGCATTGAAAGACATTACTGAACTGGAATTGAATTTGGAAGATGGCAGTTTAACAAATACCCAAACAGGGCAATTATCTAACATCCAAATCCACGCCACTGAGAAAAGTCCATTCAGACCAAAATCACCGTTCTATCCCCCCATGCCCAGAGACAATATCAACATGTTTGCGGACAAAGTTGTAAATGACCTCAAGGAATTGGCCATCTTGAGCAGTAATCATTTCAACAAAAATACCAACAACCGGAGAAAAAATATGATACACTGATGGAAAAGCTGAAACAAAGACCTAACAATGTAGTCCGCAATGCGGATAAAGGAGAAAACATTGTACTTTGGCCCTTCGAGATGTACGAAAAAGAGGCTCTCCTCCAACTACAAGACAAAGAATGCTACATTAGAACCAACAGCACAAACATCTACAATATCAAGGAAAGATATCACTCATGCCTTTACAGCTGGAGAGGGAAAGGACTCATCTCTAAGCAAGAGCTGGATTTCCTTAAAAATGACTATCCAATCACACCACAATTGTATTTAATCCCTAAAATCCACAAAAATCCCAGCTGCCCACCAGGAAGACCTATAATTTCTGCTATAGGCAGTCTCTTTGAAAATACAAGTAAATACATTGACTTTTTTATCCAACCAATACTCAGAACTTTGCCAGCCTATCTTCAGGACACTGGGGATTTTTTAAATTGCATGTATGACTATTTTTGGGATCAAGACTTCATCTTTGTCACCTTAGATGTCTAGAGCTTATATACAAGCATTAGACACAGGGATGGTTTAAAAGCAATGCAACATTTCCTTGGTAACAGAGACATCACTCTTTTCCAACACACGTTAATGCTGTTACATATGGCAGAGTGGTGCCTGGAGAATAATACCTTCGCCTACAACAAGTCACTGTACAAGCAGATACAGGGGACCGCCTTGGGTACTTGCTTCGCCCCCAGCTATGCTAATTTGCATATGGGCTGGTGGGAGGAGAAAGTACTCATGACCCAACACCTTGATACAATCACCAACAATGTTGTCTTGTACAGACGCTGCATAGATGATATTTTCATCCTAAGGCGAGGTACAGAAGAAAGTGCACTGCAATTCTCCAGAGAAATCAATTTAAACAACCTGAATCTGGAATTCCCATGCACAGCCAGTAAGAACAGTATTACCTTCTTAGAATTAGAGGTTTTCCATGAGGGAGGCAGAATACACACTCGCACCCACAGAAAAGAAACGGCAGGGAACACCATTTTGCACTCAACAAGCTCCCATCCTTTAAGCCTAAAAGAGAGCATACCTTATGCTGAATGCATAAGGATGAAACGAAATTGCAGCCTAGCTAAAGACCTCCAAAAAAGCACAGACAGCCTCTGTACCATACTTAAGGAAAGAAGTTACAGTACAACCACCCTAAACAAAGCAAGACAAAAAAAGTCAACACCTGGATAGGTCGGTCTTGCTCCAAAAAAAGTCAAAAACAAAGAATAACAAGAAACCGACCACCACCAATGCTACGCCTAGACTAATCACAGGGTACAACATACACCACAAAAATATCAGAAAAATCCTATATAGGCATTGGCATTTGATTAAGAATGATACTGTCATAGGACAAAACTGTGCCAAACTACCCCAATTAACATTCAGGAGAGCAACCTCAATGAGTCAGGAATTGGTCAATTACGCACCATCTGCTCCCACTAAAAAAATCTGGTTACATTCCCAACCGGGTTTCTACAAATGTACCAAGTGCAAAGCATGCCAACATGGGGTAAACATGAAAACAGTCAAGTTTCCCTTCAGAAAGTCCCCATTCAGAATCAGACAGCACTACACATGCAAAACTGACTTTGCGGTGTACGTCCTCAAGTGCTCCTGTAACTTAACATACGTAGGGAGTACCATTCATCCAGCTCATGTGAGGATCCTGCAACACCTCAGAGCAATAACCAACAATGATCCCGCGTACCCTGTGGCCCGCCATATTAATGCTCACCACAATGGCAAGACAGAAAATCTAACGTACTTTGTACTAGACAGTGTAGCACCAAATCCCAGGGGCGGGAACAGACAACAGAAACTAAGACGGCTCGAATCTAATTACAGTATCGAGCTTAATAGCAAAATCCCCTTTGGGCTTAACGCTGACGAAGCACTCAGTGTACACCTTTGACTAGAAACCCCAATAACATAATGTAATCCTCTTTTTACCGTCTTATGATATTTCCCATTCCTGCAGATAAACATCTAGTTTCACCATCTAGGACTGGATCCTTTTTAACCATCACACAGTGCACGTTCTTAAACTGATTAAATTACTTAATTTAATCACTTTCACATATTTGATGGTTTTAGTAGAACAACCAAGCGCCCCCAACATTAGCCTAAATCCTAACGTAAACCTGAGTTCCTCAACACTGACACATGGAAATCACTCTGTCCCCTTTATACAAAACCGCATCCAAACAACAGATGCAGGGCATCTAAGATGGATATACCGAGGAGACCCCGCACATGAGCCAGTATCCCAAGCCCACTTGGGCAGGACTCTCCCTCTCTCCCCCCCTACATTTTTCACCACCCCCCTTATAACGGGCCACCCTTATTCGCATCCTCGCACTTGCGAGCCTAATTTATAATTGCACACGAACAGCATCGGCATCAGTGCCCTCATTATACTCCGAAGCCAGTTATTTTGGGGCCCCTTACGCATATTTTTGCAAACATTTCATTCCACGGTAATTCCGTGCGAATAATTTCGCACAGCCATTGCCCTTTTACCCTCGACTTCACTCCAAGCAGCGAAGGTGACATCAGGGCATTCGTACACTTAGTCTAAATACTGTTGACTTACCGTAAATCATGCCCAACCAGAGACACACCATACATGTGAGCCATAGAGAACAGTCCCACGAGGTTACAGAGTGCCAGCGAGTAAACTCTTCTTAAACATGCCGTTTAAGGAACTCTTCCATTTCTCAACTAACATGTGTGAGAAAGCAGGCTATTCATTTTTTCATGTGTTTAATTTGTTTGACACTGCAAAAAGTCTTATTGTACAATTATCATCAACCAGCACACATTGACGGAAATGTCTTTATGTAAAGATGTATTTACAAACATTTAGAATAATTGCTTTTAATGTTGTGTCACAATGACTTGCAAAATTCTGAAGCGCTACCAACTCTTCTATGTTCACGATCACATGTCATTTTTGTCACATGGTTGTTCTACTAATTAACCAATTTGCACCAGTATAAATGTAGTTCACAAGCAAGGTGTAAAACAGATGTAGTGAGCAAGGCGGTTCCATTCGCCGAAACGCGTCTGATCGCTTGTATTGGGGAATAAAGAACCTTTGATCACATCCACGGAGTCGGTGCCTGTTCTTCTTGAAACCTAAGCCAGGATTGGGAAAATATATATATTATATACATATATATATATATAGAGAGAGAGACAGATAGATATATATATATATATTTGAGATGTCATCAGTGATGTCACTGACCATGTCATGAATGATGTAATATGTGACATCATCAGCAGTGGATTGCAGGTGCGCGAAATATAGTTAGTACAACTAACTATATAGGAGCAATTTCAATGGTTTTTTAAATGCTAATTCCTAACTATATAAGGCGAGAAACCTATGGTTTTTGAAGTGTATATATATATATATATATATATATATATATGTATATATATATGCAAATATTTTCCTGTTTCACCAATCCATGGTGAAATAGACCTCTTAGCGTGACTTTTCTTTAAAATAGGCAATAATAAGCACCAACGAAGTTCTCAAGTGAAAGTGAGTATTTATTTCACACAGACGAAATAAAAAGACATGGTGTCGTCCATGACGCGTTTCACTCCTAAAAGGAGCTTGTTCACATAACGCGCCCCGGAAAGTGACTACAATTTATATTAAGTGCACAGGTGATTCGATTTAGACAAGAAGAGTGCAAATAAAAATAAAGAAAGGACTAAAGTAAATGCCATATTGCATGAGTCACAGTATTATGATGCCTAAAACAATTCATCCTTATGGACTCAAAAGTGCTATACAACCATTTGCTCAATAACAAAGAAAGTTGTAAAGTGAATTTGGATCAATCTGTACATTATATACACAAAGAAATTCATAGCACATATAAATGTAAAAAATAATAATAATCGGCAAGTGTCTTAATAAAATTACATTGTAGATTCAAATATAGAGAACGGGAAAAAACTCGACAAGTGTCTAAATCTTATCCACAGTTGGAAATGTCCATCCTCAATAAATTTAAATTATAGAAAAATATGTACAATATATACAAAAGGAATTCATGACTCATATAAATGTAAAAGATAATTAACAGGTGTCTTGATCCGAATACATTATAGAATTGAGTGCAAAAAATGGACAAAAACTTGACAAGTGTCTAAATCTTGGCCACATTAGAAAATGTCCATCATCAATAACTTTCATTGTTATCCAAATTCAATGTAGTCCAAAGGGGATTTTCCTTTAGAATAGATATTGTAGTTTGGCAGTTGGAAATCATGTTGCAAAAATATGGCCTAAAATTAAACAAAAAATATTTGTGTTTAAAAAACATAATTCAAACGTGCTAAATCATGAATAGACAAAGTGTTATTAAAAACAATTGTCGAAAGTAGCAGCAGAGAATCTCATGTTGTTTACTTACAGATTTAAAATAAATTGCAGAATACTGAACCCTGTAAAGAGGGAGTGCAATTAAATGCGTCAAACAAATCAAATTTCAGAATAGAAATAGATTAAACAACCCAATCAAAAAACCGCAACAACAGAAGTTAAAAAGACAGAATAACAGTTATAAGTCTGCGGTTTTTAGAGAAGTGTTTTAACACAGATTTCAATGGGATGCCCATAGTTTACAGTCTTAGATGAATTATAAAAAGGCTTCTAAATCTTCTGTAAGATTTAGACCATTGGGAGCTCTAGTATCAAGTAGGAGAATGAAATGTGATTCTTTCTGTCTTAGCAAGCGCTCACGATCACCGCCCCGGCCGGGGACTGGTACTGAGCATAAGTTAGTGTACTCCAACGGCCACATGCATCAAAGTCCGGTGTTGCGAATCCTAATTTGCGATTTTTACCGAATCGCAAATAAGGAATCGCAAAACGGGATGCATGATTGAAAGTGCATAAAATTTGCGATTCGGTAAAAATCGCAATTTTTACAGAATCGCAAATATTATGCGAATTCCAATTTGCGATTTCGCAATTCCCATTGATTCCAAAAGGCCCATAGGAATCAATGGGAATTGCGAATTCACAAATTAGAATTCGCAAAATGTTGATGCTTTCCATGGCTGCAGGGGGGTCCAAAGGACCCCCCCCCTGCACCCCTGAAATGTATTTTGAAGTGCATGTTTCAAACACACATGTCCTAAGGACGTGTGTCTGTAACATAACAGTGTTTTGAAATGCAAATTAGAGCATTTTAACACATTTCGCAAATTACCACAAGGTTCAACCTCGTGGTAATTTGCATCCCCTAATTGCGAATTTGCAATTTTAAAATTAATCATGCATTGCTTTTAAGGAATCGCAAATTTGCGATTCCTTAAAAGCAATCGCATTTTTGGAATTCGCTAAAAATAGCGATTTTACCAAAAATGCTTGATGCATTCCAGAAACCTATTTAGGAATCGCAAACAGCCGAATTTTGCGATTCGCACCGTTTGCACTTCCTAAATAGGTTGATGCATGTGGGCCCAAATCTTTAAGCTGGTTATTGTGAACAGCTTTAAAATATCTTGCGACAGGATAATCACTATTGCTGTTCACAATTGCACGTATGTGCTGTAAAATACGTCTATGCACAGGGAGTTTAGTGCTCCCAATATATTCCAAGTTGCAGGTACATTTAAGTTTATAGACCGCAAATTCTGACCTGCAAGTCAAATGTTCTTTTATAGGAATTTTAATGTCGCTAAAATCTGATGTATAGTATGTTGAATTGCGGGCAAAAGTGCATGCGTGACAAGAAGTGCATTTAAAAAAAACAGTCTTATGAAGCCAAGATTTTTTAGGCAGAACCTCCGGCATTCGTCTGTCTAGAGCATCCCGCATTGAGGGTGCTCTTTTAAATGTAATAGATGGCAGGTTTGGAAGAATTGGACTCAAAATATTATCAGTAAGGACAATCGGCCATTCAGAACATATAATGCATCGGATTGCTCTCTCTTGCGAACTAAAGGTGGTGATAAGTCTGACAGAGCAATCTGTTTGTTGAACTGAATTGATGGATTTGGGTTCTAACAGAGTCTTTCTGTCAAGAGATTTCGCTTTAACAAGGGCCTGCTCCAATATTTTCTTGGAGTATCCCCTCCTGAGAAATCTCTGTGCAGAAGACTCTAAGCAAGAATTGTCAGTTGTTTCATCGCTACAGATTCGTCGAATTCGGATGAATTCGTCAAAGGGGATGCTATTGATAGTATGAATCGGATGCACACTTAGGGCATGCAATATGGAGTTTCCTGCGGTGGATTTGCGGAAAAGTTTAGAATTTAACTCCGCATTCTCCACATATAATTGAACATCCAAAAATTCAGCTGCCTCATTATTAATGGATGCCGTAAATTTTAAGTTTAAGTCATTTGTGTTAATTTCATTGACAAAAGACATGGCCTCCGCTACAGTCCCATTCCAAAAAATACACACATCATCGATGTAGCGCCAGTAGTGGGAAATGTGTGGCAACCATCTGGCGTGTGTGACTCTGTGCACGCGCTCCTCCCACCAGCCAACATATAAACATGAGTAGCTGGGGGAGAAGCACGAACCCATTGCCACACCGCGCAGTTGTTGGTAAATATTGCCATGGAATTTAAAATAGTTTGAGGTCAAACAAATCTGTATCATTTCCAACAGCATTGTGTTGTGTCCCCGAAACATAATGTCACGCTTATTAAAATAATACTCTGCGGCATGCAACCCCTGTGAGTGATTGATTGAGGTATACAATGACTCCATGTCCATTACCAAAAATATATGGTCAGAATGCCCACATAGATTTGTCACCTTGTTTAGAAAATCTGTGGTATCCTTAAGATACGAGGGTAAAGAAATCATATGGGGTTGGAGGAAAAAGTCAACATATTTGGAAATCTTTTCATTGATACTACCAATAGCCGAGATGATCGGGCGTCCAGGTACAGGGGATATCAGCTTATGTATTTTAGGAAGAAAATACAAGCATGGAACAATGGGATTTTCAACACTCATCTTTAGAGAGTAGACCTGATTTATACCAATTGAGAAATCTCTTTTGAGTAGTGACCTCGTTGTTAAACATAACATGCTGAGTGGATATTGCATAGCATGAGTCTGAAAGATGGCGATTAGCTTCAATTAGATAGTCAGTTTGTGCCCAGAGTACAGTATTCCCTCCTTTGTCCGAGTTTTTGACTATGACCTCACGATTATTTTGCAATTTTCTTACCAATTGGTGGTATTGGCTATTGAAATACTTTGTCTAGTTTTATTCAGAACCTTTCGATTTAAAGTTTTAAGTTCAGTAATCACCCTGTCGCAAATCCTTAGTCCTGTGTAGAACTTTGACATCATCACTGAAACGGCCCTCCTCTAAAATATTCTAGCAACAAAACCCTCTAGCCATTCCATCGACCCAATCCTATTGACATTGCTATTGATTTTTACACCCACACACGCTCCTACTGGACCCGTCTGATAAAACTCTTCCTCAACCAAGGTTCCCTTCCTGCTGCCCTTAAAACAGGACAGAATATCTCACTTCTTAAGAAACCCTCTACTAAAGTGGAAGACCTCAACAATTTCCTTCCTATCACCAACCTCTCTTTTCTTGCTAAAATTGCAGAAAGTTGTGTAGCGAAGCAACTTTCCCAACATATCAAAGACAACTTCCTCCTTGACGAATTTGAATCTGGTTTTACTCAGGGCTGCAGTACTGAAATAGCCCTGCTACAAGTGATCGATGAAGCCCTGTGAGTAACTGACTCTGGTGAATCTTGTCTTCTGATCCTTCTTGACCTATCTGCAGCCTTTGACTCTGTTAATCACAACACTCTTCTAAACACTTTAAAGCTAAGAATGGGTTTTGAGGGCACAGTGCTCAAATGGTTCAAATCATTCCGCTCGGGCAGATCCCAGATGATCAAAATAGCAAATTGTCTCTCCACTTCAATGGCTGTTGGACAAGGCATCCCTCAAGGCTCGATCCTCGCGCCCACCCTGTTCAACCTTTACATGGAACCACGGCGAATTCTCCAAAACAAATCTGGGATCCATTATCACCTCTATGCTGATGGCACTCAAATCTATCTAAAAGTGTCTTCTGCACATGACATTTTAATCCTCAATACCACTTTCAATTCCATCCGAGATTGGCTGTCAACACAGCAGCTGATTCTGAATCCTTTCAAAAACAGAATTTCTTCTCCTCTCGGCTTCATTATCTCCTCCTCCTGTCCAGTCATGGATGAACAATCTGAACATTTTCAACAACAAGCCTACCATTGTTGACAGTGCCACATCCCTAGGCGTCATCCTAGACAAAAGGCTCAACTTACAGTCCCATATCAATACCATCGCCAAGAAGGCACGTTACCAGCTGCGCCTTCTCTGGGGGGTTTGGGGACTCTTTCCCGAGCAAGACCAAAAAAGGTTGGTTCAATTATTGGTTCTTCCCAGATTGGACTACTACAACTCTTTCCTTGCTGGTCTCCCCAAAACCCACCTTTCCCCTCTAAAATCCATCCTCCATTCAGCGGCTCACTGCGTTTGAGACTAAAAGAAATGATCACATCACACCCATACTGTTTTCTCTTCGCTGACTTCCCATCGAAGCTAGGTCAATTTACAAGACTGCCTTTATCACCCACAAAGCCTTGCACACTTCCACCCCTCGCTAGCTAGCAAATAAACTCAAAATCTGAGGCGGCTCTAGACCTTCGTGCAATGTGGAAAACTTACTGCTCAAACCTCCTACCTTCAAAAGGGAAAGAGCTATGGCTCAATCCTTCCAGGTAATGTAACTAGAATTTGGAACTCACTTCTTCCATCTCTCCGAGCCACTACCTCTTTCCAGGCTTTCAAAACAGATCTCAAAACTCTTCTCCTCCATAGGCACTTCCAGGAATAATTCATCCCATTTCATGACCCTTACGGCCACTTTGCACTGACGTGAGGTTTACTTTGTAAATATGTATTCTATTCTTGTATTAACCGAAAGCTGGCACCTTTAATTTTTACAATCCTGATAGTCTATGTAACTTGTTACTGTGTATATTCTATCTTGTGTTCCTTTTGTAACTTACCTGGTTCTTTTGTAAAGCGCTCTGACATTTACGGGCAGTTTCAGCTCTTTCATGCCTACTTTGGGCAGTTTTCGGACATTGCACAGGCACACTCGTCCTAAGTCTAAATGTGTTGGCATCTAATATTCATGGCTGGTGGCGTTTGTTTTCAATGCTGTGGCAGCAGCAGCTCAATAATTTACTGCAAATCATCTCTGTGACACCCTCCAATTTCTCAACTGTGAGGTCCTGTTTTGATCTAAAAAGACTTTTTATGGATTTTGCATGAAACATAAACGCAACATTTCTCTGCAAAATGTCTGTAATAGACCCACACACCACCCACATTAAAAATAAATTAAAGGAAAACGGTATTTGAAACAATATGTTTAAGAATTATTCAAGGTCAGCAGGGCAGAACTCTCTATAGATCCGAGCTGGCTCTATCAGAGGGTCCCTGAAAGGCTGGCCCACTGTGCCCATGCCGAAAAATGTCTCTGAAGGGCATTTAGGCCATTTCAGATATCGCACTCTCCTGTTGATGGGTTTCGGGGCACATGCATCAAGCGATTTTGGAGTCGCAAACGGTGCGAATCGCAAAATTCGGCCGTTTTCGATTCCAAAATCACTTTTTGGGATGCATTAAACAATTTTTTAGAAATCGCAATTTTTTGCGATTTCTAAAAATGCGATTGCATTTAAGGAATCGCATTTTTGCGATCCCTTAAATGCAATGCATGAATGTTTAAAAAAATGCGAATTCGCAAATAGGGGGTGCAAATTAACACGAGGGTGAACCTCGTGTTAATTTGCGAAATCTTTCAAAAAAGCATTTTTGAAAGTGTCATGTTACACACACACATGTCCTTTGGACATATGTGTGTGAAACTTGCACTTAAAATAACATTTCAAGGGTGCAGGGGGGGTCCTTTGGACTCCCCTCAGCACCCTTGAAATGCATTAACAAATTGCGATTCGCAAAATGAAAATCGCAAAATGTTAATGCCTTCCCATTGATTCCTATGGGCCTTTTGGCCCATAGGAATCAATGGGAAGGTTTTCCTTAATTGCGATACGCAAAATGTGAATCGCAATTAAGGAAAATTAAGAAATCGCAAAAATATTCATGCATTGCCATTTGCAATTTCTAAATTGCGATTCCTTAATTTTCGCAATTCAGGAATCGCAAACGGGTGCAATGATGCATGTGCCCCATAGTCCCTATCTGAACTGCATTGGGCGCTTGGTGCCGCTGTTTTTGCGCACGTCACTCTTCCAAAGGAAATCAAGTTAATATGTGAAACGTTGTTAAGGCCACGGGGCTCTACCCAGTAGCTACACTGGGAAGTTTAGCCGTGGTGAACGAAAAGTCAATTTCAATTATACCTGACTAAAAGCTTTGCACCACAACTACTGTGGCCTCAATGCTTGAAGCCACCAGCGGGTCCTCGGCCACTGCACGGCAGTGAGGCTAGCTAAGGCAAGGCGAGTCTTGCCGGACAGATATAATGTATCTTGAGTGGCTTGGTAGCAATTAATCAACTTAGACGGACATCTGTGGGGCAATGGGTTGACAATGTCTGCTCATATGCCGGCAAGGGGTAGCAGCGAATAGGGCGTCTCTGATGACACTGGGAGAATTGTGCCCTTGTACTTCAGGCAGGAAGTGTTTCATTTGGGCAATAGCAGGTTAGAGGAAGGTTATCGCGCATTGATAAAAAGTTGGAGCCAGAAGAATAGCCCCCTACTCTTTCACAGTTATTAATATCACCACCAGTGGGGTATTTAGTTAAAAGAAAGGTACAAAGTGTTTATGCAAGATTATGATGGCTGCGATGGCAAACAACTATTATACCTTAAGCAGAGTAGTATCTGGAAGTTTATGATACTTGCGCAAACTAAATTAGTATTGCACATAAATACCTTGACAGAAGTGAGGCAGACGATGTGGTTCAGAAGACAGCAACTCCATCCTCAGGAGCACAT
The DNA here is from genome assembly GCF_964263255.1 of Lissotriton vulgaris. NCBI lineage: Eukaryota > Metazoa > Chordata > Amphibia > Caudata > Salamandridae > Lissotriton > Lissotriton vulgaris. The sequence continues at coordinate 1,394,465,668 of NC_141691.1, forward strand.
TGGACCATATTATCAAGAAAGGACGATACATTATCGCCGCTTTTATCGGCAGGAAACAGCAGCTAAAGGTGCAATAATGGGCTTGATAATATGCCCTTATGAATTCCCATAGAAGCCCATGTTCTGGTGTTAACCCGTGCTTCTATGGGAATTCACAAGGGCATATTATCAAGCCCACTATCGCACCTTTAGCTGCAGTTTCCTGCCGATAAAAGCGGCGATAATGTATCACCCTTTCTTGATAATATGGCCCATTGTCCGGTTAAAGGTAAGAGCACGTTATTCCCAGGGAGTGCGTTGGCGGGATTACGGGAAGGCACCTTAGCCAAGGCCGCTGGAAAGAGGCGATTCCGTGGCTGAGCTCTTTACCACATAATTATGGAGTTCCTGCACCTGTCGCATAATCTATCTTCTGCATAACCGTTTCCAGCTTCTAGTTACTAAAGTGGCGAGGCACACTGGCAGGTCATTTCTTAAGTGTCAGCTGATCACCCTCCAGTCCATGATAGCATCATTTAAGTACTGCACTGATAGTATGGAGGAGAATCCTTTGAGTAGAGTGCCATGCAGGGTAAACAGGCAAAGGGGCAAGTGGAGAGGAGATAGCAGGAGTGACGGGTGACCACCTGGTAGTCACCTGCTAGTTACCACAGCATCTCTGGTGCAAGTGGCAGTGCGCATGGAGCAGAAGTCACTAAAGTGTGGCCTTCATTGGCCGCGCCGGCAGGGCCAGACTGGCTGTAGCAGGCATGGGGCGTTTCCCCAGTGGGCCGCCAGGGTGGAGAGCATTTTTGGACCCCTGGGGGCCTTTTTCGATACTGGGGGCCGGTTTTGCAGCATATCTGCCATATCGGCCCCCTGTACCAAAAGTGTTTTCCAAGCGACCCCTCATCCCCACCCTCTCCCCTCCCCCCGGAGGCGGTCCGATTCAATTGCCAGGGCCGGTTTGCGTTCCCAGTCCGGCCCTATGCGCAGGAGCATACCTGGGGTCAAAGGCTAACCCTCCCTTGCTTTCCAGTCACTGCTTGCGATATTCAGGATTACACTGAAACCAAAGTGATGTAACATCAGTTTGGGCAGACAACTTGTGTAAAACATGGCATTATAGTTAGGATAATGCTACATTCATCCACGGGGTGGGCCTGATGCCATCTGAGTCAAGGCTAAAGTCGAACTAGCAGTTTTGAAAACAGCCCTTTCAGGCTACAACGGTATGCTGGGAGTCAATTTTGTACTTCGGTCACTTACAGAGTGGCACAACCAGTGCCGCAGTCTTGGGGACACTCTACATCTGATGGGAACTTATAGGTAAATCAGTGTCTGCAAAGCGGAGATAGACAATTCGACATATACTTTCTAACACGAGTACGGGGGTCTGGTTAACAGGCCTTAGTGCACTTAACTGTCAATGAACTATCAGCATCGAGTTGCCATGAGTTGAGGGAGCGACTTAATTTACAAAAAAATATATCAATGGTTCACTGATGTGGATTCCCCAAGTTGTTCTTTATTGACATTATTGCAACAGAGATAGTGGCGACCAGTAGTACATCTTCACTGTTCATTAATCAGTACAACGCGATTCGTCCAGTTATGGACATCATCAGGGCTGTTAAACCAAACAATTCAAAAAAGATATAGATTAATTATCTATATTACTATATGTATACAGAAATATAAAACCATTTATTTAAAAAAAAGAACAATTTACTATAATGATCTGTCTATTGAATTATAGAATAATACTTAGCACCATACCTGCCTATTTAACAAACTAAAATCAAAAAGCATTATACAGAAATAAGTTCTATTCACAAAGAACACTCTTGCCCCCTCCCTCGAACTCATAATAAGTTAAAGTAATACAGAAATTAGCATACCTCTTATTTAAGACCACTATCGAACAAACGAGAGTCTGATTCATCAATTGTGAAACCATATAATTCGGCAGCAGTGTTCACATATAGAAAAGTCTGTAAACATAATGCATATTTTCAAAATACAATCATTAAATATATACATATATCATACCATGGTAAGACCACCCTTTCATGGGGTTATTATTTTAACCCCGTATCACATACTTACTATTCTGTCATTTGTTTTAATCAAAAAAGCTCTCCATCTACACTGTGACTCAATCGTGTAGTCATGTTCACCATATCCTATCCTTAGTATACTCCTTCGCTGGGGGCCATTCCCTATCAATACATATAACGTCTCCCTCTTCAGCATGAAAAAGTTACTCAATGTAGCGTTTTGAGTTGTTTTCTAAAGAGCCCTAAATCATCCAGTTGTCTGAGTGTAGTAGGCAACCTGTTCCAGAGGCGAGCAGCTTGTACTTGAAAGGAGCGTCTGCCTCTGCGAGAGCGGACAAACCTGGGCACCGTCATCAGATGTAGTTGAGAAGATCTTACATTTCTGCTAGGAGTAAAGAAAGACGCCCGCTTCCTGATGTATAGGGCTCCTGTACCATGATGAGCTTTAAAGGCCAACACAAGGGCATTAAAGTGAATTCTATTGCGGATGGGCAGCCAGTGTAAATTCTTTAGATGGAGAGAAATCGGTTCTCTAGGACCCAACATAAGAATATCTCTGGCTGCCATGTTTTGTATAACCTGAAGTTTATGCAGGAGACAATCCGGAAGGACTAAATATAGGACTTTTGCGTAGTCCAGTCTTGATGTTAAAAGGGCCTGGATCACCGTCCTTCTATGGTTGAGCGAAAGGAGGGGAAGAAATCTCCGGAGCATTTTCAGGATGCCATAGCAGGTTCCTGCTACTGATTTAACTTGAGTTTTCATATCAAGAGAGGCATCAATTTTTACCCCAAGATTTCTCACTGCTCCTACTGATGGCTGAGGGGTTGATATGTCACTAGGCCAACAGCGCCTCCATGCTTCCTGAACAAATGGGCCAAAAATGATCACCTCGGATTTCTCAGGGTTACATTGCAGTTGATTGAATCTGAACCACGCGAATACCTCACTTACGCATTTGTTAATCCTCTCTCCGTCGGGCTCCTTGCCCCTTTTGCAGGTGAACAACTGCTGAGTATCATCAGCATAAGATATAATAGTTGCACCGTAAGCCTCGCCCAAAGGGGCGAGGGGAGCCAGATACAGATTGAATACCAACTGGCTTAGGAAGGATCCCCGAGGGACACCAACCTTCATGGGAGGGATGCAGGCCGCAAAAGGGGGGGACCAAACCTCCCGGCTCCTATCCTCCAAAAAGGAAGAGAATTATTCTAACACCGTGCCACCACGACCACACTCCCTTAGCCTCTGCAGGAGACGGTCATGGGGCACAGTGTCGAAAGCTGTGGACAGATCTAATAGGAACAGGACCGCTCTTCCACCTGTATCGAGGGTCTCCTTGATGGATTCCGATATCTCAAGTAAGGCTGTCTCCGTGCTAAAATTGACACGGAAACTGGATTGACTCATGTGGAGAAGGCTGTTAGTTTCAGTGAAATCGGTGATTACAGAATTCACATATTTTTCAATAGATTTCGCAAAGAAAGGCAGGAGGGAAATGGGCCTGTAGTTGGATGTTATAGTGGGATCCGCAGTGGGCTTTTTTAGCAGAGGAAGGATTTTGGCCCTCTTCCAAATAGATGGGACCTGGCCGCTACTCAATGACAAATTCAGAACCATATTGACCTCCGGATTAATAATCTCTGCCACAGCAGCAAGCATTTTTGCAGCGCAGGGATCGGAAGGAGACCCAGATTTTAAGTTTTTCATTATGGTCAAAGAATGCTCCAGAGTGATAGGAGGGAACTGAAAGAGGGTGGCGTTGCAAACCAGAGCAGTTGGGTGCAAAGCAAAGAAAGAATCGGCCTGCGACACCTCCGAGGTAACTAATGATTTTTGAATCCCAGATATTTTCTCATGGAAGAAAGAAGCCAACTGGCTTATCCAATTGTCTGACACATTCCATTGAGGGACTGCTGCTTTCGGAGAGATAAAATGTTTTACAATTTAAAAAAAGGCCTTGCTCTTATTCCCTGATGCCTCAATTTTAGCTGAAAAGAACATTTTCTTTGCCTCCAAAATTCTGCTATGATACCTCTTTAATGACTCTATATATAGTGCCTTACTATCCTCACTGAAGTTTTTACTCCACACTCTTTCCAAGTGTTTACAGGAACTCTTGCATTTCCGCAACGTTTCGTTAAACCAAGGTGCCGATAGCCTTATTGTTATTAAAGGAATGCGCATGAAGATGATATATATGGAGTGAAACTGGTAGTGTGGGGAGGGGCGAATTCTCTACATTGAAGTGTGAGCTGTGACACCTTGAACAGTTTGCTTTTCACTGTTATCTGAGCAGGGAAAGGGAGATAACAGAAGCAGAAACCAAACACCACACACTGGTTGAACGACTGAGAAGATTTAATTACAGGGAATATGTTGCTAGACAACATGGGAGGGGTGATAGAGCAGGGAGTTTGCTTGCCAAGGTGGTGCGATTGGTGACTGATAAACAACCCATGTTATCTATCTACAGCGGGTGCCCAGGGTGCAACTATTGACGGAGCAGATAGAAATTCTGGAGGCCACAGAGTCCTGGGCAGAAATTGATCAGCAATTGACCAGCTTGCCAGTGGCAAAACCTCAGGGGCAAACTACCTATCCCTGGAATCCCATACCATGTATAAGACAAAACTAACATCAAAACTATTATCTCTGTACACAAAGGGCTATGATAAGAGAATCATACTTGGATCCACCAGAGGCACAAAACTAGTGGTACTGCCTAAAAGTGGGCAAGATCCGCTGGATGCACAGTTGTATAGGCCTTTGCCTACATTGAGTACTGTACATAAGATCAGAGGGAAAGCAATATCCAATAGATTGATGCCTTCCCTTTCAGAAGTCAGTACACCCAGACAGTGTAGGTTCATCACGGGCCAAAATATCCACGTCAATTTGAGGCGCCTGTTTAATGGACTTGACAGGACCCTCCACCAAAAGGGAAACTTAGCAGTCATCTCATTAGACAAGAGAAAGTGTTTGATACATTGCTGTGACAGTTCCTGTTTGTGGTGTTACATAGATAGCTGGGTTGAGATGGTATATACTAGCCAAATTGTCAGAGTACAGACTGACTACTTGATATCTTCCCCATGGCCGATACAGAGAAGCACATGACAGGGTGCTCTATCTCACCCTTACTATTCACTTCTGCGAAGGAGCCCCTCGCAAATATACTGCACAGAAAGGCACCAGATTGGGAAGTGAAGCTGCAGAGGGGAATACTCGTGGTATATTTTTATGTGGACTATGCTTTCTCTATATCCATGATCTGCTAAACAATTTACCTGGCAAAATGTAGGTGATGGGTGATTTTTTTTATCTTTCTTTATTGAACATTTCCACATGTTAAACATGCACATACTCCTATACATCCACCCTCATATAGCTCACTTCCTACCTCACACATCATAACATATTCGCAGGGCCACTGGAATTCTACAACAAGATGTAGTGTCTTGCGAGTTTTATGTCAGAACCCTTTTAGCTACTAACGGTCGCCGTAGAGCTGGGACTTAGGTGCCAGAGTGGAATGCAATGAAAGTTGTATTTAGAATGTTGAGTTCGCAGCTACACTCAGACAAATAAAGACATGCAATATTAAGCTCTATGTTTGGAGTAGAGATTGGCGGGTACCCAGGCTGGGGAGGATGCTACGGCAATGTTTACTAAATTATGTGGCAAGAAAATGCTAATTGTGCAGCATAATGGGGCACCTTTCCTGATCGTATCTGTTCATTATTTTGACATTTTTACAGATTTTATCACTGTCCAGACAAAGATTTCAACACTTTAGTTCCAGTTTAACACCTAAATACAGCAACAGGTTCCCAGTCCAGAGAGATCCACCCGATCCAAAACCCGTAGGGGTAGGAGATCAAAGAACAGAGTACAGAAGCAAGCTCAGATCAGGCATGAACAGGAACTGAACCCAATTAACCAGACAGAAGTCCAAGTAATTAACCTTTCCTCACATGAACTTAATTCAGATATGATTTCACTGTTGAGCAAAGGTCTGAGCTTCAATCCATTTGCCACAGGTGATCTTTGTAAACTTAAAATAGATCTCTTTAAGTGTATTAAAAATTTGAAGCTGAAAAAACACTTTTCTGATAAAACCAGCACTGATGTAGGTAGAACGAATATTCCTGTCCTTGCCAATACAGATGATTTTTTGTCAATAAAAGATGTACAAGCTACGCATTTACTCTTGTCTATTACTGATATGGAAGATTCACCATACGATATGGATAGACTGCTAATGGAACTTGACATAGACCCAGACTACAGTGTTTCTAGTGGTTTAAAAAGCAAATCCAGATGGATACCCACACTATCGGGAGGAAATGCAATAGATCAATTTCACAAGAGAGTATTAGAAGATATTGATAGAACTAACACTAACAATGCTGCAAAATCTTTCAAATATCTGGACAACCTGACAATAGGAGAACGAGCAGCCTTAACTTCTCTCAGTAGCAATACACACATTGTTATCAGAGAGGCCGATAAAGGCGGCAATGTAGTGGTAATGAACAAAACGGATTACGAAGGGGAAATTCACAGCCAACTGGCAGACGCTACTTGTTATGAACCAATACCCTTCAATCCAATAGGTCCTTTGACAACTAAAATCAACGATAAACTTTTGTTGTGGAAACAATCAGGTCTATTGAATGACCAAGAATACTTATATCTTAAAGTGTTTCGACCTACATACCCTTGGCTCTACACACTCCCCAAAGTACATAAGAACCAGCCCTTCCCTCCAGGTAGACCTATAGTCTCGGGCATAGGGGGTCCCACCGAAAGGATGGCTGAATACATTGATCTCTTTCTAGGTCCCCTAGTACACAATCTTCCTTCGTATATTCAAGACTCCAGACACATTCTGAGCATTCTTTCTGATATTCATTGGCAACCAGATACATTTCTTGTCACTATGGACGTTGTGTCCTTATATACTAGTATCAATATTGATTTGGGACTACTTGCTATGAATAGATGTTTAGGCAACAGACCAGCTTCACTGTATCAACATACTGCAATGTTATCAGAAATGATGGAATTGGTGTTGAACAACAACTTTTTTGTTTTTGATAAAAAATGGTATCGCCAAAAGAAGGGAGTGGCGATGGGATCGAAATTTTCTCCATCGTTTGCAAATCTTTTCATGGGTAACTTAGAATCTGATCTCATCTGGGGGGATAAGGGCTCCCAATACATTGACTCTATAATCTTCTGGGGTCGCTACATAGACGACTGCATTCTCCTATGGTCAGGCTCAGAAGAATTACTCATGGAATTCTTTAATTACTTAAACAACAACACATGGGAAATCAAATTCACCATGACATATAGCCAAACCAAAATAGAATTTCTAGATATAGAACTATATGTGGCAGATAACACCTTACACAGCAAGCTCTTTAGAAAATCTACTTCATGTAATTCTATATTGCATGCGAATAGCTCTCATCCGCCGCACCAGGTGAAGTCTATACCGTACGGTGAATTCCTAAGAGCCAGAAGGCTCTGTAGTGAAGAATCCCAATATATAGACTGCGTACATGACATGAAAAACAGGTTCTCCAAAAGGGGTTACGCCAGTAACGTGATCAAACAAGCAGAAAGGAGAATTAACAAGATTGTAAGAACTGACATTTTGCAACCAAAGAAACAACCTTTGCCCACAAACAACACAATAAGGTTGATTACTGAATTTAACTCTTTTCACCACACCTTGAGAAAAAGCATGATTAAACATTGGGGAATTCTAAAAAATGAGAAATCCTTGATTCCATTTATCACAGACAGGCCCCAGATCTGCTTTAGAAGAGGAAATACCCTCAGAAACAGATTGAGTCCAACTGTTCCACATGGTTTACAGGCAACAGATTGGCTTTCCTCAAAAAGTAAAGGTTTTTACAAATGTGGATTCTGTGCCATGTGCAGGTGGGCAAAACACAGGACAAAACAATTTTCTAATCCAAAAGGTGAATGTTTCTCTATAAACACCAACATCAACTGTCTCACCAAATACGTGGTCTACATCATAGAATGTAAGTGTGGCAAACAGTACGTGGGGAGCACCATACGTGCCCTCAAGGACAGAATTTCGGAACATATAAGGGCAATCATCAAACAAGATCCAAGATACCCTGTAGCACTGCATGTGGCAGGCTGCCAAAACTCTGAAAGTGAGAAAGTTGTCTCTTTCTTCGGCATCGATGTGGTAAATCTAGGAATCAGGGGAGGCAATAGAGAATTGAAATTAAGACGCACGGAGGCCATGTGGATCATGAAAATGTACGCAGTCGGCTTAGGCCTCAACTTCGATTCGGAGCTTCAATTTTTCTTAGGCGACTGAATTTCTGAATAATACTAAAGTAAGTTAGGAATTGTTTTACCATGTACTGTGATAACTATTATGAGACAATGATTTGATGAATCATACTATTTTATTGACTCTTACGGAATTTGTTGTTTGTCATATGGGTATCTACTAGGTATCTAGTTCGCCTTTTTAACAATGAACATAATTCTGCTTCAATTGAATGTGACTAACTACAAGGATAACCACAGTGCAAACCATTGTTTGCATTCTGGTTATGCTTTAGCAATGATGTTTTCCTTATGATCCGAATAATTGAATGTTGTTCTTAGATTGTAAGAGAGGTTGGGAAGAGATCGTTTCACGTTTCCTCACAACCGCTGTGAGAATATGCGAGACTATTGCAACATTCTCTCTGCTCACTGACAGATTCAAAAATAGCACTGAGCATGGAATCTATCAGCACTATGCTCACGATAATATTCACCGGCTGCACACTGCGGATCGTCATGAATGATTATTTCCATCTTTTGCATGTACCACTATACCCAATGATTAATAATAGGTATGCCCCTCCGAAGAAATTCGTATTCAGTTCTTTTCCGACGTGATGATCACAATATCTAATGTAAACACAACTTTGACGAGGCACACCCCTGTCCAGGCTTCCTTTCACTGCTTCTATTCCTTTAAATCTCTTCAACCGGGTTGACGCTCACGTCACCCAGGGGGCCGTACACTACTTAAGACAGATACACTTCCGGGTCACGGGTTCGCACTTCGAACACGGAGACCCGGGAGAAGAGGAAAAGAAACAACGACGCCCATGAGGTAACGCAAACGGCGATGTTTTTTCAGGGGGCTCGATGTTTTTTGACATAATAGCTACAGCGCAGATATTTCAACCCGCCTGTCCGGATTGCTTGTCTTACAGACACCAAGTCCGGACGAGGCTACGGAACAATTCCTTTTGATCGAGACATACCAGAAGCACAGGTAGGCTGCCTCAATCCATACCCCGAGTACTATATAGTGGTACATGCTTTGTGTCAGCATGCTTACATTCCAACGTAATACAACCTGAATATATCGTATTTCAGATACAAAGTGACTGACATCGACATCCTTCCCCCGGGCGACCCACAACAAGCGCATTTCGCTTGCAAGGTAACAGAACATACCTAATTAGTACAATAATCTTTGTCTCTCAATAATCTCACTTGAATAGTGGGCTCTTTTTAATTTACAACATTTGACCGTCCCAACCAGAATGGGGCGTTACTTACCAAACGAAGCAATTTAAAATGTTTCACGGCTGTCAGCAATCCCAACATACTTACGCTGGGAATTCTACTTGCTAGCTCAAGGGAGCATTTGCAATGTGTCTATCATATAATCACTCGGTGCAGGTTGCGTCACAACTATGATTAAGAATAGCAACACTAATCTACTCTACTATACATCAGGAAAGATATAACACGATATTCTTCAACTTTATTTCAGCAATTGTACTTTACTTCGCAATAAATATTGAATGGTCCTGGGCCCTTCCGGGTCGGAAATATCACCGGAAGAGCGGTGAGCTTTCCGTTTTGTTCAATATCGTTATTTAACTCTAAATCTTAACTCATTGATGAATAGAACTGGCATTCCTATTATGATGATAAATCTACAATTAATTACATCGACATACATTTAATTTTTTGACTTCTCTTCCTTTCTTTTCCCTTCCTCGTCTTCCCATCACTCTCCCATTGTTTTCTTTCTCTTGTCTCTCAAAATCTACCATTTTCTTTCAATCACGACAGACCGTAAAGATTAAACACAACCATTGGAAGTATGTGTTGGAATTATTTATTGTGTCACCTAGCACCTATAGCACGCATGATCTGTCACATCGGCATAGAACTTAGCTTGGCACTTCACCGTGCACAACTTTGAAACAACAACTGGACGTGAATGCACTCCATTAATTAGGGTGCTTAAGTGCACGACGGCTCACCTCAATTGCATGGTATACGTGAGCTATTTTTAAGCACCTCAGCACACTAAAAGATATTTTCCCACAACCATCTCGAAGGGCATGAACTTATGCATGAGATTATCCAATGCAATGTTTGTCTCAACGGCTGACCTGAAGTGTTATTCAAGGTCGTACATACAAATGTATAAATCCCCAAGTATAGCCCCTTGTTTTCTGTATCATTTCCAGCCCTGAAGATTCGCGAGACGCGATGAAACACGTGTCGGCTGGTTGTCCACATGCTGTGTTTGAATAAAACAAGGAGACCAAGACTTCTTTATTGACACCTACTTACCTATTCTCACAATTTGCATATTATTGTTGTTTCTCTGTATCATATTGTATAACTGCGTTTGGACACTGTATCCAATTTTTACATTTCAAGTGTGTGCATAGGGTATGCTTTCTCTTGTAACTTGGAGTAGTATAGCTTGCTTGCTTCTCCGTTGAGTGGTTATATGGTTGTCCACTCACCCAGTTGCACCACATTCCACTTAGTCCTACAGTGCTACCATACTGGCAGTGCGCCCATTCTCTGACACCCTAAAAACCATCCCTTCTTCTAACCTTTCCTGATCGTATCTGTTCATTATTTTGACATTTTTACAGATTTTATCACTGTCCAGACAAAGATTTCAACACTTTAGTTCCAGTTTAACACCTAAATACAGCAATATCAATCAATCAATCATTTGTAGAGCGCACTAATCACCCGTGAGGGTCTCAAGGTGCTTGGGGGGGTGGAGGTGCAGCTACTGCTCGAACAGCCAGGTCTTGAGACGTCTCCTGAAGGTCAGAAGGTCCTGGGTCTGTCCCAGCTGTGTGGCAAGGCTCTTCCATGTCTTGGTGGCAAGGTATGAGAAGGATCTTGCCGCCGGTGGAGGTCCTGGGGATGCATGGGACGGAGGCAAGGGCGAGGTCGGCGGAACAAAGCTGGTGGTTTGGGGTGTAGAAGGTTAGATGTTTGTTGAGGTACGCTGGTCTGGCATTGTGAAGTGCTTTGTGGGCGTGGGTGAGGAGCTTGAAGGTGACACACTTGTTGACTGGGAGCCAGTGCAGGTCTTTCAGGTGGGCAGTGATGTTGGTGTGGCGGGGTATGTCGAGGATGAGGCGTGCAGAGGTGTTGAGGTGTTCTGTATGCATTGGAGTCTTTTCTGGAGTTTGGCCTTCGTTCCTGCATAGAGGGCATTGCCGTAGTCTAGTCTGCTGCTGACAAGGGCCTGAGTGACCGTTCTTCTGGTTCCAGTGGGGATCCATCTGTAGATCTTGTGGAGCATGCGGAGGGTGTTGAAGCAGGAGGAGGAGACGGAGTTGACTTGCTGGGTCGTTGAGAGCGATGAGTCCAGGATGAACCCCAGGTTGCGTGCGTGGTTGGTGGAAGTACATGCGGCTCCCAGGGCAGCTGGCCACCAGGAGTCGGTCCAGGCGGAGGGGGTGGAGCCGATGATGAGGACCTCTGTCTTGTCTGAATTAAGTTTCAGGAGGCTGGTCTGCATCCAGTTGGCAACGGCCTTCATTTCTTCGTGGAGTTTGGTTTTGGCGGTGGCGGGGTTCTTGGTGAGTGAGAGGATCAGTTGAGTGTCATCGGCGTAGGAGACGAAGTTGAGGTTGCGCGAGCGGACGAAGTTGGCGAGCGGTGCCATGTAGACGGTGAAAAGGGTAGGGCTGAGGGATGATCCTTGGGCCACGCCGCAGATGATTTTGGTGGCTTCAGGACAGAATGGGGGGAGGCGGACCCTCTGGGTTCTGTCGGTGAGGAAGGAAATGGTCCAGTCCAGGGCTTTGTCGCGTATTCCTGCGTTGTGTAGGCGTGTGCGTACGGTTTGGTGGCAGACCGTGTCGAAGGCGGCCGAGAGGTCCAGGAGGATGAGGGCCCTGGTTTCGCCACTGTCCAGTAGGGTCCTGATGTCGTCTGTGGCAGCGATGAGGGCGGTTTTGGTGCTGTGATTCTGTGGATTGGGACAGGGCCAGGATGTTGTTTTCTTCGAGGAAGTGGGTCAGTTGCCTGTTGACGATCTTTTCGATGATTTTCGCCAGAAACTGGAGCAGGGAGATGGGCCAGAAGTTCTTGAGGTCTTTTGGGTCCACTGTAGGTTTCTTGAGTAGGGCGTTGACCTCGGCGTCTTTCAGCTTTCCGGGAAAGTGGCGGTGTCGAAGGAACTGTTGATGATTTCCTGGAGTTGGGGTGCGATGATGCGGTTTACTTTGCTGAAGATGTGGTGAGGGCAGGGGTCGGATGGTGAGCCGGAGTGGATGGTGTTCATGGTCTTGATGGTGTCGTCGTCGTTGATGTGGGTCCAGGAGAGCATGCGGTTGGTGAGACTGCGGGGTGGTGAGTCTGCGGTGTCGGAGGCAGTAGGGAGGGTTGGCAACTGAAAGGTGAATATTCCACATTGCTGCAATTTTAGAAATTTTAAATCTGTTTGAGCTAGAAACATTTTTTTTAAATTTGCAAATATGCAGCAAATGATGGATTATGTGGCAATTGCTGCAAATCCATAATCATGCAAAAAACACTGCAGCTGCAGAATCCGCAAGTACAGCACACACATTGCCGCATTTTAAGTGTTTTTAGATCTGTTTGAGCTAGAAATATTTTTGTTTATATTACTTTAGGGCTGTTACACTGATATTGAATGGGAACCTTTATGAGGAACCACAGGGATTGGATTCAGGATTATTATGGGTAATACATAAGGAGTTTCTGGTATAGTTATATGTGTTTTGTATTAGCTGTGTTTGATGACGTGGTTAGGTTCCATGATGAAATGTAAAGGTTCCGAGTTGGATTCTCCTGAGACACTGAGTGAAGCAGTTAAGACCTGGAGGTGTCATCTTTGCTTAGTGCTTATACTATTTATGTGTCTTATTGCCAATAAATATCACATTTGTACAACCTATTGGATATCTGCGTCTGCATCACTTCATATTTAGGTTCTATGGATTAGAGGAAACCTCACTGAGTTGCATTTTGAGCCAGGGAGAAGGATTTACAGACATTATCTACTTTAATTCATCTATACCATCCAGGATGTCGCGTTAAACATTAAAGGAGCTGCCTACTTCATGTATGATAAATGTGTCGCTTTAATTTATTATTTAACATTTGTGCGCTGAACTACTGGCAGTTTGTTTGCTCAAGCGCTTACTACCATACGCTGTTAATTATATTGAGCGTGTCCCTGCTCAAGCGTATTGTTTAAACATCGCTAACTGCATTCAAAGCTCAAGTGTATTGTTTAAACATTGCTCACTGCATTCCAGGCATCACATCACTGTGGCCCATGATTTGAAGGAGCACTGCATGCTGGGCAAACAACTTCTATTGTCTATGGTGAAGGGCATTCACATAACGCTGTGTGTCTCACCTCATAATTTAAGCCACATTACTCCATCCCTGAGGCAGCCGTTTTATTACTGGGCGATTAGCATGCTGAACTGCAAAAGCATGCCTTTACAGTGAAGACCTATCTTTAACTTTACAAAGCTGTGACATGCACAATGTTGAATTACAAGCGGTCATTTATTATTAATATTTCAGACAGTTTCAGTGACACCCACACTTTTAATATTCAGCGTGTTGCATGAAATGTATACTGTTGACATCTTCAGGGACACGCACTCTGTAACAGGCTACACTTTTTATTGATTTCTGTAGTATAACACAGTTGATGTTGTGGGGAGTGTTTGTTTTGTGTCAAATCCGAAAACTTACCTTGTGCTCGCCGAATCGGCTATGCTGCGAATACAAGGTAAGTGGTATTATTTTTTTTATTTGACCTATTCCGTGATCTGTTGACTTTCCCCCACCGCCCCACCCCAGTGCTCTTACCTGAACCAGCCATGCCTGCCAGTCTTACCTCGGGCCCAAGGAAACATATGTACTTATGTTTTAGGTGAGGTTCATCTTGTCATGTATCTAGTTTTAAAAATTGTCCTGCAATTATGCAGGAGTGTTGGAAATGCAACAAACTAGGTCACTTTGGCAATGTGTGTAGGGGTGGCAGACATCCTGGTGGTAGTAGAGGTACTACACGTGGCATATCGGTTCGTGCTGTGCAGACTCAAGAGTGTATGGAGGACATACAATGCTTAGAGAACAAGGTAGAGGAATTGGTCTTAACTCTAGATGTCATGAAAACTGAGGGTGGTTTGATGACCCATTGGTGGCATTTAAAATTAATGGATGCACTATACCCACTTGGCAGACTTAGGAGAAAGGATTACCATTATTGATATCTCCAAGTTCAATGAAAATTGGGCCGAACACATTTTATTTCCCCCCTGATGTTATTACTACAGCTTTCAAAGGAAGCAAGATTGATTTATTGGGGTATTTCTGGGCAACAGTTGGATTTTCCACTATGGAAATAAAGAGGAAAGTCTACTTTGTGAAGAAGTGCTTCAGTGTATTTGGGTAGTGGCACCAGGCTGTTTTTGATATCATATTTAGACCAGGAAAAAACATCCTATCGCACTGGAAGAGAGCCGCAATGTTGAAGGTGTTCTGTTTAATGAAAAAATGCAGTGGGTTTCAGAATTTACCAATGTTTTTTCAGATCAGATTTGCAAAATACATTTCCTTAAACATCACATTTAGCTAAAGGAGGGTTGCAACCCCATCAAGCACAAGCCATTAGTGTAAGAGGCGATTTATCCAAAATTCTGTCTGGAATTCAACTTGATGCTGTGATTGAACCAGTTGATGCAATGCTGTGGTTCCCCCTTGTTGTGTTAGAAAAAAAGAAATCAGGTGAACTACGTTTATGCATTGATCTGAAGAGTGTGAACGATGCCATATGAGTGGAGAATTTTATAATTCCAAATATCGAGAAACTCATCACCGCATTGGTCAGGCTAAATGGTATACCAAGTTGGACTTAAATGTATTGTATCTTCAGGTAGTCTTGGATGATGAATCATGCCATTTGACAGCTTGTGTGACACCTGATGGTATGTTCTAATTTTGTAGGATGCCATTTGTTCTGACCTCCACCACCTCTGTCTTTTCAAAAGGTAATGACAATGATCCTTCATGGTATAAAGAATGTTGTTGTCTTCCAAGATGATGTACTGGTGTTTGCAGATACTTTGTATGAACATAACATTGTACTACAGCTTGTACTTAATGCTTTAAACAACATTGGTGCTACACTAAGGAAAGACAAATGTGTTTTTGCAGTTAATGAAATTGTATATTTAGGTCATCTTTTGTCATCCGAAGGTATCAAGCCAACTCCAGATTTGGTTGAAGAAATTGTCAAGGCTCCTCATCCCGAGGACAAGGAGCAACTTAGATAATTTTTTTAGGGATGTGCAAAAATTCATGCATCATTTTTCTGACATGACTGAATGTTTTAGAACTTTAATAAAAAAAATCTAGTTTTTTTTGGTCTGATGGGTGTCAACAGAATTTCAACCCTAGAACGAAAAGCACTTTGTCGGCTCCAGCATTACAACCATACGTAGAAGGCACCAGAATCTTCATTTAGGTGGATGCCAGTGTGTATGGCCTGGGAACAGTTTTGTCCAAGTGTGAGGCAGGTAGAGAAACATTTGTGGGAATTTGCCTTCAAAAGGTCAACTGAGGTCAAAACAAGATGCTTGGTCTTTGAGAAAGAAATGCTGGCGTCCACTTGGGGAGTTGAAAAACGTAAGGCTTACGTTTGGGGAAGAGTATTTTGTTTACAGACAGAACACAGGCTTGTGGTTGATATTCTCAAGGGCATTAAGATAAAGAAATCCACAACAAGGTTGGCAAGATTATCTGTTAAATTGTTAGAATTACATTTTGATATAGCTTACATTCCGGGAGGAAAGAATTGTAAAGCAAATTGCTTATCAAGATGACCTTTAGATGGTCAAACTGATATTCTGGAGGAAATTGAAGATTGTATGATCGCAAAAGTGGTGACCAGATTGTATGTGAAAACATGATGTGTGGTGCATTGCTATACCTGGGGATGGTGAATTTCAGAAATGCATGAAGTTTGTGTTGAAAGGCTGGCCAAAAGAAAAAAGTGTGATAGTTTACAAGTTACAACCACTCTGGAAAATTGTAGATGAATTATCACTCGAAAATGGCATTCTAGTGAGGTGATAAGCTGATGCCTCCAACATGTTCAAGAAAAGAAATCATTGGAATGGCTCATGCAGGAAATTTGCGGATGACGGCCACTAAAAGAAGGGTAAGAACTATTTATTGGTGGCAGTCCATGGATTGGGAGGTGGATGATGTGGTGAGAGGGTGTTATCAATGTTGCTTGACGGGAATCAGGCTTGAGCCATGCATTACCTTTACAACATGGCCCGAACCACGAATGCCTCTGTACAATGCATTCCTTTCCCACACAAGTCGTTACAACAACTTGCCTTAGGGAAAGTGTTGTTCAACACTTTTCTTATTGTTGCGCAGGCAGGCGTTGGAATAGTAATTTATACTATTCCAAAGTCCAGCGCTTTCACTAAGGCAAGTCATTGTAATGACTTGTGTGGTAAAGGAATCTGTTGTAAAGACACATTAAGATGTTCGGACTGGTTTGTAAAGGCATGTGTGGTAAAAGCACGCATGGTTCGAACATACAATCATGCTCAATCATGCTTGAGTGATGAGCATTTTGTAACATTGGTCCTGGAACCCAGAGTGCCATTGAGTCCCGAAAAAGTTTGGAAAAAAGTATCTCTTGATTTCTTAGGCCCATTCCATGTGTTACCTGGACACACATGAGATATATGATTGTATTGATTGACCATCTGTCCAGATGGGTTGAAGTGAAGGGTGTTGCTGAACCAAACACTGCAAGTGTGATTACATTCGGGGGGCGGAGCTTGCCAGCAACGATGGCGGACGCTTGAAGTGAGAGCTCCGTGCCGTCGCTCCTAAATATCCTGAATTTATCCTGACCTAGCCGAGCCCCGTGGTCGTCTGCGCTGCCCACTGGCCCCCGGAGGGTGCCCAACCGTAGTGGAGAAAGAGCGAGGAGATTACAAGCCTCCACGGACGAAAACGATCCTGGACCGGCGCCGCGGCGACCTAGGCCACTAAGCCAGGCACTGGCCTAGACACCACCCCGGAGTACGTCATTCGACGTGCGGCCACTGCCGCGCCCTGAGACGGGAGAGCTTGCGCCACTAGAAAGGACCAGAACCACACAACGAGACACGACATCGGCTGCAGCCCTTCCTTTCTCCCCCCCATCGGAGAGAGTGACGTGGGACGGGGACGATTACTACTCCATCCTCATTGCACAGTCGAGTGGAAAGAGACGACCGTCAACAGAGAAGCGCCACTACGCTTTGGGAAACACTTGCACTGGAAGCATCGCCTACCAGTCGCGACTCGGAGGACGGAGACATAGTGACCTCCACGCGGTCTTGCTGAGCGGTGCGTGGCCATAGTGGCACGACAGTGAGCGTGGGCCCGCCTGGACCCTGTATGAGGCCTGGTGAAAGCAGGGAACGAGTGGACAGACCCGACCCGACATTCAGAGCAGAGGGCAAACCCACGGCGACAGGTAACCCTCCCGAGCTGCAACGAACGACGGGACAGCCCACGGTGGAGACCCGCTCGGCGATTTCCAGCGGGGGCAACATGGGCAAGGGAGACCAAAAGCAGTCCAAACTGGCGTTCGAACAACGCAGAACGCGGCCCCCGGACACACAGGAATCATCACCCGCGCAACGGAGCAAAGGCCCAGAGAGCTCGTTTTACACGGACATCAAGGGCCTTTTTCGACACAATGGAGAAGATCCTCCGGGACACCATGACTGCGATAGGTACAAAACTTGATGCTCTCACCTATAGGATGGTCCGAATGTCGGAGGGTGTGGACAAGCACGCGGAACAACTGGATATGTCCGAAAGGCGCCTAACTGAGGTGGAAGAGGCCCAAATGGACCTGGACAAAGATCGCAAGCAGATGGGAAAACTGTTGCAGGTCATACAGGATAAGTCGGAGGATTTGGAGGCCCGCTCCCGGCGATCGAACATCCGAATCACGGGTGTGGCGGAAACGACCCAGGTGGGGAAAATGGAATTGTTCGTCGAGCAACTGCTCACCACGCTGTTAGGAAACAACGTATTTTCGTCCATGTACATCGTGGAAAGAGCGCACCGATCGCTAGGCCCGCAGCCGCAACCAGGCGCCCCACCGAGGCCAATTATTGTAAAATTACTGAACTATAGGGACAGAGACACTGCTCTACGAATAGCCAGAGAAAAGGGGAAGTTGCAGTTCGAGGGATCATCTATCTCCTTATACCCGGACTTCACGGCGAGGGTACAGGAGGAACGTCGCCGCTTCGCCCCTTACAAGCAACAGATCCGCGACCTTGGGTTGGACTACGCCATGTTGTACCCAGCAAAACTCCGCATAAACCGGCAAGGGCATTCCCACTTTTTCACTGACCCTAAAGTACTGCACAAAGCATTAAAGACCTGGTCCAAGGACAGACGTCATAATTCTGAAGACCAGAACGACGATCAGGAACACGCCAGCGGCCTGGAGGATCAGGAATAGGCAACTGGGGGCCACCAGCACTCCCTCATCACCCCCTGATTTCCTGAGGGGGAGAGTCAGCAACTTCGAGTACTTCGAGGACCCCCGGTGAGATCATTGCAATTTATGCTGGGGTTGGCTCCTCTGTACATTCACTTTGGGCTGCTTGATCTTGGGACCACCTTGGATCTTGGGGCTATGGACAGCCACACGGAGAGTATCCTGCGAGGGGGGGGGGGGACCTGTATAGCTGCTGTTGGGGTCCCGATGGGAGGCGGGAGGGGCGCGCGCGATATGGGGCGTGAGTGCTGCAACACTAGGGGAGCGGCGGGGCTCAGCAGCTCTCGAGGTCGAGACGTGCTGAATATATGCACTTTGCACTGATCTCGGCGACCTCTGCCCCAGGGCTGAGCGCACAACTGGACCCTACTTGGGACTCTTGGGGACATGAGGAAGGGAGGAGAGGGGATTGTTTTTTCATGCTAGGCCAAGTTGGGGTTGGTCTGCTGTGGGAGGAGGGAGGGGGAGCTATGAGATGAGGGGAAAGTTATGGTTGTTATGTTCTGTTCCGATGTGCCTTGCCTCAAAGTACACAAAGTGCTTGCTGCAACCGATTGATTGCTCGCCAGTTAGCCTGCCCTGCACGTCTGACTACGTTCTTAGAACCCGTGAAGCGTCCTCATGCCTGATGTAAATGGTGAACGGGCTGACGAGAGGCCCATATCGATACACGCCCTCACATGGAATGTCAGGGGGCTTAATGATCACAGGAAATTTAGGAAGGTGTTATGCTATCTCAGGCGCCACAATATTGATATTGCACTCTTGCAAGAAATGCACCTCCCACTCACGAGCACTATGCTGCACACTAGAAGCTTGGCGGGGCATATAGCGGCAGCTGGGTTCACCACAAACGCTCAAGGGGTCCTCACCTGGGTAAACCCAAAATCAGGCATACAGATACAGACCTTGGGTGTCGACACGGAGGGACGGTATGTCATAGCGTCCTGTAAGGGGCGGGGGATGGACCTGTTGGTAGTCAACACCTATGGCCCTAATTACGATTCCCCTGATTTCTTTGATACCCTAGCCAGTGAGATAGCCAGACACGACAATCCACACATACTGTGGGGTGGGGACTTTAATTTGACGTTAAACCCAGACATAGACAGGTCATCGGGACCCCTCCGTCGGCCCTCCGCAGCTGCACAGTCGCTTACAGCGAAGTTGGTGATGCTAGATATGATTGATGTGTGGAGGAGCAGAAATGATGGGCGGAGCGGTTTCACACACTATTCCGCATTTCACGACATACACACGAGAATAGACTACTGGTTTGTCACTGCAGGACTCAACCGGTCAGTTAGGCAATGCAAGGTGCTCCCACGCACTCTCTCAGATCACTCCCCCATTCTGGTAACCTTGGATACCCCAGTGAAGGGATATGCACCGTTCACATGACGCTTCCCGCCATACTCCCTGTTGGACCCGATCTTCCGCGGTGAGTTTGATGTGTTCTTCGAGAAAAATGTGGGGTCGGTGGAGGACTTCCAAACGATTTGGGAAGCGTTCAAAGTTTATATTAGAGGCATAGCGATGTCCAAGCACTCCAGTGTCCTGAAGGCTACCAGGGCCACCTTAGAAGATCTTGAGCTACGATTGCAGGCGCTCGAGGCAAGGAGTCGATCTAACCCGGATGACCCCGTAGAGGGTGACATTAAGCGCCTGCTGGTGGAATACCACGAGGCCGCAGACAGAGAGGTACAACACTTAGGCAAGTATGCCACAGCCCACACATACGGCGAGGGAGAGAGACCGAGCTCAGTCTTGGCTAACATCATTAAAGGCCGAAGGGGAAAGGCGATAATCGCAGAATTAAGGAACTCGGGCGGAGATAGAGTGTCGGATGAGGCGGAAATTGCAGCAGTCTTCAGAGACTATTACTCGGTGCTATATTCCTCCAAAAGTGGTGACATGTCGGCTGAAATTATGGATTATCTGGAACACATACAACTCCCGTTCCTTCCGAATTCCGACAGGGAGTTCCTGATGTGTCCTATACAAATGGATGAAATCAGAGACGCACTAGCCTCCATGAGATCGGGCAGTGCGCCGGGCATTGACGGACTCTCAGTCGACTTCTATAAAGCGTTTCAGGAACAGCTACTGCCGTACATCCACACCCTCCTGGAGGACATAAGCGCGCAAGGCACCATGCCCAGCTCCATGAGAGAGGCGATGATAGTCACCATTCTGAAGCCAGACAAACCACACGATGACTGTAGCTCGTACCACCCAATATCGCTGCTAAACGTCAACACCAAACTATACGCCAAGGTGCTAGCGACTAGACTTGCACTTCTGGCCCCTGATTTAGTGGCCCCGGAACAGGCGGGATTCATCCCATCCAGAAACCTTACATACAATATAAGGACAGTGTTGGGTACCATCCAACATGTAAAGCAGGATGTACCAGCGGTGGTGCTCTTCTTGGATATGGAAAAGGCATTCGACTCCGTTGAGTGGCCATTCCTTCTTCAGGTGTTACGCCGTATGGGACTTGGTGAACCCTTCATCCAAATGATAGGTGCACTATATGACGGCCCCTCGGCTAGGGTTCGTGTGGGCAATGCGATCTCCCACCCTCTATTCATAGGCAGTGGCACCCGTCAGGGATGCCCTTTATCCCTTTTATTGTATGCGCTCGCTGTAGAGCCTCTCGCCTGTGCCCTAAGAGAGTACCATAGCCACGAGGGAGTGCGGTTCCCGACGTGCAAAATAGTTGTATCTATGTATGCGGATGATACGTTGCTGTACGCCCATGACCCCACTCCTGAGAGAGGTGGTTCGGTTCGGTGCAATATCGGGGCTCAAAGTTAACTGGGCAAAATCGGTGGTGCTGCCCCTCACTCCGGTGACCACACGAGTGGAGACGGAGTACCCTGTCCAGTGGACGGAAGACCCGATTAGATACTTAGGGATCCAGATACACACGGATCCGGACCTGCTCGTCAGCCAAAACTACGGGAGAGCGGTCAGTAAGCTGGAGGACGATATCGAGATCTGGTGCAAATTGCCCCTCACGCTACTGGGCCGCATAGCCATAATGAAGATGGTAGTGCTACCGAGATTTTTGTTCTTTTTTACCGCCTTGCCAATTGTGCTCTCTAAGGCCTTCTTTCACCGCTTGACCAGCCTGATGATTAAACTGGCGTGGGCAGGGAAACAGCAGCGAGTCAAATGGACAACGCTCACCCTCCCGTACAACTTAGGGGGCTTAGCGGCGCCAGATCTTGAATTATACTACAGGGTGGCCCAGGCGTCACACCTACATTCTTGGGTACATGGCGACGTGCAAATCCCACATGTCAGGATGGAACGTTTATTCGCCCATCCACTGCCGCTCCCGGCAACGATCTGCCAACCACAGGATCGTCGGACGGGAATACTGGATTCCATCTCCTCTACCAATCACGCTTGGCACTCACTCCTGTTTCGTCAGGGAGGAGCGATGATTTATTCGCCGGAGATGCCGATAGAGTGGATGCGTTGGCTCACACCCATGGTGGACAAAGCGGTCACACAGGAACTACCAAAATTTGGGCTGAGCAAGGCGGGTGACCTGTTCCTGGACGGCACCGCCAAAACCTGGGACCAAACGCGGGGAGATGGAGATGAACCACCGTTACTCCAAAGATTCCACTTCCATAGAACTCGGAGCGCCCTCCTTGAACTTCTGGGTCCGGATATGGCGGAGCCTCCGGAAGTCCCAGAACTATCATACGTGATTGCACACAAAGAACCCAAGAAACTCTTGACAAATCTCTACAGCATAGCTAGATCACATGGGGAGCACCAGCTCATGAAAGCCCGGCTGGATTGGCAGAGAGATTTGGGAGTCACGCTGGACGACGCGACATGGCGCTACTGCTGTGAAAACACGAAACATATCTCCCTAAATGGGAAACACCGGCTCATACACTTCAAATTCCTCCAAAGGGTGTATTACACCCCAGCGCGGCTTCACAGATATGGGCTGCGGCCGGAGGCTCACTGCGAGGGCTGCCGGGCGGCGGATGCCGACTTCCCACACCTGTCATGGGGGTGCCCGGGTATACAGACGTTCTGGCGCGAAATCTTTGCCGAGATGAGCAAAATACTGGAGGTTGACTTGGACATCGATCCGGGAATAGCACTCATAGGCAACTCAAGGGGGCTCCCGGGGGCGATACGCAGACTCACAGATATAGGGATGCTAATGGCCAGGAGAGCGGTGGCCCAGTGTTGGATGCGAGGCCCTCTGCCGACTAAGGCCAGATGGGCCCGAGACATGCTGTACTGTAGCACACAGACGGAGACGTACAGTGAACTATTACCCCCAAAAAGCCGCCCAAACAACTTCTGGGCCCTATACCAGACCTATCTATGGGGAAAGCAATCCGAAGATGCGAGTTCCACAGACAGCGTTTCTCAAGGGTTGGTGGCAGAACCCATGAACGACATGGCCCAGAACACTAGCGCCAACGTGGTGTGATGAGAGCAGGTCTAAGTGCGTTATTGGGGGTGGGAGCAATGAGGGTAAAGGGGAAAGAAAGAGTGAGATGTACACCAGCAGGGATTCACTAGGGGGAACACACACCAAACGTAGGTACCTCTAGATGCTGCACTGACATCTAGAAAGATGGCCTAGACACCTTCAGGGCCCTTTTACCAACGACCATACAGATACTATCAGATACGAGGTCGGGTGTGGGTCGGGCTATTATAGAAGCGGGTAACACGAAATAGAGCAGGGAACTTTTATGAGGCTAAGAGAAAGGTAGGGGGTGGGTAGTTCAATAGGGGAGTTACAGGGTTGTTTCAGAGGGAGAAAAGTAAAAAATGCACATGAACATTGGACGCTGCCTGCACTTCAGATCTATACTAGACAATGAGAATACAAGATCCACGTCACGCCGCTGGACCCCCGGGTTGTCGGCCACCAGGCTGTGTACCGTATGGTGTAGAATTGATTGTACTACTTGTGATGCAGCCGGCCCGGAGGGGTTGTAGGCCAGAAGCTGTGTCAATTGAAATTTTCTTTTCTGTGCAATAAAAAAAAAAAAGTGTGATTACATTCTTTAAAGAAGGTTTCTATAAAGAATGCATTCCATCTTTAGTCTTGTCTGATAATTGAGTTCAAATTACTTCTGCCGTAATGCAAGAGTTTTTTAAGAAGAATGGGATCAAGCATACTCACACTCCTCTGTATTGTCCACAATTTAACAGAAAAGTGGAGAGGTTTAACAAAGTCTTGGTTGAGAGCATACAAAGCGCCTTGAAATCTCAAGTCGATTGTGTAGAGGCCATCAAGGATACCATTTGGGAATACCACACCATGCTGCATTCGGTCACTGGATGGATTCCGTTTGAAATTATGAGAGGAAGACGTGTCAGATCGTGTTTGCCTCCTGGATGGAGGTCGGACGTGCGTGATGTGGCAATTGACATTCATGGGTTGCCGAGGAAGGCAAGAGTTGCCAGTGATGAAATTGGCAACATAAAAGTCAGAGAGTCTCTGTGGGAAGAGAAAGCACAAGAATGTGGGGACAATACTGGCAGGTGATTGGGTTCAAGTCCGAGTTCATCTGTCAAAGGTCCTAGTTCATCTGTCAAGGTCCTCATTCTTTTATTAAAGATCCTGGCAGTGTACTAAGAAGGATACCACGTGTGATGAGATCACCGAGAAGAGACTGTTGGATTAAATTTCCTCTTTGTATGTGTGTTGCTGTGTGTGTCCTGTAGGGTATGTGTGTGAATACAAAGGGGGGAGTTGTGTGGTATAGTTATATGTTTTGTATTAGATGTACCTAATGACATTGTTAGGTTCTATGATGACATGTAAAGGTTCCAATTTGGAATGTCGCAAGACACTGAGTGAAGTTGTAGGGACCCAGAGGTGTCTTCTGGGCTAGGTGCTTGTATTACCATTTATGTGTCTCATTGTCAATAAATATCTACTTTGTGGAACCTATTGGATAGCTGCGTTTGCATCACTTCAGAGTTTCTCCTTGCATATTTTTCAGGAGAAGCGTGGGCCATGGTGGCAGCAGTTTCCATGCAGAAGGCGCTGCTCGTGGTGTCCTTATTTTCTCTGCATCCTCTTCCCCATCGTAGCTCAACTTCTCTATAGAAGTCTATACTATGCATTTTGGGGTGACTCCAATTCCCATACATGTGGCACCTCTGTAAAATGGCAGGCAAGGGGATTTCCATGGACCTATGGTTTCTCTATAACATTGTTGGTCTGTTTTACCTTTCTTTATTTTATCAAAAAAGAGGAATATGGCAACTTTTATTTTTTACCCAACAACACTGTATAAGATTTAGGGCCCGATTCTGATACAGGTTGGAAAGCTTCCCGACCAAATCGGTTTGGAAATGGTTTCCGACCCACTCGGATCGAGAGAGCCCGACCGACAGAGTACAATGCATCCGGATGCTTCTTGATTCGATTTGGTTGGGCTCCCATTGACTTCAAAGGAAGCATATGTTCCTAACTGCATCCTAGTTGGGTCATCGGTCGGTAAGACATGTTCCCGATCCGATTTGGAAGGAGCAAATGCTGTTAGGAGGCTTTCCTAACCACATCGGAATCAGGCCCTAGGTGGGAATGCTTTCCTAACCGCATCAGAATCAGGCCCCAAATATGAAACCACATCTTAAATGATGGTTATGTTTTGATGGGGGTCATCCCACACCAAAATAACCAGTTTTTCTTACCTTTTTTATTAATGGTCATATACTGTTCCAGAACTATATAACACTTCAGATATAACATATAAAACCTGTGGGTCATGGTTGACAAGCTTGTCTCCTATAAAAATCGAATATGCTACTTACAAGTAAGCATCTGTTCTTGGCATGTAGGGCTGCTGACATTCATATCTGTGCATAGATCGCCGCCTAGTGTTGGGTCCGGATGATCGCACATTGTTGTCCTGGAAGAGTCTTCGAAGTATCACGAGAAAAGTGGCTCCTCCCCTGGACTACAGTGCGCATGGGCATCGACTCCATCCTCAGATTGCTTTTAGCCATTGTGGACAAGATGGAGTGAAACTAAGTGAATGATGACCATGCTAGAAGTATGTGTGAATTCTGCAGCTGCTACAGGCGCCGGGGAGGAGGCCGGGCGATATGAATGTCAGCAGCCCTACATGCCAAGAACAGATGCATACTGGTAAGTAGCATATTCGGTTCGAGGCATGTGGGCTGCTGAATTCATATCTGTGCATAGAATACATAGCAGTCCCTCCATTAACGGCGGCCGCCCGTGCCAGCTGCAGCAGTTTGGAAAAGTGTTTTCAGAACAGCCTGCCCTGCAGCTGCCTGCTGTTTAGAGTGCACATCAACACAATAATGTTTTGTAAATGTGTGTGTGGTAGACCATGTGGCTGCTCTACATATGTCTTCCAAAGGGATATTTCCAAGGAAAGCCATGGAGTCCCCCAACTTTCTGGTGGAGTGGGCCCGTGGTGAAATGGTGAGAGTACGCTTGGCTTTCAGATAGCAGATCTGAATACATTTAACGATCCACCTGGCTATACCAGCTTTGGAAATGGGGTTACCTTTGTGTTGTGGCGCAAAGGCAACAAAGAGTTGCTTAGTTTTTCTAAAATCCTTGGTCCTATCAATGTAATACATCAGGGCCCTTTTGACGTCAAGCGTGTGAAGCATTCTCTCCGCCAATGACTCAGGATTTTGGAAGAACACAGGTAGTTCAATAGTCTGGTTAATATGGAATTGAGACACTACCTTAGGAAGGAATTTAGGGTTAGTACAAAGCACCACCCTGTTAGAATGAATTTGAATAAATGGCTCTTGGATAGTCAGTGCCTGGAGTTCACTAACTTGTCGCAGCGACGTAATCGCTATAAGGAAAGCCACTTTCCATGTCAAGAATTGAATTTCGCAGGAATGCAGTGGTTCAAAAGGGGGACCCATCAGCCGGGTGAGGACCACATTGAGGTTCCACTCAGGAGCTGGTGGAGTCCGCGGAGGAATGACTCATTTGAGTCCTTCCAGAAAAGCTTTAATGGCAGGCGCCCTGAAGAGTGAGAGGTGCTGCCTGTTTTGGAGATAAGCAGCCATTGCGGACAAATGTATGCGAATGGAAGCATAGGCCAGATTACATTTGTACAGATGTGAAAGATAACAAATGATGTTCTGGATAGATGCATCTAGCGGGTTAATGCTGTGGTCTGCACAATAAATGACAAACCGCTTCCACTTTGCCGCATAGCACGCTCTAGTGGTGGGCTTCCTTGCCTCCCGGATGATGTCCATACAGTCAGGAGGTAAGTTGAGGTAGCCAAACTCTAAGACCTCAGGAGCCAGATCGCCAGGTTGAGCTGTTGCCGATCTGGATGCTGAATGTCGCCATGGCTCTGCGTCAAAAGCCTGGGTGTGAGGCGCAGCCTTTGATGCGGTACCACGGACAGTTCCAGAAACGTGGTGTACCATGGTTGGCGAGCCCACGTTGGAGCAACCAGGATGAGAGTCATCGAGTGCTGCTTCAGCTTGCGTGCCACCAGCGGTATTAGAGGTGCTGGGGGAAAAGCGAACGCAACTTTGCCTGACCAGTTCATCCATATCGCATTGCCCTGCGACTGTGGGTGTGGAAACCTGGCGGCGAAGCTTTGGCATTTTGCGTTCTCCTTTGTGGCGAACAGGTCTATCTCTGGATGACCCCACCTTTGGAAGTACGGGTGGAGTACTAATGGATGTATCTCCCACTCGTGCATTTGGTGGCTGTACCTGCTGAGCAGGTCCGCCATCTGATTGTCCTTGCATGGGAGGTGTTCTGCCATGAGGAAGATGTTTCTCTGAATGTCCCACTTCCACATGCTCTGAGCCAGATGAGACAACTGTGGAGAGTGTGTTCCTCCCTGATTCTGAATGTAGTACATGGCCGTCATGTTGTCCGTCCGGATCAACACGACCTTGTTGCACAGATGTACTTTGAAGGCCTTTAGTGCCATGAAGATTGCCATCAGTTCCAGAACATTGATTTGCATCTTCCGCTGCTGTTGTGTCCATAGTCCCTGCACAGTGTAATGGAGTACATGAACTCCCCATCCTTGGAGAGATGCGTCCGTCGTCAGGATGATCTGTGGCACAGGCTCTTGGAACGGTCATCCCTTGCAAAGGTTTTGTGGATTCCACCAATGCAGAGAGTTGTATGCCCGACCGCTCACCAACACTAGGTCTTTCAACTGTCCGTGAGCCTGAATCCACTGACGTGCTAAGCACTCCTGAAGCGGACGCATATTTAGTCTCGCGTGCGGGACTATGGAGATGCAGGAGGCCATCATGCCTATCAACTGCATGAACACTCGTGCTGGAAGCGAGTGTTGGGGTTTGAATCGTTGAATCAGCGATTGAATGCTGTTGACCCTCACTGAATTTGGCTGTGCTGTGGCCGCCAGAGTGTTTATCGTCGCACCCAGATACTGCCGTATGTGGGCGGGTTGCAGGTGGGACTTTGGGTAATTCAGTGAGAATCCCAGATTGTGAAGAAGGTGAATGGTGTGGGACATGTGGGCGGCACACTGCTGGGCTGACCTTGCCTGGATGAGCCAGTCGTCCAGATAAGGGCATACGTGAATGTTTTGTCTCCTCAGGTGCGCTGCCACTGTCGCCAGGCACTTTGTAAACACCCTGGGTGCCATAGTGACTCCGAAAGGCAAAACCTTGAACTGGTAATGTTGGTTTTGGATGGTGAACCGGAGGTATTTTCTGTGTGACGGGTGCAGCGGAATGTGAAAATACGCATCCTTTAGGTCTAAAGTTGCGAGAAAATCCCCTTGACTGAGCAACTGGAGCACTTGCTGCTGGGTCAACATATGAAAGTGTTCCGATAGAATGTACTGATTGAGGGGTCTGAGGTCCAGTATGGGTCTGAGGTACCCGTCCTTTTTTGGTATCAAGAAGTACAGTGAGTAAACTCCTGTGCCTCTTTCTTCCACAGGCACAAGCTCGATTGCCCCTTTTTGCAGCATGACGATGACCTCCTGCTGCAATAAGTGCAAGTGCTCGTTGGACATAGGACGGTGTCTTGGTGGCAAGTTGGGTGGAGTGGATGTTAACTCCAGACAATAACCGTACTGTATGAGCTGTGTGACCCACCTGTCTGTGGTGATGGTTTTCCAGACCGGCAGGAACTGCTGAAGTCTCCCCCCGACCGGTGTTGCATGGTCGGGGGGCAGTGACAAGGCGTCACTGTTTGTTGGTGGAGAGGATCTGGAGTTGTTGTTTCCACGACCCCTGCCCTTGGCGCTGTTACCACGATATCCAACTCGACTTTGTTTGGTGTATGTGGACTGCGTGTTGCCTTTGTAGTACTGCGTGGTTTGGGAGAGCTGGCCTCTGGAAACGCCTCTAGTGCTTGAGCGACGAAAAGACCCGCCCATGAATTGCTGGGACTGTAAGGCCCCCATGGACTTAGCAGTTTCAGTGTTCTTCTAATTTTTTCTAAGGTGGTGTCCACCTCTGGGCCAAACAGATGATCTGGATTAACAGTCTGATTAAGAATGGTGGTCTGTATCTCTGGCTTAAACCCCGAGATTCTGAGCCAGGCATGTCATCTCAACATGACACTAGTGTTGACAGCCCTGGCTGCGGTGTCAGCCGCGTCTAGTGCACATTTAATTGAAGCATTGGATATTAGCTTCCCCTCCTGAATAAGCATCTCAGCTGCCTCCTTGTATTCGTCTGGCAGGTGCTGCAACAGGGTCTCCAGTGTGTCATAGTGTGCCCTGTCATACCTCGCTAGAAGCGCTTGTGTATTGGAAATGCGCCAGATATTGGCCGCTTGGGCTGCCACCCTTTTCCCTGATGCCTCAAACACCTTATATTCTTTGTCTGGGGGAGGAGCATCACCCATTGTCTGAGAATTAGCCCTCTTTCGGGCATGTGAAACAACAAGAGAGTCCAAAGGCAACTGTCCTTTGATGTAAGTAGGATCAGTAGGCGCAGGTTTATACTTCTTCTCAATCCTAGGGTTTATCACCCTGGCTCTGGTAGGTTCCTTAAAGATCTCCCCAGCATGTTTTAAGACACCCTTTCACATAGGCAGAGTCTTGACAGTTCTCTCTGAGACTGAAAAGGTATCAAAAAGAAAATCCACGTCAATGGGGTCAGCATGGAGCTGGACGTCATGGTTTTTAGCCGCCCATTCAATTAGGGCATTGAAGCCTGCTGAATCTTCTGTAGGTGATGTCTTTACAGAATAAAGTTGAGTGTCTGGGGCAGCATGAGGATCACCTGGGTCAGCACCAGCAGCCCAGGGTTCATTGGTATCATCAGGGTCTGTGTAGACAAGATAGCTGTACTCATCCTCATCATCGCCCTCCCCAGCGTCCACGTCAGGGTAAGTGGGCGAGACATTATGGGCATGTGGAGAAAGCGGTTCCACAAGGACAGGAGTCGAAGTAGAGTCCTTCTTTTTCTTTAAAGGAATTTTGTAGGACTCCATTGGCTGTTCCGGGGGAAATTTTCCGCTTGTGGAGGGAAAGTCTGCCCGTTTCGACATCAATAAAGTGTTCTTGTTGTTCTTCTAATGAAGATTGCCAATGTTTCAAGGTGAAAACCACCGTCGTCGACTTCGGCACTGAGGGCACCTTCTCGGGCACGCTGACAACCAATTTAGGGGTGAAAACCTTTGGCGCCACCTTCGGCGGCAACGTGAAGTGAATGGGCGTCGACGCCTTGTGAGGTTTCTCGACCGGCTTCGAAGGTGGAGGGTCTCTTGGTCCCACCGCCGAGGCCTTGTCCTTGATGCGCTGTAGGGAGTCCGTCACTTGCTTGGTGAAAGCGGCGAACGGTTGCGTCGATCCGACTGGATCCTTCGAGCCAGCCGCAGGCGTGGACTCATGGGCTGCACCGCTTCTGGCCTTGTCTTGTTGACGCGGAGTCTCGAGAACCTTCGGATCACCGAGTCCTTTGTTGGTGTCGACCGTCTTCGGCGCCGATTTACTCGGCTCGACCACCTTGACCTTTGTCTTCAGCGTGACAGACTTCGTCTCGACGCCCTTGACTTGTGCCTTCGGATCGACAACACCCCTCTGCTTCTTTGGCGCCGAGGGCTCCGAGGCCTTGGATCCGACCAAAGTAATGCGCACTTTCGGTTTCGAGGGGGGCACCAGTGCTGTTGCTTGTGTCGAGACCGTTGGTTTCACTTTTGGTTTTGATTTTGCAGGGTGCGGCTCAATAGTAATGTCCGTGGCCGAGCCCGAAGGCGGGGCCGTAGATCCCATTGTAAGATCTTGGGTAAGGCCTAGTGGCTATCCCTCGACCTGAGCCTTATGAAGCGGTACGGCCCCAGTGTCAGTGTGAGGTAGCTCATCGCTCGAGCTATCTTCTATGGCCCCAAAGGATGAATAGTCGATAGGGTCTGTGGCGTCAACTGGGCCCTCCACGCCGAAAGCACGCGGGTATATGGAATCCGGCTCGGAACCGAGCTGGAAGAATTAGGCACCGAACGCAAGACTATACTGACGAAGAAAACTAAAGACCTTTTGGCCTTAGGAAAGTATTTTATCGATTTCTACTAGAGGGAACCAATATACATCCGAACCCAATGGCGGAAAAAAACAATCTGAGGATGGAGTCAATGACCATGCGCACTGTAGTCCAGGGGAGGAGCCACCTATCTCGTGATACTTCGAAGACTCTTCCAGGACAACAATGTGCGGATCATCCGGACCCAACACTAGGCGGCGATCTATGCACAGATATGAGTTCAGCAGCCCACATGCCTCGAACAAAATATTACGGTGGAAGGAACTTGTTTGGCCTTTTGCACACAGCAAAACAATTCTTGCACTTTCTTTTTCTTCCAGCCAGAAAATCAGTGATTCTGGCCCTGCTTATGGCTGGGTTGGGTTGTGCAAATTCACTTTAATCAGGTCTCCCATATAACCTAGTACTCTCACTTGTGGACCTTGCACTGGCTCCCAGTGAATAAACACATTTTGTTCAAAATCTTGCTTCTGATGTTTAGAGCGCTGCATTAAACAGGCCCAATCTATCTATCAGCCAGAATACGATTAAACTGTACAAATAGGAATTTGCGTTCCACCAAAAGATGCCTTGCGGAAGTCCCTACGATCCACCTTTCGAAAGCAGGTGGCTTGTCTTTTTCCTTCTTGGGCCGCTTGGCTTGGAATAAACTCCATCTCGACTAACTGACTCTGAGTGTCAGTTTAAAAAGAAACTGAAAACCTGTCTTATCTCTCAGAATTAGGCCTGGCATTTTCTCCTCACCTGTTACAATGACTAGTGCGAAGACAGTCTTTTGAGTAGCTGTGCGCTTTATAAGTCCGGTTTCATTTCATTTCATCCATTTCGGGTCTGGTTGTTTCCCAATTGTACTTGTCTGGTTGCTTTCTCACTGGACTCATCTGGAATTCCTTTGTTCCTCATGTTCCTGCAATCCACGTTCTTGCTTCTCATATTCTCAATCCACATTTTCCTTCACACCTTTTTGTTTGGATTGGGCAGTAGGGTCATGTTTTCTGGACTCCCGTTTTTTTCTCTTCCTGCTGTGGATTATTTCAGAGGTAATCTCAGACCACCAGTGTAATCCTAGTGTCTCGCGTAGCCGCTCGAGAAAAAAAAGCCCTTACCTGCGCACAAAGGCCCTTCACTAAGCGCCAAGAAGACCTGCTCTTGACATGCTGCAGCGCCACCAAAATAAAAAGATGTACCAAGTCTAGGACCTCCTAGCAGCAGTTAATAACTTAATTCTCCAGCTCCAAAATGTAGCCACTGAAAACGCATCTGTGCGCCATTCTCCAGTAGTTTTGCAATAACGGTCCTTCTATAATCCTTTGTCCGACCTGATTCAACTAAGAGTAAACAGAATTCCTTGAAAATTAAGAGTGTTTGCCTACTTGCACAATTACTTTACTTTTAAACCCTGCATTTGCAACAGTGAAGGATTCAAGATGGGGTTCATAGTAAGTAGTACAACAGGAAACGCCTTAGGGTGAGCCACGCCATTAGTTCCAGAGGCAAGTCCATCCCTTGATAATTTTCCAGCCTTCTCAACAGATTTCAAGAAGATGTTAGATTGTCAAGATGAAACATATTCAGCTCAGGAGGAGATTTTGGAGATTTATCAAGGCTCGTAGTATCTTCAGACCTATATTTCCTAGATTAAGACCATGGCCAGAGAAATTCACTGGCCTACTTCAGCACTAATCACTCTGTTTCGTGAGGGGCTAAAAGACGAGTAAAGGGATAAACTCGCTAAAGTCGACAGACTAGCATCTTTGCAAGAGCTCATGTAACTGACTATCCAAATTGACAGTTGAATACGGGAGAGTAGAATGGAATATCAGAAGCAGGTACAGGGTATGGTCTGTAACAAACCTTTTTTTCGGGCCAAGCTCAAAACTCCTGTTGAAGGAAGAACTAATGCAGGTTAGCTTCACAAGAAGTCCCTTGACCGAAAGAAAAAAACAAGTTGATGAAAGAAGGGCTTATGAGTCCTTTTTGTCAACTCAAGAACTTGGGAAGATAAAAGGCGTGTTCCTAGTTCAAGGAGTACACACAAGTTTGAAAGGAAAGATCCTTCTCCAGTTTTTAAAGTCTTCTTAGGTTTTTCTGCTTTAACAAGAACTTCAGGTTCAGTCCCATCGCTATTAAGTACCAGTTCTTGTATGCTGCTTATGTTCAAATGTATGTATGGATATTCAATGGGCATAATAACATCAGATTCCTTTTAAAAGAAGGCGATTCTGATAGCAGTTGAAGCAGTAAACAAAATCTTAGTAGCCTCTGGATTAGCTACAGAGGAGACAGAGATCATGTTACTTTGTGTTTCAATTCTTTATGAAAATATTGCCTTTGATCTACTTTCAAACCCCTCGTCATCTAGGGCATCAGTTGGTTAGCCAGACACAATC
Source organism: Lissotriton vulgaris (assembly GCF_964263255.1). Classification (NCBI taxonomy): domain Eukaryota; kingdom Metazoa; phylum Chordata; class Amphibia; order Caudata; family Salamandridae; genus Lissotriton; species Lissotriton vulgaris. The sequence continues at coordinate 1,394,499,516 of NC_141691.1, forward strand.
TATACATTAGCTAGTCCACAATAAATAAATGTCTTGTTTCAGAATTTGGTGTCACCGATTGTTCAACTGAACAATCTGCAACCACCTGCAATTCTGAAATCTTATTGGACCATACTTAAGAATTAATTGCTCAGTTTACAGATATTCGGGGAACTTACCAACAGTATCTTGATGTTTTTCAAGAATCCAGCTCTAAAGAGCCACATCAGTTCATGAACACGATCTTCTCTGACCTGATTGAACTATGGTTGTCTATCTTTACAATAGTTTTTTTTTTTTTTTGAGGATCATGAGAACCATCCACTGCATGTCAAATGAGTCTTACAATGACTGAGGAAGAACAAGTTGTTGGCTATACCCCGAAAATCCCGATCTGAAAACAATTCCATTAAATAATTGGGCTATATTCCTTTCCTCTAAAGGGATCGCCATGGTCAAAGCAATTTTGAACAGGTTAATCCCTTCTTCTATAAAAGAGACAGAATTTTTTGAGCTTGTAAAATTACTACTGGAATGGTATCCAATCGCTGATCTCTTCCTTAAGAAGAACAAGATTTTTCAATGGACTCATTAAGCCAGGCTCCTGTCCTTCAACAACCGGATTCTTCAGAACCACTGCTCCTGGAAACCAATGCCTTAGACCAAGCGATGGGTGCTGTTCTGCTCCAAGCAGCTTCTTATGGGTGGGATCATCCAATTTGTCATAGAAGTTTACCCCAGCTGATCTCATCTGCGTAGTTTCAGAAAAGAAACTCCTCACAATTAGATCGGATGTAATTGAATAGAGATATTTTCTCATAAGTCATGAATTTCAGGTGTCAGTCGCACTGATCATCGAAACCTGCAAGTGTTGCAACAGGCTAAGTGTAGGAATAGTAAACAAGTAATGGGGATTTTTTCTACCAATTTGATTTCTTTCTAACGTTCATACCTGGAACTGATACATTTTTTTTACAAATTCTGTATCCTGGTGATACTCTGTACAAAAGAAATTCAACCCAGCGGAAAAGACCATTGCGCCTCAAGCATTTCTCTCAACCTCGTCCTCATCTTTTTTGGGAATTAGACATTTTAAGAAACCAAGAAGGTTCATCTTCATCGCCTTGAAAACAGAATTCCTCTGTTTCAATTAATAACTGTTGATGGGTTAATCTCTCTTCTTGGTGATCTTTTTACTCCATCAAAGAAATTACAAAAAAAGATGGTTCTTCAGTTGTGCCATGATTCTCAATTTCCTATCATACGACTCATAGAAGTATTGATGAGAAGAAAATTCTGCTGGTCGTCTCTCCATCAGGACATGGCCATTTATGTAAATTCTTGTAAAATTTGCACTGAGACTCAAAAGAAAGCTGGCCTGCTAATGATACATGAAATACCTACTAGCCCCTTGGTAATCATTTCATCAGCCTTTATTTTCAATCACCCACTGTCTGAAAGTTGTACTACGATTATGATCATAGTAGAATGATTCTAAAGTCTACTACACAGTTGGTCATTTCCTTCGATGGAGACAGTGGAGGCAAGTTTCATGGCTGACCTCAAAAAGCGCAATAGAGGGGGTAGAAGGCCTGAAAAGGGCGAAGGAAGCCCAAGAAACGAATGGAAAGGTAAAAAAAGCACAAGAGGTGAAAGAGAGAACAAACAGAAAAACGAGTGAAAAAGAGCACAGTGGCACAACGTATGAAAGAGGAGGCAAGCAGAAATAAAAAGTGAAAAAGAGCACAGAGGAACAAGGGGTGAAAAAGAGAGCAAGCAAAAAGTGAATGAAAGAGTGAAAAAACGAGTAAAAAGAGCACTGAGACACAAAAAATGAAAGCAAGCAGAAAAGCGGGTGAAAAATTCACAACAAGCATTTACAATGCAATGGTTTTGCCTTTGTTAAAGTTAGAGCTATTGGCATTGCTCTTGACATTATTTTTATTTATGTTTTTTTTAACATAAATAAATGGCATTGTCATTTACAATGCCATTAGCTTTATCTATCGCAAATGACACACACAAACACACACAGAGCCCCCCACACACAGCCACACAGAGCCCCCCACACACACAGCCCCCCACACACACAGCCACACAGAGCCCCCCACACACACAGCCACACAAAGCTTCCTACACACACAGCCACACAGAGCCCTCCACACACACCAACACAGCACAAGCAGGCAACAGGGGCACACGGAGGCACAAGCAGGCAACAGGGGCACACGGAGGCACAAGCAGGCAACAGGGGCACACAGAGGCACAAGCAGGCAACAGGGGCACACAGAGGCACAAGCAGGCAACAGGGGCACACAGAGGCACAAGCAGGCAACAGGGGCACACAGAGGCACAAGCAGGCAACAGGGGCACACAGAGGCACAAGCAGACAACAGGGGCACACAGAGGCACAAGCAGACAACAGGGGCACACGCAACAGGGGCACGAAAACGGAGGCACAAGCGGGCAACAGGGGCACAAAAACGGAGGCACAAGCAGGCAACAGGGGCACGAAAACGGAGGCACAAGCAGGCAACAGGGGCACGAAAACGGAAGCCCAAGCAGGCAACAGGGGCACACGGAGGCACAAGCAGGCAACAGGGGCACACGGAGGCACAAGCAGGCAACAGGGGCACGAAAACAGGCACAAGCAGGCAACAGGGGCACGAAAACTGAGGCGACAGGAGCACAAGGAGGCACCAACAGGCAGTGTCATAAGATGACATGCTGATCAGTATGTTAAATTAAGTATATAAAAAGGTATTTGCATGCAACAAATGTACTACAATAAAAGCCTCATGGGCACAGCTCACAAACGTGTTTCAAAACAAGCACCTCAAACAAATGGGTCTTGGCCACACAAATTAGCAATTGCCACAAAACGCTAGATTAGACAATAGGGCTTTGGAGAATGGGAAAAACATTTTTTTAATGTGCCCCTGAAAGGACATCACAAAACTTGGTAGTGAAAGAATGTGCATGCTTCAAAAAAAGAGGGAAACATTGGAAACCTAGAGTAGCTAGAGTAGAAAATAACTACAACATGTTTTAACAATATAGAATTTGCTTGAAGAGAAGTGCACCTTGATGACAAGGAGTTGGTGGGGTATCCTACACTTACCTCACCTTGTTAATGGCCTTGGTTCAAGAGTTCTAGCTAATTAAAGCATAGTTCTGATAGACAAACGACAATGATCTTAAAGACTAAATACAAGCATTAGTTCCTCAATGGAGAGTGGGAGCCAGGGGGATCCATGACAAGCAAGGGATGTCAGACTAAACTGGCAGCTGAATACCAGTACACTTCAAAATGTAGACACCACATAATTCCCTGTCCTCTTCCATCTCAGTCTACTGAAGTGTGTACAAATGCAGATTTCATATTCAAAAGGAGCAATGAATTATTAGAAAAAACAAGAGACTTGGACCACTTCCTAATCAGAAGTGATCCTCAAATGTTGAGGCTCTGTGGGTAGATAAGGACAGCCAGCAGAAGCTACCACAAAGGAAGGAACATCATAACAGTTATTTCAAAGCCAAAGATGATATAGCAGCCTTTTAAGAGCCAACCACAAAATCTGAAAACTGGTGAGAGGAGAGAGTGGAGCAGAATGCAAACATCATTAAAAATAGCAAGGCATCAGAAGGGCCAATGTCTCAATAACTACATATACATTGAAAATGTTTTCTGCTATTTATACACCAAAGGAAATGTAGCTCAAAACAAATGTGACCAACTACAGTAGTTATATTATAGGCATTGTCTACTTTCTACAATTTTCCCACACACCATCTTCAATGGAATATTGCCAAGTGGTTGTTCAGTCCCAATTAAAAGCCAGTATGGTTGGAATGGGTGAACATGTTAACTAGAGAAGAACGGCACAGTGAAAGTAAACACCATAATGCCCAGTCTCCAGCTTGTTTAATGCTTTACCATAATTATGCAGGAGTGTAATCAACAACTATGGCAATGCCAAAGGAGCAGAAAAAAAAGAAGATTTCGTACTACTTGACTAAAACTAAAGGGAGTATCAAAGGTCCCAAAAGTTGAACTCCACAGTGCAAAATCATGGCTAACTTCCTGAAACGCAGGAGGCGCTTCTTAAGAGCTGGTGAAATTAACAACAGAACCAATTCTACATTTCTACCCCTTCTTACAACCAAGGCAGCATATATTTAACAACGCATCACAAAATAACTTTTACTGACCAAATAGTTTAAAGAAGTGCTGCTAACACTTATGGCGACAGCATGCCCCGCAATTCGAATTAGCAGAATCACCCAGTCTTTATTTTCTCTAAGGTGTCTTTATCACTTGTATCCACGTTTTAAAGTGGAAAAATTACACTTTGTGGCGGCTGTCTTTCTCCAATCATTTCTGACTTATTTCAAAAGGAAGAGCATCGATTTTGGAATAGGCTAGAATGTATTAACACACATGCGTGTTCTTTTAACTTGATAAGCGCAAATGTATTTGACTGCTCTCACAGAGTATATGCTTTGGCAGAGATAATTACACCACTGGATATTACGCATGTAACAGTAGATATTATTTCGTTTTTCTAAAATAAGACAGATTGCCTTAGGGTCACTACGAGGCACTTGTGGATCCAGTTCAAAGCAAAAACTTGAATCATGGGTTAACGTAGTTAAGATTACATTCACTCACACTCATCACTCTGCCCAACCAGCCAGGTCTCCTCACATTTTATGAAGCGAAGGTTGTTGACTTTGCTCTCAACATGGGGCTAATAGCATTTCAGGACTCAGGGCCCAAAGCACCAAATAATCTGAAGGTATGGTGCTGAATAAGATGCAAGACGGCCATTGTTACATTTCTAGCTGGAGTTTACTGAGGAACTAGCTTTTGCAATCAGTATGACCCTATCTTTTAGTGTGCTAAATTATACTGAATTTTCTCCTCCAATCTTACAGAAGTCAGTAGAGTACATTCTAGATTAGTAAGTGGGAAAAGGGAAAATGAGGGCTGGAAGGAGGACTGCGGACGCCGTGGGGGTTGCAAGGTTTAGCATGGTGAAGGTGTTGCAGGCGTGGGTGCGCTGAGCCAGGTAAGGGCTAAGACTCTGTGGAGCGGGGGAATGGAAAGTCATCACACGGTGTGTCCGGGACAGGGGAGGATGTGCGAGGTAGGGCTACATCGGTTTATGTAAGAAACGCTGGTAGCGCGTTGGCTCCGGGTAGATTGAGGTTCGATAAGTGGGTGGTGAAATCACGGGGAGAGGTGCCGGGGCGGGGAGGAGGCAGGCGAGAAACTGGCAATGTGGATGTGTGGAAGCGAATAGAGTGCCGGAGGGCGCTCATGCGGGGTGGTGAGTCAGTGACTGGACGCAAGCCAGACAATGGAATTGTGTCCGTCGATTGGCGGAGTCTGGCACACAGGCAAAAGAGGGGCGGTGGCCTATGGTAGGGAGGGTAGGTGGAGACCACAATCGCCTGGAAGCTAGCGATAACCTGAGGGGGCTGTAGAGTGTAAGCGGGGGAGCGAGGAACTGGGGAGGACGGGAAGTGCGTTTCGGGGAGAGCACGGTGAGGGCAACTTACAGCAGCCAGAAATGGCAAGGCGTGGAAAAGTAGTTTCTCAGGTGGACCCAAGGCTCAACGGAGTCCGGAATGCATTCCCTCCACAGAAGACGGCCGGAGCAGGAAGGCGATGCAGCAGAGCGGGAGGGGGGCGGGAACGGGCATTGTAGAGGAAAGCACGGTCACCAGCGGGAGGGGGGCGGGAACGGGGACGGGAGACGCTGCGAGCAGGAGAGGGGGTGGGAACAGCGGGAAATTAAAGCAAGCACTCACCTGGACTTCTTCCGGGTGCCTTCAATGCCGGACCGGATTCGGGGGCGTTCCCGGCTTTCGGCTGACGTCGCGTGACGTCGGCAAAAGCCAAAGAATCTCGGGAACGCCCCCGTGTCTACTCCGGCATTGACGGACAGGCCCCTCGTCCAATGGCTAGGCTCCATTTATGGAGCCAGCCAATGAATGACGAGGGCCGTTCCTGTCTCCCGTATAGATCTCAAGAGGTTTTTGCCTGCGCAAAAAAGATGCGCAGAGCGCATCTTTTCGCGAGGCAAAACCTAAAAAAAGACACAGCCGCTCAGAGAATCTGTGTAAACATCGGCAGCAGGCGCCGGCTTTCCCAAAGCAGATAACAGACCAAAGCTTTCAATCAATTTTCGAAAACAAGTACTAAAAAACACTCGTCATTAGGCGTGTTGGTAACAGCTAGTCAGCACCACCTTGAATGGGAAACAAACAGCCCCGTCATCCTGTTAAAGAAAGAGAAGACACCACTTCCGACAAGGAAAGCGCTGCCGCACACACAGTATTAGGAAATGACAAGTGAAAAGTTCATTATGAAAGGTGTTAAGACTGGTGTTTCAGTTTTGGCACATAGCATAGCGCCTGTAACCGCTGTTTTATTTTTGTAGCACTGAGAATACTAGGGTCCGGGTTGCATACACTGCCCATGGGATGATAGTTTACTGCGAGGCGCTATTTAACATAGTACATATAATAAGTACGAGTGCATGACTGTTAAACAATCAAAAGTCGATGTTTTTCGTCCACTACACTAAAAAAAAGTGCTCTCAAACAGTAGTGACCATCGTGATAAGAAAAAGAGCAGGGAGCCGTGATATCTGTGAACATTTTATGGCAAAAACAACGACATACCTTTCTATCTGACCATGTTATGTTGATAAACAACTGCGGCTGTTTCAATTATTATTTTAGAACAGACTAGTTAAAACGAGTAATCGTGTTTGGAGTTATCTCACAGGAAGCATAAATTAAGATTAAAATGTGTTAAAGGAATGTCGGTGTGGCACTGGCGCGTTGCTGTCACCGGGAGTCGCTGTCCTGTCAGTTTTCCAGCAGTGAAGGCTAGTGTCACATATTCCGGCCGGAGTGCATGACTGGAAGCCAAACGACAAGGCACGTTTATTCCGCTGCGTAAGCACCACGCATCATCGGCCTGCTGCATTAATTATCCAGGATCCTTGGGCTGGCACTGAAGGCGTGCGGTTGACAGACAGGAGTGCCCCCACCCCCCTTCCAAGCAGCTGTGTGCGCACATCTAAAGCAAAGCTGGGAGGGTTCCAAAAGGAAAACACTGCGCAGTGTGCCGGGTCTCCGCCTCCTCGGTGCATGGGCTTATAGGGGGAGGGGTGGGCACTGGGCATAGCGGCCTGATGCGACTTCGTGCGTAAACAACTCAAAAACACCTGCTCTAGCTGATGTCTTTCTTTCTGAGCCTCCATATGTGATCTACTTTCTGAAGATACCTGTTCCCAGAGCTCTTTTAAGGCCAGGTTATGGCCATTTGGCAAATAAATGTCTCTGTTACTGAAACATATATATATACATTGAACTTTAGTTGGCAGACCGAGGGGGGTCGGCGTGGCTATCAATGGTGCAGTAGATATTGTGGCAATAGGGCGTAAGGGCATTGGGGGCCCACTGTAGCCAAACTATAGCCGTTTTTTGTGGTGCTATCCAGTCTGTGGAGAACTGGGACGGACAGTTTTCTAGCCTGAACCAGGGGCCGTGTCATCCTTAATACACCACTGCTAAAAAAACACGATACACATTTGACAGGACGAAAGAAATGTGTGTGCCAACCAAAAAGATGGGGGATCGAGTCCCCGGGGTCATGTTGTGGGTTAAAAATTGGAAACCATCCCAGCCTGTAAAAGTACTTCAAAGGTCACCTTTTTGGCCATATTAGACGGGCAGCTGTCAGTGGCACCCCTCGCCCAGCTGGCGTTGTGCTCCTGGGAATTCCTCGTGTGATTTGGGGGAGGGGTGAACGCATCAGAGCTCAATGCACTGCAGATGCCAACTCCAAGGGCCTGGCACTTCACCACACACCGGACATCATGAAACGTGGAACTCCTTGGCATCATTGATGCCACTGGCGAGAAAAACATTGCACTTGCATCGTTTCAACAACGCGTGTGTGTGTGCAGCTCCGACCGAGCCCCTTTCGGGGCGGCCTCCAAACGCATTCCTCCAGCTGCGTTTCAGAGCTTGTGTTTTGAATTGCAAGAGGCGGCGAATGAGTATTTGCCCGCCTTCTTGTAGCGGGGGCTACTGGAAGGAGGGGCAGCGCCCCTCAGCACTTCCCATGGAAACAATATTCTGTCTGTACGCAGTTGTTCTTTGAACAGTGCGTTCTTTTCTGAACCGAACAGAAAAATAAACTGATGTCGTTAGTAGCGGCTGCACTGACTCTGTTGGCGCCACTATTCACTCTATTAGTACCTCCTTGTACCTCTGATCAGCACCACTGCGAGCCGGTCTGCTCCTGGGGTTTCGATTTTTTTACCTCACAGCGCTTATATGCGAACAGTTCGCATATATGACACGCATGCGCTTTCCTTCAATACAGTGAAATATGGGGACAGAGTATTCTGCATCACAACCGCTCTGCATATCAATTGAAATTAAAAACGTAAATATAGCACCGTCTTCCGTCTCGGTTACTCAAACGTGTTTACATGCAGCTTTTAAGCAGATCTTTACTCGACCTATTGAGCTAATGCTGACAAAACTTTAAATCGAACAACAAAAACGAGTATGTAATATGTATACTCATTGGCTGCATTTGCCTGGCCGGAGCAAAATGTACAAATCCTATTCTGCGGATCTGCTTTTCACCGTAAGAATGCGGGTTATCAACTGCAGAAGGCAGAAAGTGTCCTATGTGTGCTATGCGTTCAAAGATCCATCCCTAGCAAACGAGGCGCTCGGCCACTAGCTGTGATAATTACAATTGCCTTACAGCGCAATGGTGAAGAACACATTCCACCACACCTCAAATAAATAAATGCATCCTAGTTCCGTCTTTTGAGCTTTCACCAAAAACGTGTGCGGGACCAGGTGTCAGAATAGCGCTTGGTGAGCTGCCAGACCGCACAAGCGCTTTGGACAGCTGACAGTAGACCTGCACCAACCGTTTCCCTTTTTAAAATCACGCTCCGGGCACAATAGACTGGGAACAAGAACGCGCGTCAAAGGAGCTATTTATGGTACAGGGCCCGGTACTGGCTTGTGTGCTTTCCTTGGCCGTGTTTGTGCTACGCACTTTCCCAGCGGGGCCCTTGACTCAGCGCCGCAGGTAACAGTGACTGCGTGTACCCGGCTGCACGCTGCCATCAGCACCTCCGCTTCCGTGAAGGGAGACCGCGGAGGGAAAGCGACGGTTCCGGGCAGCGTTTGCTCGTCCATTACCGGCAGTGGTCAGAACGGCCAGGACCTATTTTCTTTTGTGAATTAACGACTGGAAAGGCAAACTCCAGGGGCCTCTCTGCTTTGCAGAGCGAGCGGCGTCCTGGTAGCTACGGAAAAAAAATAGCCCGGCACAGACGTCAGCAGAGGGGAGGGAGCCCAGCTGACGCGCAGGGTAAACACTGCGGATTTCCAAATCGGGAGAAGCACGAGAACAGGGGGCGGGCCCAGAGCCTAGAGGAAAGCACGGTCACCAGCGGGAGGGGGGCGGGAACGGGGACGGGAGACGCTGCGAGCAGGAGAGGGGGTGGGAACAGCGGGAAATTAAAGCAAGCACTCACCTGGACTTCTTCCGGGTGCCTTCAATGCCGGACCGGATTCGGGGGCGTTCCCGGCTTTCGGCTGACGTCGCGTGACGTCGGCAAAAGCCAAAAAATCTCGGGAACGCCCCCGTGTCTACTCCGGCATTGACGGACAGGCCCCTCGTCCAATGGCTAGGCTCCATTTATGGAGCCAGCCAATGAATGACGAGGGCCGTTCCTGTCTCCCGTATAGATCTCAAGAGGTTTTTGCCTGCGCAAAAAAGATGCGCAGAGCGCATCTTTTCGAGAGGCAAAACCTAAAAAGGTGCAGAAGTGTGAAAAGGGCTTGGCAGACCAAGGATCGGGTGAAAGAGAGAAAGGAGAAAAGGAGCTGGTCAAGAGTGGACAGTAGACTAGACAGAGCAGAAGGAGCGAGGCGAGAACTTCAAGTCAGAGGGGCCAGGCCCGAAAGACCTTGTTTGGTCTGAGGACCAGTCGCAGGTAAGTGGGGGCTGGGCCTAGGCACCTGCCACCATCCAAAAGCTACTCATTAAACCCTCGTTCTCCAACCGCCTCTACGTAGTCTGGATTTGATGTAATCTCTGAAGACCACCTTGCAAGAATCATCAAAAACGTAAAGGCAACCTAATATCATGACGATATCTTCCTAGCGAAAATCATTAAAAAAAATCCTACTCTATAACAAGAGTTGGAGTCAGCTAATCACCACATCCCTGAATGGCGGTATCTTCCCGGCCTGCATGAAAATGAGGCCAATTACATTCCTCCTAAAAAAGTGGTGGGTGACCCTGAGACACTGTCCAACTATACACCTTATTTCTCCTTGCTTTGTGCACACATAGAAAGAGGAAAACACTGCTCGTGATTGTTTTTGTGCAGGAATGTGTCCCTTCCTGCACAAAAACAATCACCCCTACAATGCAGACATCCTTGCACCATGGTGCAAGGGTGCCTGCGTTGGGGCATGGCAGCCCATTGTTCACCAGCACAGGGGGAAAAGACAGGAATCTTATAGTTACGTATCTTATAGTTATGGTGCAATCCTGCCCTTTTCTTTTGACGCTGGCCAGTGTAGCACGATTCCTTGTGGTGCTGCCCTGCCCCAAAACCTCATAAAGGAGGCCCTTAATATATTGCTGTTCACTTATATACCCATTTGTTTGAACCCACTCTCAGTCCAGAATGTAAACCAAATTAGTTGAGCAAGTTCGTGGCATGTGGTCCTGGGATAACTTAGGAGATCATCTACATCAAGAGGGGCCTTATCTTCTATAGCCTCAGACCAGCGGAAGCCCCTACACTCAGCACCTCATCTCATTTTTTTGCCAGTGGTTCAATGACCAAAGCAAAAAGCAACAGCAATAATGGAGAACCTTGTTGGGTACCCTGTCTAATGGGCAAGGAGTCTGAAAAGGTGCCCTCGACCTTGATTTATGCCATCTGTTGATTATAAAATGTCCAGGTGCATGCTATAAAATTTGAAACAAATCCTAGATGAGCCCTTTAAAAAATTAAGTTTGAAATCAATTCGCCATGGTGCTTTCATGGATGTGAGTTATGTGGTGACCTCGGATATTGCTTCAATTGTTGGCATTTCATCTAGGGTTATGACCTTTGGCACTGTTGGCCACCAAAGTCTTCTCAAGATCCTCGAGGCGGGCATGTACTTTCATGAAAAAGCCTGCAGTTGGTTCACCTACTTCCTTACCAACCACAAACAGGTGGTTAGACTGAGAGCCGCCTCATCGAGGTCAATGAGCAATACTTGCTGTTTCCCAGAAGATACCATCCTTTCACCCATGCCGGGTATAGGTGATAACATCCACCACAGTGCAGTTGTAATCCACATCTTCTTGGAAATCAACTCCCTACTTCAACTCCCTCACATTCTGAAAAACTGCTTAGTAAAGCTGCAACGTTATAACAAACAGGGTTATACCCAATGCAGTCAATAGGGACCTGGGTAGCAAATGGAAAGAAGGGAAGGGGTCCCGAGACCGAAAAGAAATTACAAATTTAAGGCATTTATATACATAAATTCAAAAACAACGTTTTTTGATGCAAAAAAGATTTTACTTCAAGATTGCATACATCCTAATTAATAGGTACAGTGTTCATTATACATTTGCTTTATATACCGTGTACGTGCCCACATTCACAACGGGGAGGGGGTGACGTGAGGGAAAGTGTAGGGGGTAGGATATGGTTAAGCTGATTCATTCAGTGACAAGTCTTATTCAATCTATTAAGACAGTATACATGTGGTCCCTTGGCATCAGGGCCACATTTGTAGGCTCCGCGAGAGTCCAAAATTATAAATATCAAAAAAGGCCTAACTCCGTTATAGCCGTGAGTGACTGAATGGGGACCGGAGCTGGTCTTTGGTTACGTAGTGGTCTACGTTTCGACCCAAAATCAGTAGGAGTCTTTTCCTTACGGAAGGGTCTTCATCAGGACAAGCACTGTTGTGGGTGGGCAAACTCCTGGGGAACAATTAAAAAAACGAATTAGAGACACACCATTCCTGTATTTAAATTCATAGGATGGTGGTACATGATTATCAGTGAAAAGAAGAGAGCCGTGTTATCTTGCTACGTTAGAATCTCATACGTAGGAATAAATAAAAAGACTAACGCTCACCTTTCGCAAGGGGCGATAGGAGTAGACTCAAAAGGTGGATAATCTTAGTCCAAGTTGATGGTTGGTAACTCTAAATGTTAGAGAGAAGAGACTAGTATTGGAAGGGGATCAGTTAGTACATTAGAGTTTATACAGAAGGTCTAAATCATTAAAAAAAACTATGAAGGTAGTCAGCAAGACATCTGTGCTAAGGAGTATGTTATCATAAAAAGGCGCGGAATTCCAAAAAGATGCAAGAGTCATTAGGCACCTATGTAGTTATTACCTGTCAGCCTAAATAGGGTGATGTATCGGTCGGAGATTGTAGTGTTCCTCGATGGTTGATCAGGGTTTTCAACCTATACAGCAGAGAAATGGAATACCTATTTACAGACTAAATACCATATATAAAACCAAATTGAGGTCTCTCAAAGAGATATTCACTTCAAAGTGGGCTTACCACTGTCGACAAATTCTTAAGGATAAAATTAGATGGATTCTGTGTGCATTGCGCAGTGAATTTTATTCAGGCGTATTCATTCCATTTCGGGCACCTACAATTATCCTGGGTAACCTATATGCAAAAAAAAGGGGTTCGTAAGTGGAACTAGTATTGGTAATGCATGGATTTAGGTTTCTTAAGATATCCATATATACACACAAAACATTGTCTTTACCAGTAACGGCAGCAGGAGATTATCTATAAATCACTAGACTTGTTAGTCTCACCACTTCATAGAAGAACATATGTGGAAATTCACCTATTTAGGCAAGCGGCACGAAATCTAGCCTGAAAAGACAAAGGTTGTCCCAAATCGTAAAGGTCACTAAAACACTTCTCAAGTGTTTTCTCATTCATACACAGTCAAAGAATAAGTACCATTACCGGGATAGAGGGATCTAGGTATAGTCCTCACCACTTCTCACGGGCGGGTGCCATCTCACCTAAAAGGGGGTGGGGGTTAAATATACGGTAGTCTAAGTACTGTGTGAGCCAGGGAGCAATTTATGACCACTACAAACAGTCACTTAAATTCAGATTCTCCTACCTCAACCGCCGAGTGATCAAGAGTGGGTGAGGGGGGGGGGGGGCGTGGCTAGCAGCATGGCCGGCTAAGACGTGTCTGGCCGGAGCTCCGGCCGGGCTGCAAAATAATCCGACGATTATACCCTATCCCGGGCGAAGATCTACACAACAGCCAGTGTACCTGTGGGCGCTGTACCAGGGGCATGCCTGGTGGCACTGGCGGCGCCGTGGATGTCCCCCTTCACCCGTAGTTGTCGGCACCAGGTCGGGTGCGCTCGAACACGCAACATGGCGGCGGCGGCAGCATAGCAGAATAGGGGTTTACCGCTGAGGTGTGCGGACTCCTGATAAGCTGCGGGAGGAAGGCCGGCGGCGGAGCGGAGAGCTTGAGACGGATCCCGCGATCCCGCGTCCCGAGACGAACAAGTGGAACCAGCGCTGTGTTGGGACTTTGAAGTCGGGCTCCGGCCGCCTACACCAAGATGGCGGCCACCAGCGGACGTAACTGGTGAGCGGCCCCAGAGGCGCGAGGCGGACCGGCGACTTGCAGCGAGGTACGGGGGCCTGGGGCTGTGAGCGGGAGGCGTGCGGACTGCTCTCCCCCCTCCCCCGCCCCCGCTGACTGAAGGCAGTGGCTGGGTTCGAGACTCCGCTGTACACGCGGTAAGCAACACCCTCCCCCCGCCCCCCCCCCGCCACACAGAGGAGCTCCTGGGACCGGCGGCGGACAGTGGCAGCAAAAGACATCCAGCGGCGGCCACTGCCAGCGGGAGGGCACTGCACCTGGAAAAGACGTGGTCCTGCCCCTTAACGCTCAGACAGGGGGAGGACGGAGGTGCCGGGCCTGGGGGTGTCCTGTGACTGTGTAGAGGGCTGCCCCGTCCCACGGGCCAGACACAAGGACTTTCACAGCGGGGGGAGCGAGAAGGGGTGTTTACTCGGCAAGAGGCACGACTACCCAGCAGTCAACCCACAACTGACACCCACGGGCTGGGGAGTGCGAATCGGCTATTCCAGACGCCATAGTGGGCACGCCACCCAGATCACTGGAGGGGTCCGAGCCTGAGGTAGAAGCTTTCCTGGAAACTGGGAGGGGTGGATTGAGGTCCCTCAACGGGAAACGCACGGGGCAAACCAACCAGCGGCCAGACGACACTCGCCCCCCTCCCACCTATTCATAGTTTGGCGACTGCACCAGTGAAACAAGGGTATCACCGTCCTGGAGACAGCGCCGGGCACTCATCTACGACGAGTCGACAGCAGAGACCGCACCAGAACCGCAGTCGATCCCACAGAGAGGGCGGTCATGGGGAAGCGAGACCAGACCCCCAAACCAACAAAGCAAGGCCCCATGGACATCTTTGCTACATCCAGACAAGCCGGGGATCAGCGGCCGGACGCACCGGGACCGCTAGCCGAGACGGCAATGCTCCTGGCGGCCATCCAGGCTTCCAGAAGTGACATCCAGGAGTCGCGGGCTGCATTGGAGGTAAAGATCGGAGAGGTAGGCTCAGAGATCACCCTGCTGCGCCAAGACTTTCGTAATTTATCAGAGAGGGTAACAACGGCCGAGAATAGAGTCACAGATAATGAGTCATCGATCGCAGCATTAAGGAAAGACATGGCAGAACTACAGGCCTCGCATCGCCACCTGCAATGGAAGGTGGATGATGCGGAAAATAGGTCCCGCCGCAACAACCTCCGATTTGTGGGCTTTAGAGAAGGCCTTGAGGGGAGGGACGTGTCCTCCTTCCTCCAATCATGGCTAAAGACTACCTTCCCCGCGGCTCCGTTCTCTGCCTGTTTTGTTATTGAGAGGGCCCACAGGGCGCTGCTGGCCAAGCCGCCGGAGGGCGCGCGACCAAGACCGGTCATTGCGAGATTCCTAAACTATGCCGACAGAGACTTGATCCTCAGAGAAGCCAGAAAGCTGGGGGAGATCCGCTTTGAAAATGCCACGATTATGATCTTTCCGGACTATAGCCAGGAGGTATCAAAACAGCGCCGCTCCTTCGATTCGGTGAAGATGAAATTACGTGCTTTGAAACTGGACTACATGCTCCTCTTCCCGGCGAAACTTAAAGTGATCTATAAAGACAAAACACTTTTTTTCACGTGCCCAGAGGACGCCTGGCACTGGCTTGAGGAACGCCCCATCTTGAACTCTAGGGAAACGGCGGGCAGAGACGCCATGGACAGGTCGATAAGGGAAAGAACACGATGGGAACAGCCGAAGCCACAGAGACGAAAAACTGGAAAGATCAGAGGGCGTACACCAGCGACGCCCTATCAGACCCGTGGTGCTAACGGGGGGAGAGAGGGCAGATCGACGTCCCCAAACAACAACATTTCCATGTCAGGCTCCAGGTTCAGCAGCCTACGGAATGGTATCCGATCGGAGGGCGACGAGGAGGAGGACTCGGAGGGGCATGAATCCGGGGGAGAAGATGAGAACAGTCGTGCAGGATCAGTCCACCCCCTGGTCACCGAGATACAGCTAATGGAACAGGACTCGTCGGGGCTGGGTCCCGCTGCGGACACCCAGGACTCGCACTCATGAACACGGCCATCCGGGGGACTATGAGATAGCAGCCCGTTGCCGGGACCACGCAAGTTGACACGCCCCTATATGTTGTTTTTCTTGTTCTTTCAGTTGTTTGGTGTGTGATGGGAGGGAATGATGGGAGGGCGACAGGCCTTCTCCCTCGGATGGTTAGGTCCCTTGATGGGGAGCGACTGGAAGGGGCGGGAGGTGGGGTGGGGGAGGCTGGGGTTACATGGTTTTCTTACAATCGGGAGTTGGGGAAACAGGGGACTTGGGAAGGGAGGGGGTCACAAGTTGAGAAACAGCGACCACATGCCACTACGCACCTCAAACCACATCACTTCGGGAGCCCTACCTGGAAATTTGAAGGGAACGCACAATGGCAGATACACTAGATCACACTCCCACTGGTGACCCAGGCGTCACAATACTATCTTGGAATGTGAACGGCCTTGGGTCTAAGATCAAAAGGGGCCTAGTAAATGCATATCTGAAAAGGCTAGCGCCGGACATTATTCTACTCCAGGAAACCCACCTTAGAGGCACTCATTGCGCTTTCATAGCGAGAGGCAGGCATGTGGTACTTGCACACTCCGGTTACACGGCGGACTCCAGGGGGGCTGCAATCCTCATTAAAAAATCCACACCGTTCACCATCACTCGCACGTGGTTAGACCCTCAGGGGACGTATGCGGGGGTACAGGGCACTTGGAGGAGGCGCAGGTACACGCTCGTCTCAGTTTATGCCCCCCCAAAGCTCCAGGCACGCACCCTCACGGCAGTCACTGCTATTCTTCTAGACACTGCAGATACGATCCAGATAGTAGGGGGGGACTTTAATGATGTAATGTGTGCCACAAGGGACAGATCGGGGACCCCACGCACACCGGGGCATGGCACGGCACTGGCTCGACAAATACACACCTTGGGCCTCACAGATGTCTGGAGGTGGCTCCACCCCACACAGGAGGCTTACTCCTACTACTCCGGGGCGCACAAGGTCTTTTCTAGACTGGATTACATATTTACCTCCAGACAAGAAATTACGGTGACTGACCTAGCGGAATATAAAGCACGGGGAATCTCGGACCACTCCCCACTGTATGTCCACTTGGGGCGGGGGAGGAGGGGAAAGGCTGCGGGATGGCACCTTGCGGCGTGGGACCTCCAGACACCGGATCTATTGAAGGGACTTAGAGCAGACATAAAGGTATATGTGGCTGAGAATGAGGGGTCCGTAGAATCAGGGATCACACTCTGGGAAGCACTTAAGCCAGTCCTTAGGGATCGTATAAACAGCAGACGAGGGGCGGCCAGGAGGGAGCTACAACAAGCGGTCACAGCCAAGGAGGTCTCGATCTTAGCCCTCGAAACGGAATATCACCAGGGTAAGGAAGAAAGGGTACTTAGAAAACTGCTAGACTCACAAAGGCACTATAGAGAACTTGTAACGGGGGAGGCGCGAACTCAGGCACTGGCGACACTCCACCGCCTATACGACGTGGGTGATAAATCTGGTAGACTCCTGGCGTGGCTGAGCAAGAGAGAGAGGGCGACACGCTGGATAGACAGGATTGAAGTGCCGGGGAACAGGTCGGCCTGTACAGACGAGGCGATAGCAGAGGCCTTTGCCACGTACTATGAGGACTTCTACAGAGCTAGAGATCTGGGGGGCGAGGCTGAAGCCGACCGCTATCTGTGCGACATGGAGGTCCCAACGCTGTCCCAGGAGGACGCCACGGACTTGGAGACAGACTTTACACTAGAAGAAATAGCGGAGGCAATAGCGTCCCTAAAACCGGGGAAGACGCCGGGACCCAACGGCTTTCCGGCGGAATTCTTCAAACGTACGGCGGACTTGCTGCAACGCCATATTAAAACACTCTTTGTTGAGGCACTCCGAAAGGCGAGCCTGCCACCTGATCTGGAGACTGCCACAATTGTCCCCATACACAAGGAGGGCAAACCCAAAGACATATGTGCCTCTTACCGCCCGATATCTCTCCTCAATATGGAGACGAAGATTCTGGCCACTGTCCTTGCTAGGCGCCTGCGGCGGGTCATCTCTGAGTTAGTACACGCAGACCAATCTGGGTTCCTTCCAGATAGGGCGACCAAATTAAACCTCCGCCGCACACATAACTGGCTGCAGGAAGTCCGGGGAAGGAGCGAACCCCATTGGTTCCTCTCACTGGATGCAGAAAAGGCCTTCGATGCAGTGCACTGGCCCTTCCTGTTTGAGACGCTACGGAGGTTCGGCTTTGGCCCTAAGTTCGTACAATGGATAAGACTCTTGTACTCTGCCCCAAAGGCACGAGTGAGGGTTAATGGAATACTGTCACGCGAATTCCACATCAACAGAGGAACACGCCAGGGGTGCCCTCTGTCCCCCCTTCTATTCACATTGACGATAGAAATACTAGCAATCCGGGTCCGACAGAATCAGGGTATTAGAGGGTTCACCTGGGGAGACTCGGAAGCTACCCAGGAAAAAATTTCACTGTACGCTGACGACGTCCTACTATTCGTGACGGAACCGGATGCCACTATCCCAGTCCTGTTCAAAGAGCTGGACGACTTCGGAGCCAGAGCGGGCCATACCATTAACTGGCATAAATCGATTCTATATGACCCACACGGCCTAGACCGGAGGGGTTGCCTACCGGAACTTCTCATCCACACCACGGAGGGATTCCAGTACCTGGGGGTGTTCATAACGCTGGACGAGTCACTTTCCCTTAATACCAACGTGGCCCGTGTCATGACTAGTGCGAAATTAGAAATGGACCGGTGGAGGCAGCTCCCGCTCACCCTACTGGGGCGCGCAGCTCTATATAAAATGGTTTTGCTGCCAAAATTTCTCTATGCACTGCAAAATGAATATTACCCGCTCCCTCCTACAATCTTGCCTAAAATCCACGCGGACCTGCGAGCCTTCTTATGGTTGGGGAAACACCCGAGAATAGCCTTAACCACACTACAACGCCACCAGTATAGTGGTGGGATCTCCCTTCCCAATCTGGAGGCGTACTATTGGGCAGAACACCTTACCCCGATAAATGAATGGTTACATGCAGCAGTAGACCACCCTACATATGCGCTGGAACGATCAAAATGGTCTCACACACACGCTCTGTACTACCTATACGGGGGCCCACGAGGGAAGCACCTCCTACCGGCCACTAGGATCACGCTGACTGCTTGGCACAGGGCAACTAAACGCATGGGATGGGACAAACGACCCACCCGACAGACGCCACTATGGCACTGTAAGTGGCTGGGTGAACTTAACAAACTGACGGGCTTCAGGCAATGGGATGCTATTGGCATTTCGACCATAGGGGATGTGATCGCTAGGGGGGACCTGAAAACATTCCACGCCTTGCAGGGGGACTTTGGCCTACATAACACCCAGTACTACAGATACACACGGCTACGACATGCCTGGAGGGCTCAGAACATCATTGTGGCAGATATCCTAGAATATGCCCCATTGGAAGGTAGGTTGCTGCAGGAGCAGATAGGGAGGGGGGCGGTCTCCCTCACGTATAGAACACTAACCAACAATACATTGGGAACCTTACAAGACTTGAGAAACAAATGGGAGGCAGACACGGGGGAGATGGAGGACCTGGACTGGGAGATGGTTCTTATGCACCCTCGTGAGGTCGCGATTAAGTCCAGACTCCGCCTCATACAGTTGAAGGTGTTGCACAGGGCCTATTACGACAGGGTGCGGCTATACAAAATGGGGAAGGTCATGGACACTGCATGCCTTAGGTGCCGCCAACCAGAGGGGAATTTCTACCACATAATTTGGGGCTGTGAGACCATACAGGAATACTGGGAGAACATATTTGGGGAATTAGAGGAGGTCCTGGGAACTACTTTACCACGGGACCCGAAACTAGCCCTGTTGGGGTTAACGACCGAAGTCGACCTGGCCCGCCCCTTGATCATCTTTCTAGGGCTAGCGCTGGTGGTAGCCAAGAGAGACATTGCCAGGCGCTGGGGAGCGGCCGAACCGCCGGACTTGGAGGAATGGAGAAGAGGGCTTGACCTCTATATGGCGGCTGAGAGAGTGACATACAAAGCCAGGGGTTGCCCAAAGAAATTCCGGAGAGTATGGACTCTGTGGCGGCGATATCACGGACTAGAGTGACCTCACGGGGGATCTGAATGGGAACTTTGTCACACTTGATGTTTTATACAGGCCTAGAAAGGGTGACGGAGGCTGGACCGGTTCAATGCCTCACTGTAGAACCCGGTTCTCATCCAGGTGGATGTGACTATATCGGCAAAGGTAGACGGACTTCGGGTGGGGGGGAGGTGGGCGGGCATGATAGGAGCTGTTTCTAGGGGTTGTTTTTTTCTTGCTTATTTGCATCAGTAACTAGCCTTGGTTAAGCAGTACTGTCGCTTTTGATCTGTGAGTAATCCTACTAAAGAAAAAAGAAAAGTTGCGGAACCAACGGAACTGGCTGAATGTTGAAGCCAACCCGTGTCCTCATGTGTCTTTCAGATGATACGCCTAGTGCAACAATAAAAAGTTATTTGAAAAAAAAAAAAAGAGTGGGTGAGGGAAGAATTCTCCAAATGCGTTCCTCTGTGTCCTACGCTCGGGTAAAGAAACACAGGTTCAGGGAAGTGAGAACGATCAGACCGCGTCGTTATACAACCCCCATTAGGTTCGTTGGGCATGTTTACCTCGTTGTCGTGTACAACATACGAATTTTACATTCATCCCCACTCGAACGGGGTGTCTCATCAAGGCTGCCGCGCTCCGTGTGCCGTGCCGGTAAATCCTCGCGTTTTTGTATTTCCTGGTCGGTTGGGGACTAGGGGGCGGAGTTACGTTTTTTTCATAGAGGCGGAAGACAGACTTAACTCTCCGCATTGTTGTTAGAGGAAAATATAAACAAACTTGCTGCATCATTACATTTCAGTATTCGGTAATATACTGTAGGTATTCAAAATTATTAACGCATCGCATTTTAGCACATGACTATTTTATACAGTGGAGCTTGGGATGCACAAATCGCAAAGGGTAGTGTAGATCCCAGCACTCCATGTTGTGTTTTTTTTAGAAAGACCTTCAGTATCACAGGTTATTATTGAAAAACATTATAGGCAAATTCTATAAAATAGGTCACCTTTTGTATCTGAGTGCACTTGTCTTCATAGGACAGTGAAAACTCATATTTACATCACTCCATAAGAAATGTTAAATGCAATCCACTTCCAGATTGAAAAAGATTATCTCAACCTGGTATCCATATCATAATGAACATAGGATTAACAATTATTATGCATACCAGAGTGCACAAATCACACAGGATAGTGTAGACTCCAACATTCCATGTGGCAAAAAGGAGACATACAGTTAGAACGCACAGTCACACATGTATGAAAACATTACCCTAAAGGATGGCCAACTGGGCAAAACTATTTTCTGACTCGTTAAGGCCCTCTACTACGGAATTAAAGGTGTAGATCCATTTGAGCTCTCTGATGTTAAGGATATTAGATAGATCACCTCCCCTGGGGCCCAATGTGATGTGTTCCAAAACTACCCACTTGAGTGAGTCTGGTGAGTGATTATGTGTAGTACAGTGTTCAACCAGGGGTGCCCCGGGTCCCTTGCATCTAATCCTGCTACAGTGTGAAAGGAACCTTGCCTTCACCCGTTGCTGAGTCTGGCCGATATAGATGAGGTCGCATGGACAGACAATCCCATAAATTACATTTTTGGTGTTGCAATTTGTGTGTTGACTAAGCATATGTCGATGATTTTTAAAGACAAATTCCTTGGATTGAATGGTAGACGGGCAAGCTTTGCACTTCCCGCATCTGTAATGTCCCACTACTCGAGGTTGGTTCCAACATGAGGTTATAGTGGGTTCAGGTGGACATTCTAGGAAAGACGAAACCACATGATCTTTGACATTTCGTGCCTTCCTGAAGGCATGCATCGGCACATTCATTATATCTAGATCCTTTGCAATTAGGTTCCAGTGTTTGTTTATAACCTTTTTGATGGAATGGCTCTTGGTTGACAAAGTAGTGACGCAAATCATACGTTCTTCCAATGAACAGTTGCGTACTGTCGGTTCCAGAAGTATTTCACGGTGACAGAACCATGCTCTTTTTCTTGAGCGTTTAACAAGTCGTTTGGGGTAGCCTCTCTCTATTAAGCGTGACATCAGGATCTCGGATTGTAGCATGTAATCTTCCTTCTTACTGCAGTTCCTACGTACACGGAGGAACTGCCCATAGGGTAAATTGCCCCGGAGACTCCTGGGGTGGTGGCTGGAGTACTGTAATAATGAATTCCGTTCTGCAGGTTTTCTGAATAGGGTGGTATGTAGAGTGCTTTCTTCAGCCACTATCGTAATGTCCAAGAAGTCAATCTTCTTATTGCTCGATTGCTTCGTAAATTGGATATCTGTAGACCGTGAGTTCAACCATTGGTGGAAAAGTTCAAGTTCATTGTTATTACCCTTCCAGATGAGCAGCACATCATCAATGTACCGTACCCAAAGCTGTATATGATGATGAAATGGATTTTGATCACAGATCACAAAGGTCTTTTCATAAAAGGCCATAAACAATATGGCCAGGTCTGGGGCAAAGGCTGCCCCCATTGCCACCCCCTTCGTTTGTAAATAGAACACATTTTGAAACATGAAATAGTTCCTCATCATGGCAATCTTGAGTAACAGTAGTATGAATGTGGTTGGTACTTGTACTGGAGCCTCGCGACTGTCAAGAGCTTCGGTGACCACCATCAACGCCTCCTCCTGTGGTATGCTTGTGTATAATGACACCATGTCGCATGTGACCAATAGTTCTTCGTCTGGGTTAAAAGGTTTTCCGTCAACCAAAGTGATCGTCTGGGTGGTGTCCCTCAAATAGGTGGAAGTAGACTCGGCTAGTGGTTTCAAGAAAAAGTCTATATACCGGCACAAGGGCTCAAGGATAGAACCACACCCGGACACGATGGGTCGTCCCGGGGGGTTATGTAAGTCTTTGTGCACCTTGGGTAGGGTATATATTGTGGGTATTCGTGGGTGGCTCTGATTGAGATAGCGATATTCCTGATCCGAGAGGAAACCCTGTTGGACCCCTTCTTGCGTCACCCGTTGGATTTCAGTGGCTAAGTCACGTGTAGGGTCGGATGGCAGTTTTCTGTAACTTATTCCATCATTCAATTGGCACAAGATCTCTTCTTTGTATTTAGATACATCTTGGATGATGATGGCCCCGCCCTTGTCTGCTGGTTTCACAACCACTTTGGGATTGGCTTTGAGGGTCATCAGTGCTGTCCTTTCGCTTTTGCGGATATTGTATCTCACATAGGACTTCTCTCTCAAAATCTTCTTGACCTCTTCAGTAATGATACTTTCATAGGCCAGTATGCGATGGCTCATTTTGTTAGACTGGGGTACGAAAGTGGATGGTACTCTGAGACCGGTAACTGATGTATTCATCGTTGGTGGTCTGTTTTTAAAGAAGAAACGTAGTCTTATTTTTCTAAAAAAATTTGAGAGTTCCATTAATGTATTGAAGCTGTTAGGGGGGGTTGTAGGGACAAAAGACAAACCCTTGCTCAGTACCCGGTGTTCATCCTCACTTAGTTCATGAGAGGACAAATTGATGATAGGTGTATCCGGTGCTCTCACCACCTGTAATTCTTGCGTCTGGTCGAGCGTTCTCCATGTTCTTCCGGCTGGAATCTGACTTGTTTCGTGCCGCGGCCTCTGCCACCGTCGTTGTCCCACTGCATCTGAGGGCCTTGTTGCCCCCGTCCTGTCCCCCGGTTCCAGTTGTTGCCTCGTCCGCGAGGCGGTCTCCATGTTCCTCTCTCTAAAAAAGAATTTGGTTGATACTGGGGATGGTAATTGTCCTGGTATCCGTAGGAATTGCTGGGACCTGCTTGTTCTGAGTCTTCTCCGGAACTGTAGGAGGAATCAGAGAATGTAGTGAAACGTCCCCTGGATCTGCCACCTCTGTAGCCTCGATTAGTAAATCGTCCTTGTTGGTCCTGTCGGAAGTAATCTTCAGATAGATAGGGATACGTTTTTTTCTTATCATAAAATTTTAGATCACGAGCTAATTTGTCAAGCTTCTTCTTGATGTTAGAGGTCTCAAAGTCTTGTAGAGTCTCAACCAGTTTGGATAACGCCTCTTTAGAGTTGGTAAGTGTGCTATCACCTGAAATACTTGTCTTCAGTTCGGCTATTTGTTTGGTAAGTATAGCCACCTGTTCTGCTGCAGTCTCTACCCCCAACACCATCCAATGTCTAGAACAGTTATTTGCAACAAAGCTGAATCCTTCTCGAAATTTTGGAATATCCACAAAAATGGCTGGTTCTACTCTGACTTGTAAACCTGTAGGTATGATATTGTTCTGAAGGCACTGTGCAAGAAAGTGACCATGCAGTTTTGTGCGAATTAGCTTTTTTTCTAATCTTTCTAACTGAGAAATTTTATCATTTAGAGTGATGTCTATGATAGGTGTACTAGCTGATAAAAAGTTATTCGCTGGATCATGTAACAATTGATCAATATAATCTTCTGTGTATGAAAGTATCTCCTTATCTCCCATATTGGTGAGTCATAGATTTAATTCCAAACAAAATTGTCTTAACAAAGTATTTATTCTAGAGAACACGGAAAACCTCCTGGAAGGGAGGTAGCGTAACCTCACAGGCATGCGCCTGTACAAACTACGTTATAACAAACAGGGTTATACCCAATGCAGTCAATAGGGACCTGGGTAGCAAATGGAAAGAAGGGAAGGGGTCCCGAGACCGAAAAGAAATTACAAATTTAAGGCATTTATATACATAAATTCAAAAACAACGTTTTTTGATGCAAAAAAGATTTTACTTCAAGATTGCATACATCCTAATTAATAGGTACAGTGTTCATTATACATTTGCTTTATATACCGTGTACGTGCCCACATTCACAACGGGGAGGGGGTGACGTGAGGGAAAGTGTAGGGGGTAGGATATGGTTAAGCTGATTCATTCAGTGACAAGTCTTATTCAATCTATTAAGACAGTATACATGTGGTCCCTTGGCATCAGGGCCACATTTGTAGGCTCCGCGAGAGTCCAAAATTATAAATATCAAAAAAGGCCTAACTCTGTTATAGCCGTGAGTGACTGAATGGGGACCGGAGCTGGTCTTTGGTTACGTAGCGGTCTACGTTTCGACCCAAAATCAGTAGGAGTCTTTTCCTTACGGAAGGGTCTTCATCAGGACAAGCACTGTTGTGGGTGGGCAAACTCCTGGGGAACAATTAAAAAAACGAATTAGAGACACACCATTCCTGTATTTAAATTCATAGGATGGTGATACATGATTATCAGTGAAAAGAAGAGAGCCGTGTTATCTTGCTACGTTAGAATCTCATACGTAGGAATAAATAAAAAGACTAACGCTCACCTTTCGCAAGGGGCGATAGGAGTAGACTCAAAAGGTGGATAATCTTAGTCCAAGTTGATGGTTGGTAACTCTAAATGTTAGAGAGAAGAGACTAGTATTGGAAGGGGATCAGTTAGTACATTAGAGTTTATACAGAAGGTCTAAATCATTAAAAAAAACTATGAAGGTAGTCAGCAAGCCATCTGCGCTAAGGAGTATGTTATCACAAAAAGGCGCGGAATTCCAAAAAGATGCAAGAGTCATTAGGCACCTATGTAGTTATTACCTGTCAGCCTAAATAGGGTGATGTATCGGTCGGAGATTGTAGTGTTCCTCGATGGTTGATCAGGGTTTTCAACCTATACAGCAGAGAAATGGAATACCTATTTACAGACTAACCCCCACATGCATCAAGCATTTGTGGAGTCGCAAACGGTGCAATTCCTTAAAATCGGCCGTTTGCGATTCCAAAAATGCTTTTTGGAATGCATCAAGCATTTTTTGAAATCGCAACATTTTTGCGATTTCCAAAAATGCGATTGCTTTTAGGAAATCGCAAATTTGCGATTTCCTAAAAGCAATGCATGAATACTTTTGAAATTGCGAATTCGCAATTAGAGGGACAAATTTACCGAGTAGTTGAACTACTCGGTAAATTTTCAAAAAGTGTAATTAACACTGAAAACGCATTTTAAAAGCATTCATGTTATGGACACACATGTCCTTAGGACATGTGTGTGTGCAACATGATGCGAAAAATACATTTCAGGGGTGCAGGGGGGGTTCATTTGAACCCCCCTCACCACCCTTGAAATGCAATCAGGATTTGCGATTTTGAAATTGCGAATTCGCAATTCCCATTCATTCCTATGGGCCTTTTGGCCCATAGGAATGAATGGGAATTGCGAATTCGCAATTTCAAAATCGCATTTTCTATGCGATTCGGTAGAAATTGCGATTTCTACCGAATTGCATAAATATTTAAAAAATAATCATGCATAGGCTTTTGCGAATTCTAAATTGCGATTCGCTTTTTATCGCAATTTAGAAGTCGCAAAAGCCGAGATTGATGCATGTGGGCCTATATACCATATATAAAACCAAATTGAGGTCTCTCAAAGAGATATTCACTTCAAAGTGGGCTTACCACTGTCGACAAATTCTTAAGGATAAAATTAGATGGATTCTGTGTGCATTGCGCAGTGAATTTTATTCAGGCGTATTCATTCCATTTCGGGCACCTACAATTATCCTGGGTAACCTATATGCAAAAAAAGGGGTTCGTAAGTGGAACTAGTATTGGTAATGCATGGATTTAGGTTTCTTAAGATATCCATATATACACACAAAACATTGTCTTTATCAGTAACGGCAGCAGGAGATTATCTATAAATCACTAGACTTGTTAGTCTCACCACTTCATAGAAGAACATATGGGGAAATTCACCTATTTAGGCAAGCGGCACGAAATCTAGCCTGAAAAGACAAAGGTTGTCCCAAATCGTAAAGGTCACTAAAACACTTCTCAAGTGTTTTCTCATTCATACACAGTCAAAGAATAAGTACCATTACCGGGATAGAGGGATCTAGGTATAGTCCTCACCACTTCTCACGGGCGGGTGCCATCTCACCTAAAAGGGGGGGGTTAAATATACGGTAGTCTAAGTACTGTGTGAGCCAGGGAGCAATTTATGACCACTACAAACAGTCACTTAAATTCAGATTCTCCTACCTCAACCGCCGAGTTATCAAGAGTGGGTGAGGGAAGAATTCTCCAAATGCGTTCCTCTGTGTCCTACGCTCGGGTAAAGAAACACAGGTTCAGGGAAGTGAGAACGATCAGACTGCGTCGTTCTACAACCCCCATTAGGTTCGTTGGGCATGTTTACCTCGTTGTCGTGTACAACATACGAATTTTGCATTCATCCCCACTCAAACGGGGTGTCTCATCAAGGCTGCCGCGCTCCGTGTGCCGTGCCGGTAAATCCTTGCGTTTTTGTATTTCCTGGTCGGTTGGGGACTAGGGGGCGGAGTTACGTTTTTTTCATAGAGGCGGAAGACAGACTTAACTCTCCGCATTGTTGTTAGAGGAAAATATAAACAAACTTGCTGCATCATTAGATTTCAGTATTCGGTAATATTATTAACGCATCGCATTTTAGCACATGACTATTTTATACAGTGGAGCTTGGGATGCACAAATCGCAAAGGGTAGTGTAGATCCCAGCACTCCATGTTGTGTTTTTTTTAGAAAGACCTTCAGTATCACAGGTTATTATTGAAAAACATTATAGGCAAATTCTATAAAATAGGTCACCTTTTGCATCTGAGTGCACTTGTCTTCATAGGACAGTGAAAACTCATATTTACATCACTCCATAAGAAATGTTAAATGCAATCCACTTCCAGATTGAAAAAGATTATCTCAACCTGGTATCCATATCATAATGAACATAGGATTAACAATTATTATGCATACCAGAGTGCACAAATCACACAGGATAGTG
This sequence comes from Lissotriton vulgaris, assembly GCF_964263255.1. NCBI lineage: Eukaryota > Metazoa > Chordata > Amphibia > Caudata > Salamandridae > Lissotriton > Lissotriton vulgaris. The sequence continues at coordinate 1,394,527,200 of NC_141691.1, forward strand.
TAGACTCCAACATTCCATGTGGCAAAAAGGAGACATACAGTTAGAACGCACAGTCACACATGTATGAAAACATTACCCTAAAGGATGGCCAACTGGGCAAAACTATTTTCTGACTCGTTAAGGCCCTCTACTACGGAATTAAAGGTGTAGATCCATTTGAGCTCTCTGATGTTAAGGATACTAGATAGATCACCTCCCCTGGGGCCCAATGTGATGTGTTCCAAAACTACCCACTTGAGTGAGTCTGGTGAGTGATTATGTGTAGTACAGTGTTCAACCAGGGTGCCCCGGGTACCTTGCATCTAATCCTGCTACAGTGTGAAAGGAACCTTGCCTTCACCCGTTGCTGAGTCTGGCCGATATCGATGAGGTCGCGTGGACAGACAATCCCATAAATTACATTTTTGGTGTTGCAATTCGTGTGTTGACTAAGCATATGTCGATGATTTTTAAAGACAAATTCCTTGGATTGAATGGTAGACGGGCAAGCTTTGCACTTCCCGCATCTGTAATGTCCCACTACTCGAGGTTGGTTCCAACATGAGGTTATAGTGGGTTCAGGTGGACATTCTAGGAAAGACGAAACCACATGATCTTTGACATTTCGTGCCTTCCTGAAGGCTTGCATCGGCACATTCATTATATCTAGATCCTTTGCAATTAGGTTCCAGTGTTTGTTTATAACCTTTTTGATGGAATGGCTCTTGGTTGAAAAAGTAGTGACGCAAATCATACGTTCTTCCAATGAACAGTTGCGTACTGTCGGTTCCAGAAGTATTTCACGGTGACAGAACCATGCTCTTTTTCTTGAGCGTTTAACAAGTCGTTTGGGGTAGCCTCTCTCTATTAAGCGTGACATCAGGATCTCGGATTGTAGCATGTAATCTTCCTTCTTACTGCAGTTCCTAAGTACACGGAGGAACTGCCCATAGGGTAAATTGTCCCGGAGATTCCTGGGGTGGTGGCTGGAGTACTGTAATAATGAATTCCGTTCTGCAGGTTTTCTGAATAGGGTGGTATGTAGAGTGCCTTCTTCAGCCACTATCGTAATGTCCAAGAAGTCAATCTTCTTATTGCTCGATTGCTTCGTAAATTGGATATCTGTAGACCGTGAGTTCAACCATTGGTGGAAAAGTTCAAGTTCATTGTTATTACCCTTCCAGATGAGCAGCACATCATCAATGTACCGTACCCAAAGCTGGATATGATGCTTGAATCCTGATGGAGCAGTGAGAAAGGGACTCATGTCTGAGTATACCCTGCCACACCTATAGTGGCCAAAATCGATTTACAAAAGGGGGTGGTGATGAACAGAGTGTCTGAATTGAGCAGACCACTCTTACCCAGTCCAAAGATCAGGGCTTGATCCATCACCGTTATTTATCTCACTGCCCCATCCCAGCTCAGAATCTGGCTATATGCAAATCAGTCTGTCCCTGGCCCAGTGCATCATGGGAACAGGGCAGACTAAACTACCAAGCCAATTCTTTACCAGAAAGGAGACAAGCTACCGGGGACCGGTTTCTGGCATTTCAGCCTCTTCGGCCCGGCTTGCTTGAATCCTGATGGAGCAGTGAGAAAGGGACTCATGTCTGAGTATACCCTGCCACACCTATAGTGGCCAAAATCGATTTACAAAAGGGGGTGGTGATGAACAGAGTGTCTGAATTGAGCAGACCACTCTTACCCAGTCCAAAGATCAGGGCTTGATCCATCACCGTTATTTATCTCACTGCCCCATCCCAGCTCAGAATCTGGCTATATGCAAATCAGCACCCCTTGTTGTAAATATTTTTGTCCACCCTAAGCGTGGAAGGGTATACTCAGATGTGAGTCCCTTGCTCATTGCACCATCAGGATTCAAGCAAGCCGGGCCGAAGAGGCTGAAATGCCAGAAACCGGTCCCCGGTAGCTTGTTTCCTTCCCAGTGTAAGAATTGGCTTTTGTAGTTTGGTTTGCCCTGTTCCCATCATGCACTGGGACAGGAACAGACTAATTTGCATACAGCCAGGTTCTGAAACTGGGATGGTGCAGTGAGCTAAAAAACGGTGTTGGATCTAGCCCTGATCTCTTGACTGGGTGAGAGTATTCTGTTTAATTCAGAGACTCTGTCCCTCACCACCCCTTGTTGTAAATATTTTTGTCCACCCTAAGCGTGGAAGGGTATACTCAGATGTGAGTCCCTTGCTCATTGCACCATCAGGATTCAAGCAAGCCGGGCCGAAGAGGCTGAAATGCCAGAAACCGGTCCCCGGTAGCTTGTTTCCTTCCCAGTGTAAGAATTGGCTTTTGTAGTTTGGTTTGCCCTGTTCCCATCATGCACTGGGACAGGAACAGACTAATTTGCATACAGCCAGGTTCTGAAACTGGGATGGTGCAGTGAGCTAAAAAACGGTGTTGGATCTAGCCCTGATCTCTTGACTGGGTGAGAGTATTCTGTTTAATTCAGAGACTCTGTCCCTCACCACCCCTTGTTGTAAATATTTTTGTCCACCCTAAGCGTGGAAGGGTATACTCAGATGTGAGTCCCTTGCTCATTGCACCATCAGGATTCAAGCAAGCCGGGCCGAAGAGGCTGAAATGCCAGAAACCGGTCCCCGGTAGCTTGTTTCCTTCCCAGTGTAAGAATTGGCTTTTGTAGTTTGGTTTGCCCTGTTCCCATCATGCACTGGGACAGGAACAGACTAATTTGCATACAGCCAGGTTCTGAAACTGGGATGGTGCAGTGAGCTAAAAAACGGTGTTGGATCTAGCCCTGATCTCTTGACTGGGTGAGAGTATTCTGTTTAATTCAGAGACTCTGTCCCTCACCACCCCTTGTTGTAAATATTTTTGTCCACCCTAAGCGTGGAAGGGTATACTCAGATGTGAGTCCCTTGCTCATTGCACCATCAGGATTCAAGCAAGCCGGGCCGAAGAGGCTGAAATGCCAGAAACCGGTCCCCGGTAGCTTGTTTCCTTCCCAGTGTAAGAATTGGCTTTTGTAGTTTGGTTTGCCCTGTTCCCATCATGCACTGGGACAGGAACAGACTAATTTGCATACAGCCAGGTTCTGAAACTGGGATGGTGCAGTGAGCTAAAAAACGGTGTTGGATCTAGCCCTGATCTCTTGACTGGGTGAGAGTATTCTGTTTAATTCAGAGACTCTGTCCCTCACCACCCCTTGTTGTAAATATTTTTGTCCACCCTAAGCGTGGAAGGGTATACTCAGATGTGAGTCCCTTGCTCATTGCACCATCAGGATTCAAGCAAGCCGGGCCGAAGAGGCTGAAATGCCAGAAACCGGTCCCCGGTAGCTTGTTTCCTTCCCAGTGTAAGAATTGGCTTTTGTAGTTTGGTTTGCCCTGTTCCCATCATGCACTGGGACAGGAACAGACTAATTTGCATACAGCCAGGTTCTGAAACTGGGATGGTGCAGTGAGCTAAAAAACGGTGTTGGATCTAGCCCTGATCTCTTGACTGGGTGAGAGTATTCTGTTTAATTCAGAGACTCTGTCCCTCACCACCCCTTGTTGTAAATATTTTTGTCCACCCTAAGCGTGGAAGGGTATACTCAGATGTGAGTCCCTTGCTCATTGCACCATCAGGATTCAAGCAAGCCGGGCCGAAGAGGCTGAAATGCCAGAAACCGGTCCCCGGTAGCTTGTTTCCTTCCCAGTGTAAGAATTGGCTTTTGTAGTTTGGTTTGCCCTGTTCCCATCATGCACTGGGACAGGAACAGACTAATTTGCATACAGCCAGGTTCTGAAACTGGGATGGTGCAGTGAGCTAAAAAACGGTGTTGGATCTAGCCCTGATCTCTTGACTGGGTGAGAGTATTCTGTTTAATTCAGAGACTCTGTCCCTCACCACCCCTTGTTGTAAATATTTTTGTCCACCCTAAGCGTGGAAGGGTATACTCAGATGTGAGTCCCTTGCTCATTGCACCATCAGGATTCAAGCAAGCCGGGCCGAAGAGGCTGAAATGCCAGAAACCGGTCCCCGGTAGCTTGTTTCCTTCCCAGTGTAAGAATTGGCTTTTGTAGTTTGGTTTGCCCTGTTCCCATCATGCACTGGGACAGGAACAGACTAATTTGCATACAGCCAGGTTCTGAAACTGGGATGGTGCAGTGAGCTAAAAAACGGTGTTGGATCTAGCCCTGATCTCTTGACTGGGTGAGAGTATTCTGTTTAATTCAGAGACTCTGTCCCTCACCACCCCTTGTTGTAAATATTTTTGTCCACCCTAAGCGTGGAAGGGTATACTCAGATGTGAGTCCCTTGCTCATTGCACCATCAGGATTCAAGCAAGCCGGGCCGAAGAGGCTGAAATGCCAGAAACCGGTCCCCGGTAGCTTGTTTCCTTCCCAGTGTAAGAATTGGCTTTTGTAGTTTGGTTTGCCCTGTTCCCATCATGCACTGGGACAGGAACAGACTAATTTGCATACAGCCAGGTTCTGAAACTGGGATGGTGCAGTGAGCTAAAAAACGGTGTTGGATCTAGCCCTGATCTCTTGACTGGGTGAGAGTATTCTGTTTAATTCAGAGACTCTGTCCCTCACCACCCCTTGTTGTAAATACCCCTCCCAACTCGTCACAGGGCGTGGTGAGACCCACCCTGTGAGGCTGTGACGAGTTGGGATCGTCTGCGCAGACTCTGTGTCTGACGTCTTCCCGCCGCGATTTCAGTAGGAGAAGTAGCACTAGCAGCCATTTTCTAGACCGAGTGACGACGGACTGTCTCACGCTAGCCGACGACGAGGTCAAGGTCGGAGCGGGGAGCCTGAAGGAAAGCAGTCGACTCTTGTGCCCTGCAGCAGCCTAGCCATCCGTTTGGCGTTTTGGTTGCAGGCAGGCTGGGCAGACCGGTCACCGGAGTAGAGAGCAGTGAGCTGTGTGAACTCGGGCAAGTAGGGCCCCACAGGCGGGAAGTTTTCATTTCTAATGCCGCGGCGCTCTCCTCCCCTTGTCATGATTCAGGGGTAGGAGTGTTTCCATTGTTCCCACAAGACATCACTGACTTGAGGCCGGCTCTGTCGTCTGATTCTAAAACAAGCCATCCCCGGCTCCATAAATGGCCGTGTTCTGCCAGCAGCGGCATCTCCTGGTATGTGCGCGCCCCCGGGGGCCATGCCCGGCGCATACTGTCTGAGAGGAGCCCGCTGCCAGGTGCAGGCAGGCAGTGACTGACTGCCATTAAATATTTATGCAGTTTTATATAGCGCCAACTCGACCCGAATGCATCAAAGCGCTTTACACGAGCACCAGTTACATTACTGAAGAACACCGCCATTTGGCACGAGGAGATTAAGTGATCTGCCCAGAATTACAGGGTGTTTAGTGACGCCGAGACTCGAACCTGTTTACCTAGTTCCGAAATCGGAGGCTCAGGCCACAACGCCACATCCTCCCTGCATCCCCAACGGCCTTCAAGCTTGACTCGGACTCCTAAAGGTGAATAAATGCACGTGTAACCTTTGTGTTAGTCCAAAAGAGTTCACTTCACAGAACCATTGTGAAATGTGAGACGGATTAAGTGAAGTGAACCAGGGCTGCTCCCCCTTTCAACAAGATCTAGTCTGCACGCGTTAACATAGCACTCTGCTGTGTTGAAAGCCGGCTCTCCCTTCTAAGTTAAGCAAGGGCAGGTGGTCGAGTGGCTAAATGCTTCACCTTACACCCTGCAGACCTAGGTTGTGATCCCGGCTATGGCACTAGACTAACCATCCTGTGATTCTGTGCAAGTCGTTTCTTCTCTCGAAATGTAAAAATAAGAAAAGTGTGCTCTCTTGTGTTCATGACCGATCACCTTGTCTATTTAACCTTTCCACTGTCTGTGGTCGAAAGCAGGCCTTTGTTACTAAGCACAGTTTATGGTAGAAAACTCTGCATGTGGATATTTTAAATAAAGTCCCGCCAGGACCTCAAACATGTAAACATGATCCTGGTGGGCAGAGCCGTCTAAGGGGGAGATGTCATTATTCCCCAGCCACACCCCACTCCCCCCCCCCCACACACACACACACACACCATTTCAAGGCCACACGCTCCTCCTAACACATTAATTTATAGGTTGGAAAGCAAGCGTGCTGCATTTTGTTTTAATGAAAAAGGCATTTATCATGGTAATCTCTTCACTTCCACTCTCTGCATACAGCCGGGAGCGCTTAGAAACAGGCTGATCAGCGCTGCGAAGAATTAGATACAATTTGAAGATGTTCCTTTAGTCCCCTGCGGCTTCGAGAGGCCCTGGCCTGTGCCCCACTTTTCCACCTCACACATCGGCTGCCTTCGGTTCTTTACATTCCAGCTCGCTGAGCCACCCCTGACAGCAGGTGAAAATTGCAAAAAACACAGTTGATGGACATAATGTAGATCATTGACATAAATGCACCCCAGTACAAGGATCTGGGCCTAAATCCAACGTTTTTTGCACTCCACACCACCCTGGGTTAGACACTGGCTATATGCAAATCAGCTCTGACCCTGTGCCTCATGGGAACAGTCCAGTCCGAACTACCAAGCCATGTCTTTCCCAGACCAGAATCAAGCATCCAAGGACCGGTTTCAGGCTATCAGCCTTCATCAGCCTGGATAGCTTGACTCCAGTGGTGTGGAGAGCCTGGGACTCACGTCTGAGTATACCCAGCACACTCGGGTGAAAAGTGTGCAGGGCAGGTCTGTATCTTTAAATGGCGGGTTCATTGCTTCTCGCTTCCAGGCCGGACCGGCCAGGACCGTGTCTTGGACGCGAGACAGGAATTGTAATGCCTTTGTCCGATTTTAACTGGACGTTCATACCAGGGAGACACAGCTCAGGGGCAGAACAGATTAACACTGATCCACCATAATATGCACATACAGTCATCCAACAGTCTCTTTAACTATGTATTCCTCTTAACAGCCATCAGCGCATCCATTGACAACCACCTGTGTTTGCATGTTGCCATTTGTGTATTGTCTCACTGCATATCTCTCTATATTTTGTCTGTATATGCTTCTGGGTATGCTTATAGTGCAACATGAATGTGTTTGCTGTTTATGTATCTAAACAACAACAAAGACATTACACACAAGCATTGGCATAGCCAATAGGTCTCACCTTTGGGACTTTAAAGTGTTTAGTTATCCAGCACAATATCCCTGGTATCAACTGTTGCATGGCTAAACACTTATATATGGTCCCAAAGGCGAGACCTCTTGGCTATGCCATTGCTTGTTCTTAATTATTATTTAGTAGAAATGTAGTGAAACGTGAGAAATATAATGCATACTTGATTTTATACACTGTTAAAAGGAAAGCATTTTTAATGAGGCGCCTGAAAAACCACCACCTCGGCTGCTGCTGAATAATTCTCTGACACGTTGTAAAAGCTTTCTAATAACCTGTTTTGGATCTGGTTCGTGAGGTACAGGGCACGTGTAAGCGTTAATGCATCTGACAGGCCAGGCCTCTCTTGGGGCCTTGTTGGTGCAGTCTGGGTTGTAATTAATGTGGCCGAGTATATTGCTGTAGGTTTAACTTTATCCTAGATACTGTGATTGTCAATTACAGTACCATCCCTTCTTCCAACTAAACTACACTCATAAAGGCCCACTAGTCTCCAAAATACAAGTGGCAGGGCATGTGCTGGGTGTATTAAAAGATTAGATAGATGAGTTTGACATTATTTAAGGTGTTGTGCTTGTGCCTCATTCCAGTTCCTGTTGAAAGAGTTGGATGGTCTCTGTCTAAACGTACATAAGGTGGATTTCTGGAAGCATGCTGATGGGCATGTATGTGCGTCTCATGCCACCTTCACAAATGCCAAATTGTGCATTTTTAAAAGAAGTCGCAAATTACCACCAAATACAAGTTGGTGGTAATTTGTGATTTCTTAACCTAAATTCACAATTCCAAAATGCTACATACATAGCTTTTAAGGAATCGCAAAATTGTGATTCCTTAAATGCTAAAGAAAAATAAGGAATCGCTAATTTTTGTGATTCCTTATTTTGCGAATTGTTGTTGCATGCAAAAAGACAGTTTGCGATTCGCAAACGCCGGAATTCGGCAAATTCCGGCCTTTGCGAATCGCAAACGGCTTTATACATCTAGGCCATGATTGTTAACTTAGTGAAACTGTTCATTTTGTGATAGGTTTATGTTAATGGAAAGCACGATAGGGAAGAAGCTACTACTGAAAATTATTCAGACAGCTTTAAAGCAGTATTGAATGTGATGACGTGGAAATTGTTGAATATACTTTAGCATGTCTGTTTACATTTCTACACCTAAATGCACGCAATTGAGATTTTGACACTAAGGCTGGTGAGGTGACTGCAGTACACTGATGTAATTAAACCTAAAAAGGCCCCATGCAAGGTGCATTAAACATGCAATAACCCCCAGGATATTCTGTTTTCAACTGTTTTTTCACCCTCTGAGTATATACAGGACTGTAGGTTTCAATTGTGGTGCAGGTCCACCATGTCTCAGGAGAAGTGCCACAGAGCACTACTCCGTGACTGCCTATATTATTTCATATGCTTCCACCACAGACCCCAACGTCAATGTACATGAAACCTATAAGAATGCATTTCACCCTATATTATTGAGAAACCTACACACCGCAGTCCATGTGGCGTTGGGGCATCTGGCTTTGATGCAAATGTGAAATTAACAGCTGCTTTCAAATTGTTCAAGCTGTTCAATGGTTTCTGCTGTGTATCCAGTGGACACTATTCTCAAAGCTTACGTCCTTTTTACCTTTTCACAGGCACCAGGGAGGAAATCAGCAGATAGTTTAACAGGCAGCGGACAGTAAACCAGCAGAAAGCTTTTCAACAGGCACCAAAGAAAATCAACAGATAGCTTGACAAGCACCAGGGAGGAAATCAACAGATAGTTCGACAAGCACCAGGCAGAGGAAATCAATAGATAGTTTATCAAAGAAACTACAGGCAGCAGAGAGGAAACCAGCAGAAAGCTTTTCAACAGGTACCAGAGAAAATCAACAGATAGCTTGACAAGCACCAGGGAGGAAATCAACAGATAGTTCGACAAGCACCTGGCAGAGGAAATCAACAGATAGTTTATCAAAGAAACTACAGGCAGCAGAGAGGAAACCAGCAGAAAGCTTTTCAAGGTACCAGAGAAAATCAACAGATAGCTTGACAAGCACCAGGGAGGAAATCAACAGATAGTTCGACAAGCACCTGGCAGAGGAAATCAACAGATAGTTTATCAAAGAAACTACAGGCAGCAGAGAGGAAACCAGCAGAAAGCTTTTCAACAGGTACCAGAGAAAATCAACAGATAGTTTATCAAAAGAAACTACAGGCAGCAGAGAGGAAACCGGCAGAAAGGTTTTCTACGGGCACCAAAGGGAAATCAAGAGATAGTTTGATAAGCACAAGGAAAGTGGGTGACCTCTGTTAGGTGATACATCTATAATCTAGTTTAGGCTTTCTTTGAACTGTTCATTTTATTGTTTGTCAAAATGAACACAGTTGACAGTTTACTCACAAAACCATTTTTGGGAATGACACAGGAAGATAAACTTCGGGTGAAAGGACTTGGACCTGATAAACCTGAAATAAACATTGAACAGTCTACAAAAGACCGGGGTAAGGGTTACACACGTAGATTTACATGGAGCTGGTTTGATAAAATGGAGTGATTAACTGCCAGCTCTTCTAAGAATGCCTTGTTCTGTTTCCCCTGCTTGCTCTTTGGGGGTGAAGTTAGCTGGACTAAAACAGGAGTTACTGACCTTAAACATCTGGCAGAAAAAATAAAGAGGCATGATTCCAGTGAAGCCCACTTGACCAATGTATTAAAGTTGTCTTTGTTTGGAAAATCAAATATTGCACTACAGTTAAATGAAGCCTACCGCAAGGGGGTAATCAAACACAATGAGTAGGTTGATAAGAACCGTTATATATTATCCAAACTGATTGACCGTGTAAAATTTTGTGGAGCTTTTGAATTGGCATTGCGCGGCCACGATGAAACTGAACATTCCCAAAATCCTGGCGTCTTCAAAGGGCTGGTTGATTTTGTGTCCAGTATAGACAGTGCAATGGAAGCGCACTTAAAAAGTGCAACTGTATTTAAAGGCACTTCCAAGACAATCCAGAATGAGGTGCTTGACTGTATGCTGGAGGTAACAAAAGAAACTATTGTACAGCAAATAAGAAGCACTGATTACGTAGCTATCCAGGCCAATGATACAACTGATGTCTCTACCAAGACGCAGTCAGTACTTGTTTTCCGCTACATTGATGGCAATTCCAAGGTAGTAGAAAGATTTTGGTGCTTTTTGAATCTTAAAGATTCAACTGCAGATACAATTTCAGCATCTATTCTTAATGAACTTGAACATATTTTCCCAGAGCACAGTGGTAAAGAGAAGCTAATTGCTCAGAGCTATGATGGTGCCAGTGTCATGCGTGGTGCCTCTGGTGGGGTTCAAAAAAAGATCAGAGACATCTATCCAAATGCGCACTATGTCCATTGCTATGCCCACCAACTAAATCTAATCATGTAACAGGCTGCTTCAAAAATAACCAGATGCAGAATTTTCTTTAAAGAGTTGGGTGGTATTACTGCTTTTTTTTCCCGTTCGCCAAAATGGACTGAAGTGCTTCAACAGATAGTGGCAAAAAGAATACCGAGAGGGTCTGCAACTCGCTGGAACTTCAACATCCGAGCTGTCAATATAATTCACGAACACAGGGGTGACCTTTTAGAATGCATGAAATCTATTACAGAAGACCATACATTTGATTCCACTTCTGTGTGTGAAGCTAAGGGCTTTACCAGGACTCTGGAAGACAGGGAGTTTCTATTTTTTCTTTATTTGTTCCACGATATAATGCCACACGTCAATATGTTGTATGAGCAATTACAAAAACGAGACATTGATACTGTATCTGCCCAAAAACACATTTCAGCCTTTATGATCAGCATCAACAAAGTACGAGAATCCATTGATAATTTAGACTCTGAATTGCCAGATGATTCTCGATTTACAAACCGCAAACTACAGATAAACACCTTGAATCAGGAAGGAAAGGAAGTATGCGACATTATTGTGGTGCATGCCAAGGAGCGCTTTGCATTTACAAGGCATCTAGTCAGTGCAACACTACTGGATAGTGGCCTGTTTCAAAAACATAGCAAAAATGTTCCTACTGCAGCACTTAATGAAACAGTGGAAGCATATCCAATGCTAATTAAGTCACGATTGCGCACTGAACTATCAATCCTGTATGGAAGACAGGACTTTCAGCAGGCTACCGGTGGTGCCATGGCTTTATATATATTCTTATGTCAAAACAACTTGCATACTTCTTTTTGTGAGACTCTTAAATTGCTGAGAATTGTCATTACGACACCTATGACAACATCTGAGGCTGAAAGATGCTTTTCCACACTGAAAAGGATAAAAAAAATTTTAAGGAACACAATGACCCAAGCTCGACTTAATGCATTGGCCATGCTGTCAATGGAAAAAGAACTAATAAATCAGATTCCAGATTTTAACAAGAGAACGATTGAAAGGTTTGCTCACATTAAAGAACGGCGTGCAAACTTTCTGTACAAATAGAAACCATAGAAATGCACGTGGTGCTGTGAATCATTGGTGCTAACAAATATAGTTTTTGTTTACTTTGTATTGCAAGCAGCCATTCAAGTATACTGCAGGTCCAGGAACCTATGAAAGCAAATGCACCAAGTGTTAAATTTATGTTTCAGTACCTTGCATGACTTGAGAGTAATTCAGACATATCATTATAAAGCCACATAAGCTTAGTGTTGTTTCAGGGTATTAGTTAATGCACCTCTCTCTCAACCTTTTTACAAAGTTCCCCAGCAAACATGACCCAGTTTTGTGAATATCCTACACTCTGGCAAGCTTTGCATTAACTTACAAATTATAGCCTGACACACTGATACCATGCACCTTCCATTACATACTTAAAGATGGTGCATACTGGGCTACAGTCAGTCTTGTAAGAATGACAGGATAGTGTTTATTGGTTTCATCTTTATAGTCAGTCCTGATCCAGGTATTATAGTCAGTCCTGAATACAGTCTCGTTTTACAAACTTTTGCTGTAATGCAGTGCCCTTTAGGAATAACAATTTTCTTCTGGCTATTCATTAGATGAAGCTGTAGTTTGTTTGCTCTTTTCCTAATTGCAAACTGATACACTGTAGTGTTGCTGTGTGGTAGAGGCCTGTAGAATCCTGGACGTATTTTTTTTAACGATCTCTACCACTGACCATCATGGACTGATACTGTGTGGATTTGTTAATAATATACTTCATTTATAATGATAGGGTTCATTTCTGAACTGAAGAGCATACTAGATTTGACACTATTGCATATCTTTAGATCTACTCATGACTCATTACCTCATACTTAATACTCAACACACCATAAAAAAATTCAAACAATTATTTTAAGGCGGCAGCACTTCATGTTCATCAACTCCATTACTTTAGTAGAATCTGATGCGAATTGCCATCTGCAGTGATGCAACATCTGTAAGGGAGCACTTATATTTGCATGCAAGGAGTCTGAATGTTGGCTCATTTTACTTTCATAAATGATATAACCATGTTTGTTTTCTTGTTGGAACATATAGAGTTATCTACTAGTAATATTTTGTTGGTGGCGCCATGGGTGTTAGATAATATAAATGTGTGAACCCATACAACTTTGAGAAAGTTATGTTTCTTCCATGCACCAATACATATTTCATGTAAATATACAAGTTTTTTAAAGTACTGGTTAACCAGACACTTTAGCAGTGATGTACAAAGTATTTAAATTTAAAGCATATAAAACATACTTCTTGTACTATTAAACCTTTTCTACACAAAGGTTTTGGTCATCTTCCTGCTCCTTATAAATTTTTTTGAAGGGATTTTACGATGCTTGATTGTTTAAATGTAAATCTATATAAAGCATTCTACATTACTGTTTGAACAATTGGCTTTGGGGTGAGGGATATTTACGTTTCGTGTTTCAACTGTAAAGCTAGCCGGCTCAAAGTTTGGTTGACAGTCTATAAGATTGAATTATTTTTTTCTTCAAATGAATATTTCTATCTGTAGCCATTATATCATATGAAGATTTCATTCACCTCCAGTGTACTTGGCTTTGAACAAATGATTCATAAAGGAAACAGACAAGCACAGGTAGGGGAAACATTTTATGTGTTGCATGCATGTATATATTTTATCTCTGTATGCTTATGTGTTTTTTGTTTATACATGGTGCCTTTATGCATGCTATTGAGTTCCAAAAAATGAACACTAACCAATATGAGATTCAATTCTATATGGAAAAAGTAGGCATTTTACTCTGATGGGCTACCTTGAATGCCATTTTATCTCAAGTAGCCACTTGGTCAGTAGACAGATCCAAACTATTTATGCAACGTTGTTAAAATTAATTGTGGTTTATTGCAATTTAGAATGGTTTATTCATGAGGCCTTGGAACTGATGATAGTTTTAGGGGAGGCAGTGGCCTGTTTCTGTTAAGCACAATGGCTTCCGAAAGTCTTGAAAATCCACCATTTGGCTGCTAATTTTTCAAAATTTTCTCCGGGGGATTAGGGGGTTCGGGCTCGCTCGCTGGACTCGCTCGCACACCATTCTACACCAAAAATTTTCAGCCTCACCACTTTCAAATCTCACCAGCCGCCACTGCTAATAGCCAAACACTCCATTGCTATGAAGTGGGGTTCTCCAGAGAGGCCTCTGGTAGTGAGTTGGGTGGCTGAGATGGATCGATGCTTGCTAGCTGAAAAGACTATATGCAAGATTAGAGGCTGCCCCACGAAATGGGACGCAAAATGGGGACACTGGAACAGGGTTCCGAGGTGAATTGTGTGACTCTCCTTCGCTTGAACTGGCAATGTCCCGGACCGGACCCAATTCTTGAATTGTTGCCTTTGAAACCACTGTGACTATGATACAACTTGATTCCGATATATGCTTTTATATGTAATGGATGTATGACTTTGCTGTCTTTTTTTAATAAAATATTATGTTAAAAAAAAAAACTGCCACACACTGCTCTGCCACACCACCCCATCGGGCACTGCCTGAATGCATGAACACCACGCTGTTGAAAAGAAATGGTGTCATAACAGAGATATTCCTGGGTTCACCCCCATGATTGTTTCTGCTTATTCCTCTGTTGTACTGACAAACTGTGCAATTCTCTCGAATATATTGATCTATTAGTCATGAATAACCTGTCATTTTGTCTCCCTATGATTCACTTTTAAGAGTTCTTATAATTCAAAAAGCTAAACCGGTCTAATCTTCTATGATGTAATTTAACCAGTGGGTGTTATAATCTGGATGTGTTCAGAAATTGTTATATTTTAAGATTTAGAGGGGTAAACTTACCTTCTCTTGACCATTTTGGAAAATAAGATACTTCCTAGCTATCGAGAAGGAAAGCTTGTTATTCTGTTAAAGACACAGAGGCAAGGATTATGCTCTTACTTTCTTTACCAACACCCAGTAGTTGGTGTACATCACTAAATACCAAAATACTCCACTTCCTTGAAAGAGAAAGTTAAACATAAACAGTTAAAAAACATATTGCCAACAACTGCTAATCATGCTCCATCAGTCTCAACAAAACCCCTGCTAGCACCATGTCTGCCTCTCTGCTGGAAACCGCTAATGGTTGCTTTTATATTTAGACCAACCCAATCCATACACTGCTGCTCCTTTTCTGGTTCTAAGCAAGATGATCACAAACAAATGAGTCATCAAAATAAACAGAACTGTATCAAATTACATATTCCTTACTATGCCATTTATTAATATGTATACAGACATATAGGCTAGATTTTATGGAATTGTTTCCACAATTATAATAAATTGCATAACAATAATTTGACACTTACACATGTCGCAATCCTACCGTAATCCCCTATGTACCCTAAAGAAACAGGCAGGACTTTACTGACATTAAGCTAGAACAGGAAATTGTTTATTTCATGTTAGAGCACTAAGACAATCAAACTGTTTGAATAGAGAGCTATGGGACCAATCTGCTGCCTTCAGATAGACTTCTAACCTACAAACCAAGGGGGAAAGTCTTTGATGCCAGGGCTCCTCTTATAGAGTGGGCTCCAATAAGTAACATAACTGTGCCAGTATACCCAGTGTGCCAAAGTGGGTGAAAATAATAATCCAAAAGCTTTTCTGAGGGAAATCATCAACGGTTTCTACCCGGTTTGAGACCTCCAAATCAGTGTTAAAACCACAAAGCAAACTTTCTGTCTTCCCATCTGACCTGTCACCCTTGAGATCCTTGCAAAACGAGAGAAGGCATACAGTGTCTGCTATCTGCAGGCCTGCAAAAAAGCCTCAGCTGCCACTGCTTCAAGAGCATTTTCCCAACTCTCAAATGCTGGCAGTTGATTATTCAGTTGGGACACAAATACATCTCTATGACAGGACTCCAATCTGTGCATCTGCTCTTCAGACAACCCCACCTCTTAGCTAATAGTTACTGAAATCTCAGGTTCCTGAAGACTCAATTCACTACCAGATTCAACTTTCCCAGTCAACATTCTGCCATTGCTGAAATTTGATGACCCGGGCAACATTGACAAAAGTCTTTACATAGCTCCATTAGTATTCTGGGCCTGCCCCTCCAGATGGTGTATGTATTGTGCCACAAGCACAATCTTCATTCACAACATAATGGGGCACTTCACTTTGCAGGCATTTCCTCACTTGGAAAATGTTTAACCTTTGAAGGGTCCTGTAATGTAGCAGACTAGGAAAAATGGCCTCAATGAAAGATGCCATGAGACCCACTATAAAATTGTGCCTGCACATAAAGATCTCTGAAGCTCTTTACACTCACAATAGCAGGAGGGGCATAGGGGAGCAGACAACATAATTGATTACACCACCGAACAAAGCACCTGACAAATGTATGACAGCAAAGCCGGCCCCACCACGCACCTTAAGGGGCCAGTATGTATCCCGAGTGGGGGAGACCAATGTGTCCTTCCGCCATTGTGAGTTTGCATGAGTGTGTGCATCAGTGCTTAATATGTAAAAAAGTAAGTGCCAGGGCCCATGTTTAGAGCCAACGGCACCACCTGTTGCCCCTGGCAGCACTGTCAATGACAGTACCAACACAATTACAAACCATCATACTCCTACAAGTGAGACAATTAAGACCGTTACAGACCTCCAAAGGTATAAGAATGGCTTGGATGGAAGGTATTATATTTTTAATGTATATGGAACTTATAAACAACTGTTGTTGTGCTCATCTCTAAATTAGGCAAACATCGCCACCATGTGGCAGACTGTCATAAGTGTTAGTGTTGCCAGTTAAGTGCCGCACCCTGGAAATCACTGGCTCAAATTCAGCACTGGTGTGCATGCTATTTGACACATTTATAAAATTTTCACCAAAAATAAGGACATTATCATCAAATTCCATTTCATATTATGTAGGGATATCCTGTTCCTGACAAAGACTGCATGACCATTAGGGCAACTCAACATAGCAGTAACAAGTAGACCTAAATAGAGGATGTTCAGGCCATTACTACCCGCAAACATCCCCCTAAGTACTAATACAGTTCTTTTTGTTTTTAATCTTATCATGATGACCATTGATAAATAAGTATGTACATGATTACCTCCTAAATAATATTATTCAATTTCCTTCCAACCCTACAATATCCAAGAGCTCTCAGATCTGTGGTCGAGCCCGTCCTAATGCAGAGACCTTCATCTGGTGATGGTCCAGCGATGAAGCATGCCACGAAGTTCCAAGGGTGAGGACACTTTTAGAACCTCAAGGGTTATGTTAGCAGGGTTTTGGAACAAAAAACTTTGATTGATTCGACAGGGAGGGACCCTACCTCGGTGGAGTAAGTAGAGTAAACATGAGCCATTTAATGGGTTTATGCACCTCTTCAGGAGTTCAAACAAATTGGGTTACTGCTTTATACAATGGTTGTAAAAGGTTTGTGGTAATATAACACAATTAGGCCCAGGAAAATATGGTAATACAAGCATTTTGGCCATATTAATGCATTTAGTAGCCGAGAGAGGTAGATTTCGTCGTAAAGTCTTCACATGTTTCTTTTCATAGTCATGGCAGATTTAACAAGCATTTACAATGCAATAGGTCTCGCAGCATTAAAGTTTGAGTTTTTGGCATTGTATATAACAATCTTTTGCATAAATTCTTTGTTATAGTCTATATTGATGTTTGATGATTATTTGGAAGTTGCTACTTGTTGTTGAATAGCTAGCGATGCTGTCAAACATATTTATAGTCATGTTTTTTTTCTGCGTTTGTTGGTTAGTATTGTAAAAGTGAACAATGTTATTCATATTTGTGTTGTAAAGTTCAGGGAGCTGTAGAGTGCAGGGCGCTGCGGTACCGCTGTAGAGTGCGGTACCGCTGTAGAGTGTGGTGCGCTGTAGAATGCGGTGTAGAGTGCGGTGCGCTGTAGAGTGCGGTGTAGAGTGCAGTGCGCTGTAGAGTGCGCGGTGCTGCGGGGCGCTGTCGAGCGCAGGGCACTGTAGAGTGCAGGGCGCTGCGCAGCGCTGTAGAGTGCGGGGCGCTGCAGAATGCGGGGCGCTGCAGGGCGCTGCAGAGTGCGGGGCACTGCGGGCGCTGTAGAGTGCGGGCGCTGTAGAGTGCAGGGCGCTGTAGAGTGCAGGGCGCTGTGGGGCGCTGTAGAGCACGGGGTGCTGTAGAGTGCGGGGAGTTGACAAATATGTAGTCACGCGCTATAAATCTTTAAAAAGCCAGCTGCCCCTGAACAAGTAAGAACGAAACTGAAACTTACAAACTGCAACAACCTAACGAACTGTGGAAGCGCGTGAGTAAATCTGATTCTGCCGGGCGCTGTAGAGTGGCGGGCGCAGTAGAGTGCGGGCGCTGTAGAGTGCGGGGCGCTGCGGAGCGCTGTAGAGTGCGGGGCGCTGCGGGGCGCTGTAGAGTGTGGGGCGCTGTAGAGTGCGGGGCGCTGTGGGGCGCTGTAGAGTGCGGGCGCTGTGGGGCACTGTAGAGTGTGGGGCGCTGCGGGGTGCTGCGGGGCGCTGTAGAGTGCGGGGCGCTGTGGGGCGCTGTAGAGTGCGGGCGCTGTGGGGCACTGTAGAGTGTGGGGCGCTGCGGGGTGCTGCGGGGCGCTGTAGAGTGCGGGGCGCTGCGGGGCGCTGTAGAGTGCGGGGCGCTGTAGAGTGCGGGGCGCTGCGGGGCGCTGTAGAGTGCGGGGCGCTGTGGGGTGCTGTAGAGTGCGGGGCGCTGTAGAGTGCGGGCGCTGTAGAGTGTGGGGCGCTGTAGAGTGCGGGGCGCTGCGGGGCGCTGTAGAGTGCGGGGCGCTGTAGAGTGCGCGGCGCTGCGGGGCGCTGTAGAGTGCGGGTGCTGTAGAGTGCAGGCGCTGCGGGGCGCTGTAGAGTGCGGGGCGCTGCGGGGCGCTGTAGAGTGCGGGGCGCTGTGGGGCGCTGTAGAGTGCGGGGCGCTGCAGGGCGCTGTAGAGTGCGGGGCGCTGTAGAGTGTGGGGCGCTGTAGAGTGCGGGGCGCTGTGGGGCGCTGTAGAGTGCGGGGCGCTGTAGAGTGCTTGGCGCTGCGGGGCGCTGTAGAGTGCGGGGCGCTGTAGAGTGCGGGGCGCTGTAGAGTGCGGGGCGCTGCGGGGCGCTGTAGAGTGCGGGGTGCTGCGGGCGCTGTAGAGTGCGGGGCGCTGCGGGGCGCTGTAGAGTGCGGGGCGCTGTGGGGCGCTGTAGAGTGCGGGGCGCTGTGGGGCGCTGTAGAGTGCGGGGCGCTGTGGGGCGCTGTAGAGTGCAGGGCGCTGTAGAGTGCGGGGTGCTGTAGAGTGTGGGGCACTGTAGAGCTTGGGGCGCTGTAGAGTGCATGGCGCTGCGGGGCGCTGAAAATGCGGTGCGCTGTAGAGCGTGGTTCTCTGTAGAGCGCGGGGCGCTGTAGAGTGCGGGGCCCTGTAGAGCGCTGTAGAGTGCGGGGCGCTGTAGAGTGCGGGGCGCTGCGGTGCGCTGTAGAGTGCGGTTCGCTGTAGAGCGCGGTTCGCTGTAGAGTGCGTTGCGCTGTAGAGTGCGGGGCGCTGTAGAGTGTGGTGCGCTGTAGAGCGCGCTGTACAGTGCGGTGCGCTGTAGAGTGCGTGGCTCTGTAGAGTGCAGGGCGCGGCGGGACGCTGTAGAGTGCGGGGCGCTCTAGAGTGCGGGCGCTGTAGAGTGCGGTGCGCTGTAGAGTGCGGGGCGCTGCGGGGCGCTGTAGAGTGCGGGGCGCTGTGGGGCGCTGTCGAGCGTGGGGTGCTGAGAGCGCAGGCGCTGTAGAGTGCGGGGCACTGCGGTGCGCTGTAGAGTGCGGGGCGCTGAGGGGCGCTGTAGAGTGCGGGGCGCTGTAGAGTGCGAGGCGCTGTAGAGTGCGGGGCGCTGTAGAGTGCGGGGCGCTGTAGAGTGCGGGGCGCTGTAGAGTGCGGTGCGCTGTAGAGTGCAGGGCGCTGCGGGGCGCCGTCGAGTGCGGGGTGCTGTAGAGTGCGGGGCGCTGTAGAGCACGGGGCGCTGTGAGTGCAGGGCTATGTGTTTTTAAAGGGATAGGAGCGTTTAAAAACATATTACGTGCATAGTGCTCAGCAGAAAACCATGGCGCCAAAAAAATTATGAAAAGCCAGCTTCATAAATAATGAGCATGTTCATTACGAGGCAGCTTGCAAATAATAATTTAAAGCCTGCTTTGGAAATAATGCTAACAGCGAGCATGTTATTCACAAGCCAGATTTACAGATAATGGTCACAGCAAGCGTGTTCATTCAAAGCCAGCCTCGGGAAAACGAAACTAATGAAAAGCGAAACTGACACTGCACACACAGCAAGCAGCGCGCTCCCGAGGTGAAATCTGACAATGAACAGGCGCGTGTCTGGCTGCTGTCCACATTCCCAAATACGGGTAACATTAGGTCTGAAGCAGACACCATCATTGCTCACGCATTGAGGGTAGGTCTGCTCGACCTAAAAACCATGTATTGTGATAGGGCAGTTACTCCCCAAAATAATCCAGTGTTGAAAATCCAAAGCTAGATTGTGTAATCTTTTTTATTATTTTCCAAAATTTTTCCTTACTTCTTTAGTTGTACAAAGGATTTCTCAATTGTGTTACTGGTATATGTCCCTCTCAATCAGTAGAAGAGACACTAAATAAAGGGCAAAAAGAGCCTGAGATAATGGACAGTCTGTTGCTTACCCACTTCTAAAAAGAAGGATTTTAATGGTCCACTTTCAACTAGCCTGGGTGGGCTTCTTTGGCTGGGAAGTCTGGATACCTGAGAGGAATAGAGCGGGTTTACATCTTTAAGGGTGCTATAAAACTCACTGTGGCTTTATTATTATGGAATTCATCCAGGAATATTGAAGGCTTCCTATCTGTAAAATCATTCACCATTGCCATCTCGTCAGTGGTCTAAGATGAGAAGCATTGATCCCCCGAGACCCCCAGGATATTGTGGTATAGATTAGCAAACTGCCACCAAAATGGAAATTTTGCATTACAAATATGAAACACACCAAACTTATTTTTCGAAGGTATGTTAGATCACGCAAGTCTACGCTAAGACATTGTTTAAAGTATTTATGCTGCCAGGTCTTCATCTTGGTAATGTATTTCAAATTGTTCCGAGCAGCCCAAATATTGCCCTACATCATGTTACTGATTAAATAATGTAAAACTATAAGGTGTGGAGAGACTGCTCTGACAGGAACTGACATCTGACTGACAATATAATTTTGTGGATGCTGTGGCTCCTTTCAATATCTGCAGACCTGGAGACACCTTCCTTTTATACCAAGCTGCACTTGTGAAAGGACTGGAATCTATGCAGCCATCCCACGTTAAAAGAGGCCAGTATCAATCACCCCCGAAACTGATGCCTATACTGCTTCTGGGCCAACATATTCAAATTAGAGGCTAAGTTCTCGATCATTACCTCACTCAAACCAGAAATATGCATTCTTGTGTTGGGATAGGGTGCTGAGTCATGCAGGATTGACAAGGCGTACTTTTAAAAAAAGTATTTGATGCCTGGTTGGGCCTCAGTTATGTACTTTTTCACCTTTTCAAGGCCCTTTTCAAATGCTTCATTGAGCTGGGCTGTTATCTGTTTTTTCTGAGCCAGAGTCCATTTTGCGCCTCCAGTAGTCTCAAGGAATGGTCGCATCGACTCCAAAATGTAAATGTAAATGTAAATGTATTTGAGCTTGTATAGCGCACAGCTACCCGCAGTGGGTTTCCCGGCGCTTGCTTAGGGAACCCGTCCTGGTATTCCCCATGTGAGATAACCCCGGCAGGTTATCCACAAGGTGAAAGCCAGGCATCCCGCCGCGAGGGGCCGTTGTGGAGATTAAGCAAGCTATTGCCCAGAGTCGCAGAGTGTGAACCCGTGAGTCGAGAAGGCACCGGAGCGAGAATTATCGAGTCCGTGGAATTTTTGAGCCCAAGACCCGCCGAGGCGGGGAATTGAACCCTGGTCCAGGGCCGATCTCAGCTTCCGGGTGAGTACTGAGTTGTTTGCGAAGTCATATGGAGTTTCTCTGGATAATCATTCACCTTCATTGTCACTGGTGTCCAACTCTGGAATAGATTTTCGCAGGAATCCGGGAGGAGGTGGGGGGGGGATCTTACTGAATTGCAACTCAGACTCACCAAACTCATCACAGGCACTGAAGTGCTTGCACTGGTATTCGGCAGCACCAAACCAAGAACTCCTGCAGGTACTGCAAGCGTCACGTGCCATTCGCTGTATCATTCCATGGGTCTCTGCCAGGTGTTATAGGAACCCTTGCTTTGTTATACCAGCCATGTAGAAGATTTGCAAGATGTACAAATGAAAGAATTCAGCTCCACAAAGTGCTTCCGGAAAGACTCCCCAACAAGATTCATGATGTGTGCCAAGATAAGCTTGTAGATTCCTCAGCATGCCTTCAGCATATATGGTTAAAAGAAAAAGTGGGAAAACAATAGACCCGTGGAGGCTTGGGTAATAGATGTACTGACAGTGATCCTCGCATTTCCAAGACCTTGAGATTAGTTCTATGGTACCACCAGCTATTCAACAGCTGAGATTTTGACCTTGAACACGTTTCTAAAAGATTGAACCACATCAATTACTATCAGCTACGAATATAGGTTCCCTAGGGTCAGTCAAAATATAAATTTACAGTCCTGAAGACGGTCTAACAGATGCCTTCACTATGTAGACCGAAACGTCGACATTTACGTCTATTTCCTCTGTGCATTTCTTCACGAAAAGGATTTGTTTTCTGTTTAATCAGTCACAATTTTTCTTTTGTATATATTGTTTGGAATAGGTGACCACATTAGTGACAATGGGACAACTATAGTATCAAAAAATCCCCAAATCTCAGTCACTTTGTGTTGATATATGTTTATATGTATAGAATGTTTGTACCCTTAAATATTGTTGCAATTTAAATTTATGTTTTGAAAAGCATATACCCGTTTGAAGTATTTTCCTACAGATTTGTTTATGTTGAAATAAGTAATTTAGATTTGGAAATAACTTTCCGTAAGCTACTGAGTAGAGCTTACCACTGATGATTGCTCAAAAAACATGAAAATAAGTAGAGAAAAGAATCACTTGTAGGCACATTCACCCGTCCATTCAGCATATATGCAGCATTGTCTGTATCAAAAGAAATAGCGTTCCTAAAGGCAAGGTTGTAATCTGTGAAGATTCTCGCTACTGCTTGCACTACAGTCTCATGGTTGCACGGTGAGAAGAACACTGTCTGCTATTTGGGTGGGGATTGAATGTCCACCTTGAGATGAGACCCCTGCAATCAAACATTCAGCACACATCATCATTCAACACCAGGTGTCTCGTCAAATTTGACAATGATCTTCTGATTTTGCAAATTGTTTTACTTTTAATGAAGTAGGAAAAACTTGGAATAATGTCAATATGAATTATTTTGTCAAATAAAGACAACCTTGATTGGGGCTCATCTGTGTAGCCTGCTTGTATGTCTGTTTCTGTATGAAAGGGCCACAAGAAACTGCCTTTCAGTAGCACCAGGGACAATACCAGCCATGCTTTCCTGATAAGAATGGTGTGTACAGTATGAGCCAATGGATAGCACACAGCTTATGGGTGTTGTTCACTAAGGAACCAGCGCATATCTATTCATCTGTAAAAGGAAAATGCACAAGTCTACCAAATGATAAGGCAATCTTGGAAATGGATAAATGCCAAACAAGTGTACAGTGATAACCTCGTGACCTTGCACCGGGTAAGTCCCATTACATCAATATTAACAAGGACTATGGGATTGCCAGCTGGCAGCGAGCACCCAGCACCAGAAGCAGAAACACTGGTCAACATGACGTGAGGTGATGAGTGAATAACCACTCCCACAGAAGACAAAGCACAGGAACCCCTGTCATGCTTGTTCCAAATATAACACTAAACTATGTATCTCCTGACCCTGGAGTGGAAATACTACTAGCCACTTTAGAGATGGTGATGTGCTGCAACAGCAAAACTAAATTCAGGAAGAATGGATGGCCATTATGGGTCTTAACGGGTCGCCTGGGCTAGCAGTTACTACCCCTTGCCTGTAACCACTGACACCACACTTGCTACCCCTTGTCTCATAAATGCTGCAGCAGAGCAGAACAGAAAATCAACAGGTCTCAAATGTCCCTGTTTATTTTCTTTAGTGTCCATGCTTTGCTCTTCTACCGGCCCCTCAGCAGTAAATAGGATGCTACTGAGTGGCTGAAAATAAGACACATATTTAAACCTTGCATGTGATGTCATCAGCTCTTAAAGGGTGTATATCATGTCACATACCATGAGTCTAGAGTGAATAGGATGCTATTGAGGGGCGGAGAGAAGGTCAATCATGTAATCCTTGATTGTGATGTCATCAGCTTGGAAGGGGTTATCATGTCACATACTGTACCCTTAGCGTTTTGATGAAATACTATCCCTGGCAGCCAGACATGTTTACCTATCTGTGTGTGTAGGAGCTGGACTGAGACATCTGATAATCTGAGAAACAAAGTATGTTAAGAATCCTGTATGAAGAGGGTGGGGGTGAAGAGTAGACTGAACAATTACAGTCAATGCCCTGGAGTTAGGCTATCCAACGCAGTAAACCACAGCCCCAGGACAAAGACAATAATGGCCGGACTTCAAGTGGAAGGAGTTCCAACCTCCTCAGGTCCTTCTCACAGGTCACAGATGCAAAGTGCAGCAGGTTTAGTCCACCTAGTATCCTTTCACAAGCACAGCAGTGTTCTGAGGAAAGCTGGGTGAGGGTCCAACTTTGTAGAGTACACCAGTTTGTGGGTGGGGAACGCCCTGAGATTCTCATAGTCCCTCTCTGACCAGTGGGGTAGATGTTACCAGGAGATGGCCTACCTACCTTTTCAGTAGTTCCCGTTTGCCTTACTACAAACATGCCCAAAATCCAGTATGTCAGGGCAAATGCAAGATGGACAAAGTATTTAGCCACAGTGAACCTGTGATCTGATGGCTGGGGGTGTGTAGGGGAGTGTACAATGGAAATTACTACTGCCCTCCCATATATAACACTAAAATCTAGTTGGAAGCAGGCCCTGGACCCACAACATAAAATTAGACAAAGGTCTAGTAACACAAAGCAGGGTCCTTCAGTAACCAGACTGGGTAAACACAAGAACTGTGATCTGGGCCGGTCTGATCTCTTTCAAGGGCGCAACAACTTTCCATGTGCCTCAGACAGACTTGTCATGCAGGATTTCACTCACTTGTGCCAACAGGAGGGGCACCAACCTTCACACTGAACAGTCAGCTGATCTGAAACGAATCATCCCTGCTCATTCAGGTTGACCTGTCAATAAAAGTGGTCTATTGTGCCATTCCTGGAAGGAATTTCACACTTCACTACAGGTAGGGCAGGGCAGCTGCAGGCTAAGACCAATTAGCCTATAATGACGTAGGCAAGTAAATATAACTTCTGAAAGTTATATTTCTAAACTAGTTAGAAAAAGATCTGACTTTCCCAATGAATCGGATTTTTAAAAACAGTTAGGAAACTTTTTCTGCAGCTGTTTAATACTTGATAGTGATATAATCTGTTTTACCAGTATTTCCTATCGGAACATTTACTCCCAATACAATGAAAATAGCTTTTGGTGATTTGTTCACTGCAGGTACATGCTGACATTAATTTAGGCATGTAAGTACCCCTTCTAGGCACTATGCATTCTACCATATAGGACATTAATTCATTACGGTGACTTATTTAGCACTTAGTAGCAGGTTTTTAGGCCTGTATAATAATTTATTTTCACATGTCTGTCTGCAAACATGAGAACTTGCTGACTGCAGGGGACGAGTTCTCAGTGGAAGCCCAAACATCAGAATTAAAAGCCACAATATTGATTACATCAAACAATAACATTCATAATAAATTGGGAGCAAAGAAGAAAAGAACAATAGTTCCTAATTCTAGAGGGAACCACTAAATCAAGTCAGTATTCAATTGTATCCACCATAGGTAAAGATTAATCTCAATCATACAGTACAATTGGCCCAACAATTCTAGATAGTGTCCTCTTCACTGAGCGTCAACGCGTTTTGGTGGGCCTATAAATGAGCGGCCATCACCTTCTTCAGGAAATTAAATGCATCCCAATCACAATTTGCAGTTTTCAAGGAACCTTCAGTTTCAGTTTGACTAATCCCGGAGGCATTCCACCCCGAAGCGATATACATGGCGGATTAAGATCGGGGAAGGAGACGGTGTGTTTTTCCCCGAGCAGATGCTTACTATCGGAAAAACCATCTCAGCAATTTTTAAGCTGTATCGATTGATTCTTACAATTATTCCAATCGTGTAATAACTCTCTGCGCTGAATTCAGGTTCCTCGAAAAACTTGAAGATTCCTTATCAGCATGAAGAAAGGTTTTAAATAGCCCAACAGTTTAGCTCTTAGTAACGGACCTTGCTGTTTCTCCGACTTAGGTACTGAGTGTATCGAGTACCAAGTGGTAATACTGATCCGGAGGCATTCACCAGACCTGGGAATACAGACTATTAATATTGTGATTGGGACGTATTTAATTTCCTGAAGAAGGTGATTGCCGCTCATTTATAGGCCCACCGAAACGCGTCTATGCTCAGTGAAGAGGACACTATCTAGAATCTGTTGGGGCAAATGTACTGTATGATTGAGATTAATCTTCACCTATGGTGGATACAATTGAATACTGACTTGATTTAGTGGTTCCCTCTAGAATTAGAAACTATTGTTCTTTTCTTCTTTGCTCCCAATTTATTATGAATGTTATTGTTTGATGTAATTAATATTGTGGCTTTTAATTCTGATGTTTTTACTCAGCTATGTACTGTTTTTAGCTTTATTCAATTGAACTGTATTTGATGTATGTTTTTTTAATAAAATTGAATATCATTTTTAGTGCAGGTATCTGTCGATCACATCCTTTATGTCCACTCTCTTGTTACTGGTGTGAGGTAGTGTGGAATATTTGTATGGTGAATGTACTATTAGCCATAGGGGCACTTTTTTCGTGACTCCCCTTTGGCTGGTGGGTCCCTCTCCTCTTCTTGGTGCTATGTTTTCATTAGTGCACTGCTCTCAGGACCACTGCAAGTTTGAGCTGCCCTGAGGGCAGCGCATTATACATAATAGAGTACACTAGGGTAAAGGTTCCCAAAGAAACACAGATGGAGCACCTCAAGGAGGTAGAAGCGGAGAGCAGGAAACGCAGCATGTCAGGAGCTGGCAACAACAGGTGTTAACATCTCAGAGTACCCACAATGCAACAGACATACCCTTCCCTCATCTTTATTCCCAGTCAACTCGTAAGCTTCTGGTAAGAACAAAAAACAAGGCTGAACAATCTCTCGAGTTTCCCCGGTCTCCAGCTGCTGTTTCCAGCTATTGCAGGTGCTTGGTGCCCTGAACACTGCTGGATGGGATAATTTCATTTTTTTCCACCCGGAGGGAGTTAGGAGACAAATAAAAGAGGCAGATGCGTTGCCTTGCAAGGGGTCTGTCCTGGGGAAAGGCCCTGATGAGGAGGAAGATAACTTTGAGTAATGAAGTAAGGGTTTGTCCCCAGACTGTCTATTGTGGGCCAGCCAATGGCCTGGATTCAAGTTGAAGGCCTGCTCTGCCCTTGAACGCCATGATACTTCTGTCTGATAACTCCATCCATGAGGTAGTTGCTTCAAGGCAATGAGGGATGGAGAGAGATCTTTGTAGAGCACCTGGACACAGAGAGACCCTTAGGGGCTTCAGGAATGGTACTCCGCACATGACCCACACACTCAGGCAAGGCTCGGATGTCGTTTATCCGGACAAGCTGGGATTTTGTGTCTAGAAGACGCCCAAATGTCTCAATAAGTGCAATATCCTTCCAGCAGGCCTTGGCGGTCCAGAGAAGCTGTAAGCGGTCCTGCATATGGTTGGGCCATATTTGGCATTCCAGTATGATGCTAAAGGTTGGAAGCAGTAAAATATCATGTATTTATTTGATAATATTTTTATTGAACCCTTTTATCATACAGAATAACCAGTCAACATTATAAGTCTAACAAAGAAAGCAAACCGGTTGACAAGCATTTCAGAAAAAGCTATCGCTGAAGTACAGATAGCACTGCTAAAAAATATTGCTTTTACATAAGCTGCTAAAAACTGATTGCAGGCGTCCGTCCAGCAGCAGACCTCCATCCGAGCAAGTCTTGCCTGCCACCAAACGCTTTTTGTCAAGGAATAGGTTTTTTGTTCCATAGCATGAATAGTTCTTTGCAACGCTATCTGCAGATCAGCCACTCCCTTCACTTGCAGCACCTCATGCATCTTGTGCAGAGCTGTTAATTCGGTAAACCCTGTCAATACACATCCCTTTCTCGCCCAAAAGTCCTCTCTCAACGGGGGTTATTTACAAGTCCCTTGTGCCGCCGGTGCGACACTTTTAAAATGGGAAAGAGTGACGTACCAGCGGCGCAATGGGCTTGTAAAAGCCCCAACGTGTGGCAAAGCAGAAGTTAGTGGTTAGAGAGAGAGCTTGGTTAAACATGATCAGTTAATACAACTGAACCAAGAAGTTAGTGGTTAGAGAGAGAGTTTGGTTAAACATGATCAGTTAATACAACTGAACTAAGAAGTTAGTGGTTAGAGAGAGAGCTTGGTTAAACATGATCCGTTAATACAACTGAACTAAGAAGTTAGTGGTTATAGAGAGAGCTTGGTTAAACATGATCAGTTAATACAACTTAACTAAGAAGTTAGTGGTTAGAGAGAGAGCTTGGTTAAACATGATCAGTTATTACAACTGAACTAAGAAGTTAGTGGTTAGAGAGAGAGCTTGGTTAAACATGATCCGTTAATACAACTGAACTAAGAAGTTAGTGGTTAGAGAGATAGCTTGGATAAACATGATCAGTTAATACAACTGAACTAAGAAGTTAATGGTTAGAGAGAGAGCTTGGTTAAACATGATCCGTTAATACAACTGAACTAAGACGTTAGTTGTTAGAGAGAGAGCTTGGTTAAACATGATCCGTTAATACAACTGAACTAAGAAGTTAATGGTTAGAGAGAGAGCTTGGTTAAACATG
Source organism: Lissotriton vulgaris (assembly GCF_964263255.1). Taxonomy (NCBI): domain Eukaryota; kingdom Metazoa; phylum Chordata; class Amphibia; order Caudata; family Salamandridae; genus Lissotriton; species Lissotriton vulgaris. Next base: position 1,394,555,848 of record NC_141691.1, read on the forward strand.
ATCAGTTAATACAACTGAACTAAGAAGTTAAATGTTAGAGCGAGAGCTTGGTTAAACATGATCAGTTAATACAACTGAACTAAGAAGTTAGTGGTTAGAGAGAGAGCTTGGTTAAACATGATCAGTTAATACAACTGAACTAAGAAGTTAGTGGTTAGAGAAAGAGCTTGGTTAAACATGATCATTTAATACATCTGAACTGAATATTGTGCACAAGGAGTGGGTGATTTAGATGTTCAGAGCAATAACTCTGATAATATTCATATTAAACACAAAGCTAGGTCATACCAGCTGGAACAAAAGCGTTATTTACTATTTTCTATATATTTAACTACATAATATGCTTCTACTCAAGGGGATGCTTCACGGCCAGCTCGGCCAGGGCTGAAGGAGTAAGTGCCTTCACTGGCCTCATGCTGAGAGCTGAGAATAAGATCAGTATCCACTCTCTGGTCTCAAGTGTGAATCACCATAAAATAGCTCAGAAGGATAATTTGCCAGCTGCAGAGCACTATGTGTAAGTGTGGGCCTCAGATTTGTATTGATTTAAGATAGATCAGAAACTCATGGGCTTATTTACAAAAAAACTGACCCATCTGTATAGAAGCATCAGTTTCCCTGCGCCTGTGTATGAAACCCTTGCACCACCATAGATGCGCCATATTTACAATATGATTCAGAAAAGGGGGTGGTGATGAACAGAGTGTCTGAATTAAGCAGACCACTCTTACCCAGTCCAAAGATCAGGGCTTGATCCATCACCGTTATTTATCTCACTGCCCCATCCCAGCTCAGAACCTGGCTATATGCAAATCAGTCTGTCCCTGGCCCAGTGCATCATGGGAACAGGGCAGACTAAACTACCAAGCCAATTCTTCACCAGAAAGGAGACAAGCTACCGGGGACCGGTTTCTGGCATTTCAGCCGTCTTCGGCCCGGCTTGCTTGAATCCTGATGGAGCAGTGAGAAAGGGACTCATGTCTGAGTATACCCTGCCACACCTATGGTGGCCAAAAACGATTCAGAAAAGGGGGTGGTGATGAACAGAGTGTCTGAATTAAGCAGACCACTCTTACCCAGTCCAAAGATCAGGGCTTGATCCATCACCGTTATTTATCTCACTGCCCCATCCCAGCTCAGAACCTGGCTATATGCAAATCAGTCTGTCCCTGGCCCAGTGCATCATGGGAACAGGGCAGACTAAACTACCAAGCCAGATCTTCACCAGAAAGGAGACAAGCTACCGGGGACCGGTTTCTGGCATTTCAGCCGTCTTCGGCCCGGCTTGCTTGAATCCTGATGGAGCAGTGAGAAAGGGACTCATGTCTGAGTATACCCTGCCACACCTATGGTGGCCAAAAACGATTCAGAAAAGGGGGTGGTGAATTGACTTGGTAGTTTGGTCTGCCCTGTTCCCATGATGCACTGGGCCAGGGACAGACTAATTTGCATGTAGCCAGGTTCTGAGCTGGGTTGATGCAGTGAGCTAAAAAACGGTGATGGGTCAAGCCCTGATCTGTTGACTGGGTACGAGTGTTCTGTTTAATTCAGATACTCTGTCCATCACCACCCCCTTTTCTGAATCGTTTTGTCCACCACAAGCGTGGAAGGGTATGCTCAGACATGAGTCCCCTGCTCACTGCACCATCAAGATTCAAGCAAGCCGGGCCGAAGACGCTGTAATGCCAGAAAACGGTCCCCGGAAGCTTGTTTCCTTCCCAGTGAAAGAATTGGCTTGGTAGTTTGGTTTGCCCTGTTCCCATCATGGGTATTAAGATAGAATATCGACGGGAAAATATCGACTAGCATTAATATCGTGGTAAGAATATCGAAAGAAAAAAATATCGTCTTAGTAAATATCGTTGTAAAAAATATCGTTTTGTTAGAATGACATAAATATCGTCAAACAAAAATATCGATGAATAGAATATCGTTGACTAAAAAATCGTTGTATATAATATCGACAAAAAATATAATGTTTTAAAAAAAAAAAATTATTATTATTTTTAATAAAAATTTAGAAAAATACTTTTAGTAATAATAATTATAAAAAAATATTTTTTACAATAGATTTGTTAAAATTTTAGTAGCGGGTTATTGGTATTATAGGGGATAAGGGTGGGTAGTAATTTAAAATTAAATATAAAAAATGAACAAATTAGGAATTTAATCAGAATTCGAAATTTAAAATTTCTAAATAGATTTTTTCACGAAATTTTATTTGTAATCATTAATTAATAATTCATATTTAAATTTTAGTAGTTGTTCATTGGTATTTTAGGGGCTAAGGGTGGGTATTAATTTGAAAATTAATAAAAAATAAAGATAAAAAATAAAAAAATCGAAAATAAATCAGAAATAGAAATTTAACAATAAAAATTAGAAATTTTAACGAAATTATTTTTGTAATGATAGTGAAAATTTTCATAATAATATTTTAGTAGCGGGTTATTGGTATAATAGGGGATAAGGGTGGGTAGTAAATTAGATAATATGTATTAAAAAAATCGAAAAATAAGAACAAATTAGAAATTTAATCAGAATTCGAAATTTACAAATCAAAATTTGAAATTGTCACGAAATTTTATTTGTAATATGTATATTGTTTACTATCCTGCACATTCCCTGATATAAGTTTGATTGGAGTTAGAATAGTATTTTTTTAAATTTTACTGACCAGCACATTCACTGAGTTAAGTTATGTTTGGAGTTAGAATAGTAATGTATTATTGTTTACTATCCAGCACTTTCCCTGACTTATGTTGGTTTGGAGTTAGAATAGTAATTTATTATGGTTTACTATCCAGCACTTTCCCTGACTTATGTTGGATTGGAGTTAGAATAGTAAATTATTATGGTTTATTATCCAGCACTTTCCCTGACTTATGTAGGATTGGAGTTAGAATAGTAAATTATTATGGTTTATTATCCAGCACTTTCCCTGACTTATGTTGGATTGGAGTTAGAATAGTTAATTATTATGGTTTACTATCCAGCACTTTCCCTGACTTATGTTGGATTGGAGTTAGAATAGTAAATTATTATGGTTTATTATCCAGCACTTTCCCTGACTTATGTTGGATTGGAGTTAGAATAGTAATTTATTATGGTTTACTATCCAGCACTTTCCCTGACTTATGTAGGATTGGAGTTAGAATAGTAAATTATTATACTTTATTATCCAGCACTTTCCCTGACTTATGTTGGATTGGAGTTAGAATAGTAATTTATTATGGTTTACTATCCAGCACTTTCCCTGACTTATGTTGGATTGGAGTTAGAATAGTAATTTATTATGGTTTACTATCCAGCACTTTCCCTGACTTATGTAGGATTGGAGTTAGAATAGTAAATTATTATACTTTATTATCCAGCACTTTCCCTGACTTATGTTGGATTGGAGTTAGAATAGTAATTTATTATGGTTTACTATCCAGCACTTTCCCTGACTTATGTTGGATTGGAGTTAGAATAGTAAATTATTATGGTTTATTATCCAGCACTTTCCCTGACTTATGTTGGATTGGAGTTAGAATAGTAAATTATTATGGTTTACTATCCAGCACTTTCCCTGACTTATGTTGGATTGGAGTTAGAATAGTAAATCATTATTGTTTATTATCCAGCACTTTCCCTGAATTATGTTGGATTGGAGTTAGAATAGTAAATTATTATGGTTTATTATCCAGCACTTTCCCTGACTTATGTTGGATTGGAGTTAGAATAGTAAATTATTATGGTTTATTATCCAGCACTTTCCCTGACTTATGTTGGATTGGAGTTAGAATAGTAATTTATTATGCTTTACTATCCAGCACTTTCCCTGAGTTATGTTGGATTGGAGTTAGAATAGTAAATTATTATGGTTTACTATCCAGCACTTTCCCTGACTTATGTTGAATTGGAGTTAGAATAGTAAATCATTATTGTTTATTATCCAGCACTTTCCCTGACTTATGTTGGATTGGAGTTAGAATAGTAAATTATTATGGTTTATTATCCAGCACTTTCCCTGACTTATGTTGGATTGGAGTTAGAATAGTAATTTATTATGCTTTACTATCCAGCACTTTCCCTGACTTATGTTGGATTGGAGTTAGAATAGTAAATTATTATGGTTTACTGTCCAGCAGAATTATTATTATTTTTAATTCTGCAGTATCTATTCATTATTTTTAATAAGAATCATATATGTTATGTAGTAATATTCTTTTCATAAATATACATTAAAAACATTTTTATAACATTTTTACATTAATATGACAAGTCAAAATTAAGAAACAAATTTTTTTAAAAAAAAATTTATTGAGAGTTTAATTTGGTATTGCAAAGATATTACAATTTTTCAAAAAACATTTTACATAATTTTTGGTCACAAATTATATAGCATTTTTTTACATAAATACTGTTTGTATTGTACATAAATTATTATATTAAATTTTAATAATTATTATTAAAATTTAATATATTACATATTTATTATGGCATTGTTTTTATCAAGATATGTACATAACATAAATTTACATTTTGTAATATCTGAGAAAAATATTTAACAATGAAATACATTTTTTTAATAAAAAACAATTAATACATAACTCTTTTAAACATATTAATGTCTCTTTTACAATATTCATATGTTTTTTAACAAGAAAAAAAAATTATTAATACATATTGCATATATTATGCTATTTAATACAATTTATTTTTTAGTTAAAGGGTATTTTGTCCTATTTTAGTTTTTATTATGCAGCCATTTTACTTTTTGGAACTTCACTTTTTAGTCTATCAACATCGTTGTTTGGGTCATTTTAGAAAACGGAAGCTCGCGGTTGGGAGCTGTTTCTTGTTGGTGAAGGTAAGTTTGTTTCACTTTACTTTTAAACATATTTAACTTAAGTTTAGTGATAGTTGTAGTGTGTACGTGTACATATGTGTAGTACTTTACATATTATGTGCGAATTACGTGTTATTTTGCGTCGTTATGGAGAGCGTACTTTGTGAGGTAGTTCGAACAAAAGTAACGTTTACTGTTGTATTAATGGATGAATTAAGATTGTTTGTATGTGTTATATGCTAGGTGTAGGCTATGCGTATTTCCAATGTTTTGAGGTTTGTTATTTTTTCGATAATTTACAGGTCTTCGTTTTGGTGAGCAGATGGACTGTGACGTTTTTTTTTTTTAAGCAGGTACATATTTTTGAAAATGTCCTGCGTTTTCGGGGTCTCTACTTTTTTTACTCGTGAAGATTTATCTACTTTTTTATGGTTTCCAATTCGAGAGGATTGCAACGGGAGTATTATCAAACAGTTGTATTTTTTGCATTTTGTTGGGATTTTTCGATATTGGATATGGATAGCTTTTGGTATTATTCCTGTGGAAATCATCACCATGGAACATATTCTACAGCAGCAGAACCGTAAGTAAAAGTGATATTTACTTTTGGGTTGCATTGTGGTATAGTCTACTGTTTAGTTAAATGTTATATTATTATGCCTTGTAAAAATATATTATTGATTATTTTACATGACATAATATTACAATATTTAACTACATATTATCTTTAATTGTCCTTTGCTCACTTTTTGGGAATTTATATTTAAAGGATTGATTTAGCTATTAGATCTAAGTATGCTAGACCTTCTATACTTGGGTACATTCTAGTTTTTTGCTGGAGATATTCGTACATGTTTAATGTTTGTTTACTTAGTTTAGGGCCAATTTTTGAAAGTGATTGCTCTATTCTGAGTTCTTGGTAGCTTTGCTCTTTTTTAATGCTTTGGATCAGTTTGTGAAGTGTTGGTTGACTTCTTCCTAAAGTCGCTTGGAAGGCATTATGCCATCCTTCAACTGCGTTATTAGTTTTAGCTTTTTGGGCTATTGTACTAGCATAGACATTCCACCATGGAATTTGAAATTTAGGTTGTCTACGGTGGCCTGAACGATGTAATCTTCCAACCCATGTATCTTCAAAGTAGTCTAAGAAGGGAGTGAGCTTTTTTTCATTGGTGCGGTAGAAAGGGCTGTCAATTAATAAATTGTAGTAGTTAGCTACTTCTGTTGTTGGTACATATGCTAATGCTATCAACTTCTTTATTTGATAAGCAAAGTTACTGTTTGTACAATATTCAATGCTTAAAGTTGATTTTTGTAAGTGCCTCCATATGCTTTGGTTGTAGTGATAATAACAACCTTGTATGGAGGTATGGGGATATATTTTAAGGATAGCTTGAATCATGGCCATTTCAAAGTCAATTACAATTCTTTGAGGATAGTAATTATCAGTTAATTCTTTGATCGTTGTTAAAATTTCAACGTAGGTAGTATTTGTTTTGTTTGGCAGCAGAGTATAAATTAGAGGTATATTTGTATCTTGGTATTCCCCATGAATGGTGTAAAGTTGATAGAAAGGTTTGGGACAAACTTTAAAAGTCCCGTCCATCATCCATGTTTCACATGATTTAAGCTTTTGCAAATTACTATTAGTAGCAAAAAGTAAAATTCTTTTGTCATGACTGTTGTTGTCATACATTAAGAATTTATCCTCATTATGTGTAATGGTAAATTCTGGATATATTTTTATATCCTGAAAACTTTCTGGTGTTGGTGGAGTTGGATCAGAAGCACGTTTAGTTTTAGCAATTAATCTCTTTAAGTTGGGAATAGAAGGTAGCTGTCCTGTCACATGTTCAGGCACTTTGCTTAAAACATTTTTCAAAATGCTAGTGCTTGTTTCTTGTGATCCTGTACTAGCATCTTTCAATGTTTCTAGTGCTTCTCTCACTTCCACTTCAGTTACATTTGGTGGGTGGTTATGCTCACGTACATTTACCACATTGTTATCAACAGTTGTTGCTCTACCATAGCATGCATTTGAGTAATATTTACTACATTTCCAATGGGTCTTATTAGCTTTCACTCTTTCTTGGGTGTAGGTGTAACCCATGTAGCTCAGCATTAGTTTTCCTTTTTGCGAAGTAATGAAAGTAGCTCCAGTTGCCATGTCTAAGGTAGATCTGTGGAAATATATATATGTCTTTTTTAGAACATTGAACACCATTTTAGAGGTGTGTATAAGACTAGGCAAAAGTGTAAACATATACTTACTATGTGGCTTCACTGGTAAACCTTTTATTCTTATTTCTTTTTCAGAATTGTCTCCCTTTTACGTTCTGTAGTAGTGTTAAAGAATAATAGAAAGAAATACTTTAGTGTAATAGGTGTATCATTTTACTTTCTGAATTGTTATAGATAGACTGACTATACTTACTTGATGTAGTAGAGGATGTTGGTAGTGTAGTTGTAGATAGGCAAATAATTTTGTAGAGTCTGTGGAAAAAATTATCATTGTGTTACTTGTAGTATTTGGATGATAATAGTTGGATACATATTATTTACATTGTACATTTACTTAGCAAGTTTAAATAATTTTTATCAGCTATCTAAATAGACATGGATAAGGTAGTTTATAAATGTTTTTACATCTAACTGTATTGTCGTTGTTGATAAGTTCAACATGTTTAGTTTTCACTCTAAAGATCAACAGTTTTAAAAATAGGGACTTTATCTACTTATAGTAACTTCGAAGAAAAAATGGTATTTAACTTACTTGAAGTGTAGTGTGATGTATTGTAGTTGTAGTCGTTGGTTTGTATTCTCTTCTCTCAGCAAGGTAACCGTTTTTCTCCAAGGTTGGGCCAAAAATGGTAAATTACGTTAAGTGTGTCATTGTATTTATATTAGTGAGTTAATTAATGGTACTTTTTGATTGGTTCAATTAGTGAAAATTCAAATTCATTGGTTGAGAACGTTATTTGGAATGGGAAAACCGTTATTTTCGTAAGACTATGTTGTTTCACTGTTTGTTTGTAAAAGAATATTTTAAAATGTGTTATAAGTTACATTTTTGTGTAATATTTAAATCGTTTATATGTTGAAAATAAAGAAATGTTTATCATATTTAGGCCATCGGAGTGTAATATAGTATCAGTAAACGAAAAAAAAAATTCACTATATTAATATTTTATGTTACACATAAGTAATAGGAAAACAAAAAAATAATATGTGTTCATAGTTGTGTTAAAAAAATATCCCAAAAAATGAGTAAATTCAAGAATAGTGCATTTCGAGTTATAAACAAAACGACGATATTTTTTGTATATTTTTAGAGCACATAGGTCGTCGATGTTAGTGTAGTCGATATATATGTCAAAGGTAATGTTATTTAAAATAAAGTCGATAATGTAGTAGTCGATATTTAAGTAGTCGATATTAGTGTGAACGATATTAGTGTTGTCGATAAAAAAATATCGATATTTGTGTGAATTGTAGTTTAAGTATAGGATGACGATATTTATGTAAACGATGTTTTAGTGACGATATTTTTATCAGACGATATTTATGTTAACGATATTTGAACATGGAACCACCATCATGCACTGGGACAGGAACAGACTAATTTGCATATAGCCAGGTTCTGAGCTGGGATGGTGCAGTGAGCTAAAAAACGGTGTTGGATCTAGCCCTGATCTCTTGACTGGGTGAGAGTATTCTGCTTAATTCAGAAACTCTGTCCATCACCACCCCTTGTTGTTTAATTATTTACAATATGGCACACCATGCCGCAAGGATTGACAGATGGGTCCGAAATTCGGACGCCTTTGTCGGCGCAACAGTCATGCATGGCTGGAGTCGTGTCGCAAGCACGATGCAACTCCAGAAATGCATGGTAAGGCCTATTCCTAATACACTGCATCACTCCTTACGCCTGCTCCATGCAGGCGTGTGGTTTTCATACAGTGGCGTCCTAGAAGTGGCGCAGTGAAAAGATTTCATTACGTCATTTCTACAAGGCTTTCCCGCATGGGAACGCCCAGCCTGCATACATTATCCCTGACACAGGTATAATGTGATGCAGGGCTTTACATGTTGATGCATTTCCCTAGATGTGTCACGCTGTAAATGGGCTGCAATGTCGGTCATTGTTTATGTCACGAAAAGTGACGCAACAGCGGCACAAAAGTGTTGCAAGGGGCTTGTAATTCTGCCCCTCTAAGTTTTTGTTACAAAGTTCCTTAAGTTAACTGCAGGCTGCAAGTTACAAAATAGCTCGGTTCTTTAGGCAACTGTTTCAAACGGGTCAGTTTAACCACAAGGGATACTTTGGAAGCTCTGCAAGTTTTAACTCAGTCATTAGATTGCGTTACACTTAACAGGCTCCCTTCATTCTTTCTTTAAATGTGTTATTTTCATATAGTATACACTAAGCACAGAAAATATTCCAGACGCGCCATATTTCTTCAGGATTCGGGTAATCCCAAACTAATCAGCTTTAAGATCCTGCAGTGCACTGGGTACTCTGTCTCTGCCCAGGCTTGCTATTGTGTGGCATGGGTCCAAAACAATATAAGGCCATCTGGATGCTTCTTCCATTTTTGGCAGTACCCATAAGTACCTGTTTCTAAGTGTTAATAAAGAGAAAATAGGGCATCTTTCACCGTTTAGTGGTATGACTATGTAAGCTCTCTCTTTATGAACAAGCACTGGCAATGCCATTGGATCTCCTCTATGGGGCTTATTGGTTTTGTGAATGCCTTTTAGCAACAGCATCAGCAAGGTGCTGCATAGCATGGCGAAAAGCTAAAAAAAGTGTGATGACACTCTCTGTCATTTTGAAAGGGCACGCGTGCTCTGTTACCAACACACGCCAACAAAATTACACTGGCACCATTATTTTTATTTACTGATCTGAGATGAGTTTTACCAGTCCTGTCATCTGTTGACTCCCCCTCCACCCGCCCGCCTCACCGCTCTTACCTGTGCCGGCCGCACCTGACAGTGTGATTGGTAGTGAAAGGCTTATTCACCTGTCTCCCTCAGGGTCCTTTCAAAAGTCTCTGACAGTCTCTGATGAACAGTCTTTCTTTTTCGTATGATCGGATATTTTTTCAAGTAGATGTACACTTTGTAGCTATCGTAGGTGGAGTGTGCAGACTGTCCGTGCTACTGGGATTGTCCGTGGTGGAATCCACTTTGATTCCATATGTGGGAGGTAATTTGATATGGAGGTGGGGAATGTGCAAGGGTGCCAGTGTCACTAGTGACCCGTGAGCTCGCCTTTTGTGTATCCTTCCCCCTGGGATTAGCCTGTAGGCAGGGGTCTCCGACCTTTTCTGTAACTAGAGCTACTTATGTTCAATCAAAGTGATCCCGAGCTACTATTATTGATTTTGTAATAGTGACCACGTCAGATAAAGCTTCTTTAGTGCCCCTCCAGGATGTATGACGTTACAAGGCATACTTTTACAACGCATACCTTTACAACACATTTTTACAATGCAACATCCATTACAACGCATTCCATTACAACGCATGCATTACAACACATTTTTTAAAACTACCTTTACAACGCATTCCATTACATCGTATACTACCTTTACAACGCATACCATTACAACACATAACATTACATTGCATGTAAGGTAAGTATTGGATAGTGTAGGGGTAAAAATTACTATTCTAACTCCAGGGGGGTGCAACAGTAGGGTAAGTGTTGGATAGTGTAGGGGTAAAATTACTATTCTAACTCCAGGGGGTGCAACCGTAGGGTAAGTGTTGGATAGTGTAGGGGTAAAAATTACTATTCTAACTCCAGGGGGGGCAACAGTAGGGTAAGTGTAGGATAGTGTAAGGGTACTATGTGTTGTAATGCTATGCGTTGTAATGGTATGCGTTGTAATGACTGCGTTGTAATGACATGCGTTGTAGTGTCATGCGTTGTAATGGTTGCGTTGTAATGGCATGCGTTGTAAAAGTTTCGTTGTAATGGTAGTCTGTTATCCCACAATGGAGTTAGGAAAAGTTGTGATGTGATTCGAGCCTGGGAACACCATGTTCCAAAACGTATCAATTTCGAACTTACCTGAGTAATCCAATCAAAAGGCAGGACATTATTTAAATGCACAGAAAATCGAGGCTAGATTGGTTTGCTGGAGTCAAACCTGTGAACAAGTGCAATGTAGCACGAAACGCGTCAGGTGAAAGTGATTTATTTCTGGATGTAAAATGCTGGTGTTTTGCAATCAAATGAACTTTGAAAAGTTCGTCTGTCATCGTGTGCATTTCCGAAGCTTTGGGCAACTTGTGAAATACAATATATATATATATATATATATATATATATATATATATATATATATATATAGAGGTTATTCAGAAAAAGTGATAAATCAGGCTATAGAAAAATCAGGAACACTAGCTAGAGAGGACCTACTAACTAAAAGCAAAAAAAGCACTTTGGTCACAGGTGGGGAAGAAATTTTATCGAAAGATGACACGACCACCTTTTGTTTAATCATAGGCTACAGCAGACAACATAAAGAACTAAGCAACATTATTCAAGGAAGCTGGCCAATTCTCCTGAGTGACCAGGTTTTAGGACCCCTGCTCCCGCAGAGGGTGTCCATTACCTACAGTAGAGCCCCCTCTATGCGGGACAACTTAGTAGTAACAAGTCCAGAAATTGCAGCAAATCCCATCTGGTATCAGAACCTAAAAGGCTTTAAAAGATGCATAACATGCAAAGCTTGTACACATGGTATTAGTACAACTACATACACAAGCCCTTTTAGAGCTAAACCATACAAAATTTCTAAAATGTTGACTTGTAAATCAGAATATGTTGTTTATGTTTTAACATGTCCGTGTGGTAGAATATATGTAGGAAGCACAAAATTACAAGCCAATTTAAGAATACTGCAACATTTGCGGGCGATAACAAACATGGACAATACCTACCCGGTGGCTAGGCATTTTAAGGAGGCCCATGGTGCTAATAACAAAGGGTTATCGTACTACTTGATCGATTCAATACCCCCAAATAGACGAGGAGGGGATAGAGAAAGTAGATTACGCAAATTAGAAACAAGATACATCCTGCTATTAGATTCAAAACAACCACAGGGTCTTAACAATACGGAAGACTTGTATACATGTTTAGAATAAAACAACATTTAAGATAAAACTGAAAGGATGATGACAAAAAGGAAAAAAGACGATTTACCAGCAATTATGAGATTAACATGTCACCCATACACTAAAGAATTCTTTTTAGTATATAAAAGTATTTATTGTATATTGAAACATATATTTTAAGATGAGATATTGATATGATATTTTTAACTTGTATATAGTATTTATTTATTATATTGATGTTAATTGACATATTAGTTCTAATTTTTGAATGTCTTATACATGGATCAATTAATTTATGACATTAAGTTGAATTTAAGTGACTGGTAAAGATATTAAGTGTGTATAAAATATCTGGATACATGAAATCTATAAAGTGGTTTGGAGGTTTAAATTGGTCGTATATAATATACAGCAATACACAAAACATTATGATGAAATATGGTGCTGTATATATATATCAGTTGAATTTTATGGTTATATATTATTTTTTATTGTTACTTATTATTTTATTTATCACAAAATGAGTCTTAGGATTCAGACACTTGCACTTTAGGGGTTGTCGCTATTGTATTTTTGTTATTATTTATGTTTTTGAACTATCTCAATGGAATTATGAACATACTAAAATGGTATTTTACCACGATCGCCCCCTTTAACTTGCGGATTTTGCACATACAGTCAAGTTTATACTTTGACAACGGGTATTATACCGGTATTGGTCAAGGCTTATAACTGTACAGTTAATGACGTGAGATTTACAGCACTGATAACATTGGGATAAATGTCCTAGCTAGCTGTACCGACACATGTTTAAATTATGAGTTTTGAACTATTTTTCACATCATGAAAATATAAATATGTCGAAAGAGTATTTTACCGATATATTTTATGACATAATTTTAAAAACTGTACTGTATATTTGTATGTTTGCGTATTTGCACTAAAATGGGAAATTTAGAATATAGAATGTAAATAACATCGATACATTTACAAACGTAGTATGTTTTCCATATCCATTGAAAGAAATGTCACGTGATGGGTTTTGAAATGAGCACTTGCACTTTAAAAAAGCTTCTCATTGGCCATTGCATTGTCGAGTGAACAAGCGGCGGGAGCCGCGAAACGCGTCTTTTGACTTTGGGCTAAAATAAAATAACCTAAGAAGAGAATTTGGGTCCGTGTCCTGTTTCCACGCTGCGTGCGCGATTGAGGCGTATGCGCCCGGCTGTTCAGGATTTTGGAATATATATATATATAAACGTGAGAACTTACGGATGTATTATATTATATCCCTGCTTGGACATAACACCTTCCAAGATGGCGCCCATTGTGGCACATAGGGGTGAAGTCCTATGTTTATGCTAATGCCTATTCACTTTTGCATTTAATGGGATGTTTGTTAACAACAAGTGACACACTGATGAAAGCTAACGCCGAAACGCGTCTGTGCTTTTTGTTCCCAAAAGAATAAATCACCTGGATAAACTCTTGGTCTATGAGTGCTGCCTCTTTCTTGCTAAACTGAGAAGGATTTCGAGCGACATGTTATGCGGTTTTCCCGCGTACCGCTAGCAGCACCCATTCGTGAGTGCACAGCTTCTCGTGGGAGTCGAGCGTTTCCGAGGAGGAGTTACGCTGTGCACCGTTGCGGCCGCTGGACAACAATACAAGGATCATAACGAGACCGGCGAGGGCGCCAACGTAAGGAGAGCGCTGGGCTGGTTCCGGAGCCCCTGACGGGAGACGCGCCTGCCGGTGAGCTGATTTCCCTTTTTCTTTTCCACGCATGAATGCAGAAGCGTGTAGGGGTATTATTCAACAGAACGACAGTAGCACCAAGAGTAAACAGGTGACAGGGAACTATGCACCAAGGCTGCCAATTTGAGAAACCACAAGTGTAAACAACATCCTTAAACAGCAGCAAAATGTTTTCTGACACAGAGCGCATGAATGCAGCAAAGGATATGTTCAAGCGCAAGGGGATGCCAACACAGGTGGCAACTAAAACAACGCCCGAAGAACCACCACAGGATCGCAAACTAAAAGAAATATTTGTGAAGTTGGAAAAATTACATGAGCGCGAAGTGCGCAAGTGGTGGGAGGCCACAAGTTTAACAAACTATATTGAAGAGAAAAGAGTACCTAGGGGACTGAGAGTGCATACGGTACCTTCCTATGAACATCCGGATCCCCAACTGCTCACTGACTGGTTTGAGCATACTGCATCCTACTGTGAAGGCACTTTAAAAATTCTTGTGAAGTATGCCTGGAGCGATAGGGGGAAAGCGTTGACTGAAATTGATCTGATCAACGAAGAATTAGAAAAGGAAATGGATACCGGGATAAAGACAACAATATTCCAGATGAAAGACAGATGAAAATAAGATTGGCGAAATATGAACAAAAAATAAGAATGCGCAAGCAAGAAAAATATGAGCGCGACGCCAACGATTATCTAACCGGACGCGTACCAACGTACGCAAAAAAATACGACGCCCCCCGTAAGGCTCTTCAGAAAAGGAACACAACAACCACTGCAGAGGGTACGCTGGAACAAGAACCTGCCACTTCAGAATCGGATCTTACTGAGAACGAGTCAGGGGATGAGCAACGGAGACAGGATGACTCGGACTCACAAGACGCACAGTTCGCCACGAAGGGGGCCCGACCAAAGAAGACTCCTTTTCAGGAGGAATACGAGGTGATCAAAAACTCGTGGCTAAGGGGCGGCAAAAACAATCCGCCAGATGTGGATGTAGATGCCACACCAACACCAACCAGAGAAGGAGGACGAGGAGGGCAGGTGGCGGGAAGAGGAGGCAGAGGAAATGCGAGAACCTCCCGATGGACGAGCCGCCAGACAAACAAGAAGCAATGAATGACGCAATGAATGCAAACTTCCGAGTTAATGCCGATCAGGCCAGTCTGACTGTAGTCAACTTAACATCTAAGAAACTAACGGAAGCAGAAATTGAAGTCCTAAGCCTTGGTCTTACATTTTGTCCTACTAATGACCTCGAGTACACACAGACAAGAATTGACTTGTTTCGATTCACTAGAAAGCTGAAGCTCCATAAACACTTTAAATTGCGCCCGCATCTAAAAAGCAGTACCAAGAAAGGCACTAAAGTGAATGAAATTGATTTACTCAGCAGCAAAGATCTACCAGCCATTGAGGCACTCGAGGACTTACAATTAGATCGAGACTCTGAACATGAACTGGAAAACCTAACCACTGCACAACGAGCTGTCCTCCAAGGGGTAGAGCAAGAAAGAGAAGAAAGCTTGTTCAAACCTACTTCGGCCTTTGTACCACAAACACCATGGGACGCAGTGGACGTCTTCACGGAAGCCATGAAAAGAGACCTTGTAATGTATAGAAAATCGGAACACCCAACTTCAGAGAGGAATATCACCGAAGCTCAACGCCAAGCTCTGAGAGGTTTGATCAACGACAAAACCCTGGTGATCAAGCCCTCGGATAAAGAGGGCAACGTGGTTTTGATGAGCAGAGACCAATATAAAGCCGAAGCATTGAGGTAACTTACCGACAGAAACTTTTATATGGAATGCACAAATTCAGTGTACCAAACAAGTATCACCGAATATGATGCATTAATACAAAAATGGTACAACCTCAACATGCTTGGTAAAGATGAAAATCTCTTCTTAAGGAACCACACCCCCATGTTACCTACTTTTTACCATCTCCCCAAACTACACAAGAACATGGAACATCCCCCTGGCCGTCCAATAATATCTTCCATTGGCAGCTTGACTGAGAACATGTCACGGTTTTGTTGACAACATCTTGTTTCCCCTAGTGACAAAGTTAAAATTCTATATAAGGGACACTAAAGACTTTTTGACTAAGATCCAGGAGCTAACATGGGACCCTGGGTACTTGCTTATGGTTTTAGACATTACTAGTCTTTACACCTGTATAGACCATAGGCAAGGTCTCGAAGCGGTCAAGCATGCCTTGGAACAACGCCAAATGAAATACGCTAGGCATAACTAAATGATTATAGGGCCCGATTCACAGAATAAACTTACTACTTTTGGCATTCACAGAATGCACTTACTACTTTTGGTATTCACAGAATAAACTTACTCATTTCGGTATTCACAGAAGTTAGGACTACTAACTTTAGGACTCCTAAATGCCTTCTGTGAATACCGAAAGTCTTAAAATTAGGATTTTTCTCAATTTAGTAGTAGTAAAGTTAGGACTACTAACTTTAGGACGCCTAAATGCCTTCTGTGAATACTGAAAGTCTTAAAATTACGATTTTTCTCAATTTAGTAGTAGTAAAGTTAGGAGTGCTAACTTTACTACTACTAAATTGAGAAAAATGCTAATTTTAAGAATTTCGGTATTCACAGAAGGCATTTAGGAGTCCTAAAGTTAGGAGTCCTAACTTTACTACTACTAAATTGAGAAAAATCGTAATTTTAAGACTTTCGGTATTCACAGAAGGCATTTAGGCGTCCTAAAGTTAGTAGTCCTAACTTTACTACTACTAAATTGAGAAAAATCGTAATTTTAAGACTTTCGGTATTCACAGAAGGCATTTAGGCATCCTAAAGTTAGTAGTCCTAACTTTACTACTACTAAATTGAGAAAAATCCTAATTTTAAGACTTTCGGTATTCACAGAAGGCATTTAGGAGTCCTAAAGTTAGTAGTCCTAACTTCTGTGAATACCGAAATGAGTAAGTTCATTCTGTGAATACCAAAAGTAGTAAGTGCATTCTGTGAATGCCAAAAGTAGTAAGTTCATTCTGTGAATCGGGCCCGTTGAGTTCATCGAATTCTGTCTGACACATAACATCTTCCTTTTTGAGGACCAGTTATACATACAAACATCAGGGACGGCGATGGGTACCTGCTTCGCCCCCAGCTACGCGAACTTGTTCATTGGCTGGTGGGAGGAGCGGGTACCCAGGAGCTGCACAGTTGGTACAGACACAGGGCATGTGATATGCTGGCATCGTTATATAGACGATTTGTTTATCGTCTGGAATGGAGGGGCGGAAACTGCAGAGGAATTTATTAAAATTCTTAACAATAACAACCTCAATCTACACTTTTCTGGCTCGGTCAGTTCGGTGGCAGCAGAGTACCTAGACCTGAAAGTGTACATTGACGGAAATCACCTGCACACTACTTTATACAGAAAAGACACTGCTGGCAATTCGACACTCTTTGCCAGCAGCAGCCATCCCACCCAGTTGAAAAACAGCATTCCCTACGGAGAGCTACTTAGACTCCGTAGGAACTGCTCTAAGGACTCCGATTTCGAGGCGGCCGCCTCGGAATGCCTAGAGAGATTTTCCATGAGGGGCTATGGTAACACCTTACTGAAAAACACTCTTAAAAAGGTGAGAAAAATAGAGAGAGCGACACTCTTGGCTACAGATGATCCCAGTGTGGGAAGGAATAGAAAATCCAACAAAAAGAATGGTAAATTCAGACTCATTACCCCTTATTCATCTGGGGCCAAAGATTTGAAAGCAATGCTGAATAAGAACTGGCACATACTACTAACTGACAGTGTACTTAAGGATGACCTACCCGCTCATCCTTTAATTACGTACAGCAGGGCGAGGTCACTAAGTGACATGCTAGTCTCAAGCCACTTAGATAAACCAACCCCGAAAACTAACTCCCTGAAGCAACTGGCGGGTTTCTTTCCTTGTGGTCACTGCAAGGCATGTACCGGCAGCAGACGAGTGTTAACATATAATATACCAGACACCGGTAACCAAGTGCCAATTAAGCAGTTCATTACATGCAGCTCCCAGTTTGTAGTTTATTGTCTAGTGTGCCCGTGTGGCTTACGCTACATATGCAGCACTATCAAGGAACTCAAACTGAGGATCCTGGAGCACCAACCGGCAATCGAGAAAGTAGACATTGCGTATCCGGTTGCCCGGCATTTTGCAGAAGAACACAATAAAGACCGCACCAAACTCCGATTCTTTGGATTGGACATTGTTCCACCCAATGTAAGAGGAGGTGACCGGTTGAGGAGACTTCGTAGACTGGAATCTAGATATATTGTAGACCTGTCTACTAAACATCCGGGAGGACTGAATAGTGGCGAGGAATTGTTATGTCATCTGGGAAAGTAAGATCATAGCAATGACAAATTCCCTCTTTAAGGTATCTCCTGCGAACTGTCTATCTAGGCACAACCTGTATATAATGTATATATTGTATTTCGGAAACACTAAAGCTTTCACCATTCGATGTTGGAATGAATTAGAAAATGTACCTGTGTATGAATTAACCTTCCTTTTAAACCTTCTTTGTCTTTACTCTTTTTCTAAACTCTTTTTGTTTTCTTTCTTTGCTCGGTTAAACTATCCTCTTTTCCCTTTTTTTCTTCTTTTTCTAACCACTCTGCATATCCTGACGTGCTATGGGAAAGATGTAATTATGTAGATATGTATATGAGAAATATGTGTATATACGACCAGAAATTGCTAATATGAGACTATGATCCTATGGGAAATGTTTTTCTACACTGGGCACTCCATTGTGGGGTCACAAAATCATAGTGAAAATTAACCCTGAGTAGCCCTATGACGAAATGTAGCATCCCTAGGAGTTGTCTGGCCTTGAGTCTCTTGATCTTTCTAATCAATTCGGATATTCCATCGATATATGCTACACGTCATGACTTATTCCCTCCCTTTCTCTTTCTTCCCCTTCCCACATCTTATCCTCCCCTCCTTTCCTCCCCCTTTCTCTCTTTTTTAGGATGGCTATCCCCTTGATAGAGTACATTTTTGACTAAGTTTTTGACAAATTTTGATACATTTCTGATAGATTCTAGATGAATATTCCTAGGAAATGAATCTCCATGCTTAATTTTGACGAATCTCTATGATGATTCTCTTGATGAATTTCGTATTAATGTCACATTACTCTTACTCTATGTCTTTGGGCTTTTGTTGTTTATCTGAATATTTGTTTGTATGTATGGCATTGTACAATTTAACATAGGACATTAGCCGATCAACAGCTTAATTCAAACGTGAGAACTTACGGATGTATTATATTTTATGCCTGCTTGGACATAACACCTTCCAAGATGGCGCCCATTGTGGCACATAGGGGTGACGTCCTATGTTTATGCTAATGCCTATTCACTTTTGCATTTAATGGGATGTTTGTTAACAACAAGTGACACACTGACGAAGGCTAACGCCGAAACGCGTCTGTGCTTTTTGTTCCCAAAAGAATAAATCAACTGGATAAACTCTTGGTCTACGAGTGCTGCCTCTTTCTTGCTAAACTGAGAAGGATTTCGAGCGACATATATATATATATATATATATTAACCGCAATGTTTCAAAAATGATGATGGCACTCCACTCAGTAGCTTTTCAAAGTTTTATTTCAAACTGTGGTCGCCTACGCATTTCGAACAAACGTTCTTGATCACGGCAGTTGTCAGACAACTGCTGTGATCAAGAACGTTTGTTCGAAATGCGTAGGCCACCACAGTTTGAAATAAAACTTTGAAAAGTTACTCAGCGGAGTGCCATCATCATTTTTTAAATGGGTAAGGAGTGCCTCCAAGGGAGCTTGTTCAAATGAGTTTTTTGATGTTTTGAGAATATTTATTATATAGGACAATTTAATGGTCCTGGTGGAGTTTAGTTTAGTCAATCATATGTATTAAATACACAACTAATTTTTCACGCATAGGTACATTAAACATATAACAGTAAACAAGAAAAACAACAAGAAGGTGTATATGCAAAATGTTAGATTTTATCAAAAAGTCAAAAGGGATTTAAAATACAAATATATAAACAGAAATACAGGAAGAATACAAAGAATCTCAGTTCACTTCTCTGTAGAACCTGTGAACACCTATCCAAAATGTAAATGTTATTAATTCCCATAGGATAAGGGTGAGGGTCGACTTTTCGGGCTCCTATGAGTGATTCTTTGATTGAGACCATCTTCAGGACTGATCAATTAATATTTGTAAAGCCCTTAATGTATTAGCCCACAGAGTGGTAGACAAGGTTACTGATACAGCGGAATTGAATTCTGGCGTACAGTGCTATGAAAACGTCCTCTGTCAAGAGAATGAAGCAATTGAAACACCACGGGCAGGAAACGTCAGTAGATCTCATAAGAATCCAAGTAGTCGTGTTTGTATGAGTATCGACAATGTTTCAAAACACCAGGGTGAGCGAGGAGCTTAAAAACGGTAGACTTTGGATCGTGTAATCTTGGAATGATACGATGTATAGTAATCGCAGTCAATGTGGCGTAATGCGATGTAAAGGAATCGCAATAAATGCGGAGATCGTCTTTAATCGATCTGATATGGTGCTTGAGTCGTCCGAAATAACAGATACACGCCATCATTTTTAAAACATTGCGGTTAATATTTAACGGGACACTGCCCTGGCCCCGACGGTGGCACCAGCTAAAAAGAGTTCCCCCTGCGACAGGACAAGTTGTGGAGAAATACATATATATATATATATATATATATATATATATATATATATATATATATATATATATATATATATATATATACATACATACATACATACATACATACATACATATATATATATATATATATATATATATATATATATATATATATATATATATATATATATATATTAATTCAACCAAACTATAGTTTCTAATTTAGTATGATGTGCTGCACACTGGAGAGCTACTTCCAGGAGCTGGAACGCCATCAGTAGCTCACAAGCTACTCGTTGGAGAAGAGATACATTGTCCTATGGTGAGGGTATTAGGAACTCTTCTCTTTGTAGCTTACATCCAGGCCTCACCAGTGCACTTTCAGCTCCTGTCTTCCGAATTGGCATCTTCAAGACGTTTGGTCTGCTCTCTGTGCCCAATAAACAGGGGCGTAGTTTCTGGGAAGATGTATGGGGTGGCACACCCCCAGAATATTTTGTTACTCGGGTCGTGGCCTAGCAGTGTCAGTCGGGTCCTGACGCCTGTCATAACCGGTAAAGTCACTCACTCCACTTCTGTGTGGTGCCTGGGATGATGATACGATCCATACAGAGTCAGAGATTTGTGGCCTGTCATGTCTTGGGTCGGATGCTCAGGCACAATGCCCCAACATCATTCTGAGATGGCTCATTTCATGTGATGTGCATGCTACCCTTGTTACCAGTCCTACTGCATGTTATACCTCATTCTGAGATGGCTCTCTTCATAAAATGTGCATGTCACCCTTTTGTTATCAGTGCTATAACGTGTTATACCTCACTCTGAGATGGCTCACTTCTTAGAATGTGCATGTCACCCCCTTGTTGCTAGTCCTTCCACATGTTATACAGCATTTTAAGATGCTTACGTGCATGTCATCCCCTTTGTTACCAGTGCTACATCATGCTATAACTCATTCTGAGACAGCTCGCTTCTTGGGATGTGCATGTCTTCCACTTGTTACTAGTCTCTCCGCATGTTAAATCTCATTTTGAGATGCTCACTTCTTGGAATGTATAAGTCAACTTTTTTGTTACCACTGCTACTGCATGATATACCTTATTCTGAGACTTTTCCACAGACATGTGCTTTCTACATCCTGTCGGGTTTCTAACACTGGTTGTTCGACAGGATGTAGAAAGCACATGTCTGTGGAAAAGCTTCGGCAGCATTAGACATTTGAATATGCAAGATAAGCACATCCAAGTTTCACCTGGCTGCCTCTGGAGTGATTTACTTTTTAAATACATGAAGTATGAAAATGACGTAAAGCTTATGGATAAAAATGGATTAACAGGATGAAATATGATTAATGGACTCTTCTAGCGAGGAACGTTTCCTCATTGATGCAGTGCAACAGACAGGGACGCAACCCGCGAACCCCCCTCTAACCACTTGAAGATGACTGTGCTGGGACAAACACAGCTCTGTTCTGCACGCAAACACCAATTTAAAAAAAAAGTCGAATACGAACAAAAAAGAAAGGGAAGGTGTGCGCACGCTATTCTCCTTATGTTTATACCTTATTCTGAGACAGCTCACTTCCTGAAATGTGCATTTCAACCCTTTTGTTAGTAGTGCTACCACATGTTATACCTCACCTCATTCTGAGACTGCTCTCTTCTTTGGATATGCACAACACCCCCTTGTTACCAGTCCTACCACATATTATACCTTATCCTGAGTTTTCTGACTTCTTGGAATACGCATGTCACCCTTTGTTACCAGTGATGTAACATGATATACCTCATTCTGAGATGGCTCACTTCTTGGAATGTGCATGTCACACCTGTGTTACTAGTCCTTCTGCATGTTATACACTTCTGTTGCTGTGTTGTACGTATTCTTTGAGAATTGGACGATAAAACTGCAGATAGTGTGCTTTACCTTTTCTGTGAGAGACAGAAGCTTGTACTCAAGCTGCTTTATTGTACTTTTCTTTGAAGGAGAGAAACTTGCACTGTTAATGCCCAGCTGTACCTGTTATAAGGGACTGTTAGACATGGCACCTTGCGTGGGTCTCCCTTCCATTTTTTGCTATTGCCTCATGTGTTTTTGCTGGTGTTAGATGCTTTGGCAACTGTGAAACTGCTGTCCAATGCCGCAGTGCAAGTGGTCCCTATTGTAAAATTGATGTATGGATTAGTGATTCCATGATTGGCTGGTTTGGTTTACCTGTCAGACCCTAGTACAGTGCACCAGGAGTGCCCAGAGCTGGTAATCCAAATGCTGCTGGTGGGCTTGCAGCACTGGTTGTGCTACTCACAGAAGCAGCCTGTAAAAGTGTGTCTAAGGCTTGCCATTGCAGAGCCTGTGTGCAGTCTGGTACTGCCATGCTGACTGGGCAAGTGCACCCACTTGCTAGGCCCTAAACCTTCCCTTTGCTTCATATCAGACACCCCTATGGTAGGCCCAAGAGCAGGGTGCATTGTAAGTATAAGGTAGGACAAGCCCTGATGTGTGTGGCATGTCCTAATAGTGAATTACAGACATTCCACAATGGGCTGTTAGATTATTACATGTTTATAATCCTAACAGACTCAGAGAACATGGTAGAAAGCTGAGTTTAGTATGCCTGAACTCAGAATGATCAAATACATCTTTTAGTGAAGTTGGTTTTAACATTCTGTGTTTGCAAATACCCCTTTTAGAAAGTAGGTATTTGCTTGTCCAATTATCCAAAGCATGCCACTGCTAGGTTGTGTATTCCTTTGTCTGGTTTTGTGAGTGACAGGGCTGGGGAATTCCAAGAGACAGGACGAGTCAGCCCAGTGGTGAATAGAGAGATCTGCATCTAGATGGGATGGAAAAGTTGCACCTGGGACCTTAATAGGGCTGTGCCTTCCCTCCACAATTCTGGCTCCACCTCCTGTGGTGCGTCTAATGTCTCTGCCCTGCACTGTGAAAGGAAAGAAGGAGTCATGTAAACAGAGTGCTCCATGACTGACCAGAACTGGTTTGGACTAGGCAAAGGCCTCTCTGCCTTCAGAGAACAAAGAGAAACTGTGTATAAAAGAGGGGACCCAAATTCCAGAACTTTAGATCACTTTTGAACAACAAGAAGAATCCTTTGCTGAGGAGTGGAACCAGACAGACTGAGGAGAGACTATCCCTAATCTGAAGTGCTGCTTGGGGGATTGGCCTGCAGTGGTTGCTGACTGCCAAAGAAAGGAGAAAGGAGAGAGGAACTTTGTGTGTACTTTCATCAACTTGTAAGGATCTCCAAGGGCTTGAGAAAATAGCTTGCCTCCTGCTGAAGTCTCAGGGACAACAGACTTCACCCACCAGCTCCCCAAGAGTTCCTTTGAAGTGCCTGCAGTTGTGCTGGACTTTTTGAGGAACTGCGCATTGCAAGGAGCTGGAAGCGTGACTCACGAGCAAGAAGCTTGACGCCGAACTGTCGATGCCGCTTCGCAACACGAGAGCACCTCGCATCGCCGGAGAAGAAGATCGACGTCGCAGCAGACACCGCCCCATCACTGGGAAGCGTGTCGCAGGGCCTGTCGCGGCCCCCAAGAACCTCTGAGTCATCGCAGGGCCCCCGAAATGCCTCGCATCACCGGAGAAGAGGA
This sequence comes from Lissotriton vulgaris, assembly GCF_964263255.1. NCBI lineage: Eukaryota > Metazoa > Chordata > Amphibia > Caudata > Salamandridae > Lissotriton > Lissotriton vulgaris. The sequence continues at coordinate 1,394,579,902 of NC_141691.1, forward strand.
TCGACATCGCAGCAGATGCCGCCGCATCACCAGGAAGCGTGTCGCAGGGCCTGTCGCGGCTCGCATCATTCTCAAAGTACCGCGCATCGCCGGAGAAGAGGATCAACGTCACAGCAGATGCCGCCGAATCACCGGGAAGCGTGTCGCAGGGCCTGTCGCGGTCCGCATCATATCGCACCAAGAAGAAGACGACATCTTTATTTCTTTGCACCAAATCTTCATCGCATCACGGCGTTGCTCGCTGCATCGCCACGGAAGCACAGTAAGAAACCGACACATAACCTTCCCTCGCAGAGAAGAACTGACGCATCCCCGTCCCCTACGCAACAGTAGGGAACCGACGCATCACCCTTCTTGCGTGTAAGGAACCGACGCATCACCTTCCCTGCATCACTTTCGTTGGATTGCGTTACGCATTTTCAGGTGCATTGACTCAAAGTGTTGCATTTTACATCCAAGAGAGAACTAGGCTAATTCTACCTTTTTTAAGTACAACATTGTGGATGTTTGTCGTTTGTGTTCTTGGGTTAAATCTATATAAAGAATACTTATTTTTAATATACAACTTGTGTGGTGTTCATCTGTAGTGTTGTCACTGGGTTACTGTTTGTGTTCACAAATGCTTTACACACTGCCTCTGAGATAAGCCTGTCTGCTTGTGCCAAGGTACCAAGGGGGTGAGCAGGGGTTATTTTAGGATTGTACCCCCTTACACTGACTAGGCACAAGGGTCCCTATTTGTCAAAAGTACCTATCTCTGCCAACTAGAGACCACCAAATCTAACAGGGACGTTTAAACTACTGATGGTGTGCTGCATGTATTATGTAATTGCAAAAACAACAAGTGATGGACCGAATGTGGATCAATGTCACACATTCCCCCAGTCAAAAGATCTGGGCCCAAATCCATCGTTTTTTTGCACTCCACACCACCCTGGGTTAGACAATGTATTATGTAAAGCAGGTAAACATTGAACTGCCCTTCCACTGTGTCAGAAGCATTAGGCACACATTCTATGGAGGACCTGTCTGTTGGTGCCAGGGGTTTGTATCTGGGTATGGGTTGGTAGCAGGTGACCTTGACTGTGAGCATCCAGTGTGTGCCTCCATCTTCTTTGAAGATCTGCAGAACATGACAAATGGGCTACCACAAGGCCAGCTCTCCCTGCCCTCTCCAAGCCTAGTCTGTTCATGTTAGGTCTGTGCTTGTCCCAGGTCCGCCCAACCTTGGCGCCCCCCCCCTACATTGCTGTATATAGAGGAACTGGACTGGAGCAGACCAAGAAGTCTAGACTCTCTCACTGTGGCCCTTGCTGAATAACACTACTCTTCTAAATAACTCTAACCTAATGTTCCCAACCCTGTCCATTAATACGCCAGGGGCCCCAGCCTGACCTATTTCAGTTAGGTTCACCATGTATCTTGTTGGTGAATGTCAGACTCACCCCCCCTTACATTATTGACTAAGCTACGCCCCTGCCAATAAACCTCTGTTGGCAGGATGGAACTAGCACAGAGAGGCTTGCTGGTGTCCATGGTCCTAGCATCAGCTGTTTACACAGCTCATGTTAGGAGGAGGCCTACAGAATTTGAGCTATGGAAGACAGCTGATTAGCCAGCCTGAGGCTGATCTGTACTTTGTTACAGAAACCATAATGACCAAGGAACGAGTTGTGCACCAATACGCTATAGGGCTGAATTCCAGTGACAAGTCTGGCTAAATAGCTTTGCTCTGCTGTGCTGCCATTGTGAGTCAAATGCTACAGGGAAGTACTTGGCAATTTAAGTTGGAGTTCATTAGTGGGATGGGCCCAGGATTCTATTAGCAAACACTTCCAATTGTCACAACTGAGACCCAATAATCACTGTCTGGCCTGGGACCACCCGACCCAGGTGTCACAGACCTATATAAATCATTATTATTAGTGTACCTATATTATTTTTAGGGGACCTATATTATTATCTGTGTACTGTACAGTGTATTACATCCCGGCTAGGCTCGCTCAATAAGGGATGTGCATAGTGCTAGCTGTGTGTACTGTGAGGAAGAAGACGCCGGATTTGTGTTTTGGCTTGGCATAGTCCAGGTGTGCAGAAATTCTGGCAAACAGTATTCTGGGAACTTGAGTCCATCATGGCTGAAACAGTGTAGCCGGAGACTTCGCTGGTACTACTAGGATAAAATAAAAGGGTGCGGAGCGAGATGCGTAGACTCGTAGCGATAGGCTTATTGCTCGCTCAGCGTAGGATTGCAGTGAATTGGGCCTGCAGCCCACTACCAACGATTAAGGAATCGCACAATGATATGGAATACTGCAGCACGCAATCAGACACCTACCGCAAGCTACTCCCAATATGTAGTCGACAGAGAGATGTTTGGGGGCCTTACCAAGCTTACTTATTGGGAGTCAGAGCAGGTGAACAAACTGAAGGGGAGACTGGGGAAGTTGCAGGAGGGTAGATTGGGCTCTCGGGATGAACCATTGTAAGATTTTATACCTGGAGTAGAGGCCTGCCTTCTAAGATGCCCCTGCCCCACATGCCTGAGATGTTTCCTATTCCAAGAGGTGATAGTGCTTGACGTGAGGTCTGGTCCCCACAGTTGCCGATGAGATGTAATATTACTCTGGTTATGAATGCAGCGAGAAAAATTTACCTTTCAATTGTATAAGTAGCCGCCATACGGTAACCCTGTACACAGGAATAATGTTTTCTCACTGACAGCATACCTGTTATGATTATATATGCAACCACTGCTGTAAAGTAAGTTGACTTACCCTGTATATTTGTTGAAAATACAAAATAAAGGCTAAAAAAGTAGCTAACAAACTTGACAACATGAGCTCAAGCTATCCCTTCAACCTGTGAAGGGAAAAGGTAACGTTAGTCAAAAAATACATCTACTTCACCTGTCTTCATCTGTCTGCTCTTCTCCCCAATCACCAAAGGGTTCCAGGGAGTGAAGAGGCAAAAAGAGAAAACAGGGTAAGAAGTACATTCAGGTCATCTCCTCAACTTCCCCCCATCCCTCCCCAACTCCCAGTGGGGCAGAGGGATCTCTTTGGATTATTTTGCCATATTTAAGCCTCATATCCAGGCTCGGCTTTAGTGCTGGTGGCATCCGGTGCGACAATGTTTGTTGGCACCCCCAACGACCACCTCTGCCACAGATTCTCACAACTATCTTTTACCAGTGCCTCTCAAGTCTCCATAACCACTCTCTCTCAGATATAATGAGTTTTATAGAGCCACTCATATCAGTGTAGGCTGTCAGAGCACTTTTCATCACACACATAGTATACAGAGACAATCCCATCATACGTTTGCAAATCACTGTATAGGAAATGTTGCACAAGCCAGAGGACTACAAGGTGTCATCCACACTGGTAGGCAGTATAGTTTAATAGTGCTTGATCTGGTGAAGCAAACACTTAACATTTAAAACATAACACCAAGGTGGAGGGTACTCTTTAATAATGAGAATTGAGTACTACCCAAATTAACCCATTTTCCAACATTATGATAATGAAAGTCTGGGGAAATCATAGCGCTCAACCTATACCTTGCGGTTTTCATGCAGCTCTTTGATGACCGTTAATTGCTCACTGTTCTACATTAGGATTTTAACTTATAACCTGCAAGTAACAATAGGATCTCTCTGACAAAAGCAGTAATCCACTGACCTATTTAGATTATATGCACTTTGTGATCTGCATGGAACACGTTCTTTGCAACACGCACATTAACCCACTGTGCTAATGTATCATGAGTCAAAACTTCCAATAGACAACTCTCTCTCTCTCCAGGAAGGACATTAATCACTGAGTTATCTTGAATTTTTTATTGTTGCCGGAAGGAACACATCAGCAGGTGCTTTTAAAACCATATTATGCGGCGCCCCCACCTGAAGTTAGCGCCTGGTGCGATGGCACCGGTCGCACTGCCCTAGAGCCAGCCTTGCTCATATCGGTGAGGTATAGCTTGATTTATGTGCCACAGCGAGCACGGTACCCACGTCTGAGCACACCTGTTGTACCTATGGCATCTAGTGCAATAAACAACAAAGTGATGGAAGGAATGCATGAATTATTCTCAGCCATTGGTGATCACTGGGGCCTCATTCCAGTCCTTTGCTTTTCACCTACTGTGCCACTCTAGACAGAGACAAGCCATATGCAAATCATTCTTTGTCCTCTGCAGTAGAACAGTCCAGCCCGATCTACCAGGCCAGGTCCCCTTCAGTCAAATAAAATAAAAATAAAAAATAAACACACACACACACAAGTAGTTCCAGTTCAGTGTGCCTTTATGTTTCGTGGTGCAAACGCAGACATGTGTGTGGGCTGATGCTGTATCTGTTGGAATAGTTGGTGCTGTCGCTCGTGCTAAAGCTTTCTACGGATAGCCTCTTTTATTTAATTTTTTTCAGTTTTATATAGCACAAACTCGACCCGAAGGCATTGGAGCGCTTTACATGAGCGCTAATTACATTTCGAGGTCACGATCAACTGTTTTTCTTTTTTTAGCATGAGAAGATTAAGTAATTTGCCCAGAATAACAGGATGTTCAAGTTCAACCGACGGCGAGGCTCGAAACTTGTTTCCAAATTTCAAAGCCTGCAGCTCTGGTCGTAACGCCACACCCCCTTCCTTACTGTACGAAAACGAACCAACCTACAGTGGTTTTCATTGTGTTTTTCTTTGTAAGATAAAAAGGTTAATGATTTTCAATCAACTGCTGCACTGAAGGTTATCAGTGCCTCGAGCTCGCTGGCGCAGCCCTGTTAGCACAAGGGAGCGGTGCGACAGAAATGTGAAATATGGGGCACTCGCGGGCGAGCCCTACACAGCCTGCCCACCAAAAGCTACGAGATTAATTACAAAGGCGCGAAGTCTTTGAAAAAAAAAAGATAAGAAAAATATTTGTTGGGTTGGCAGGCCCAGAGCTGTTCCCAGGCGCACCGTGGCGTGTGACAGAAATGAACACGCACAACAAAATGTAAAATGAGACGAGCTAGTCTGCGCCTAGAGAAAACCCCTGGGTAAACAAGGGAGCTGCCCGTAACCGCCAGTGATTTAGGGGGGAAAGTGCGCGGCAGGCATGTTTTACTGATAGCGAGCCAAAGGCAGACGACTTCCTGACCAGACAGTAAGGAATGAAAGGAACAGTTACATTTCTTGGGTGACCTCCCTTCCTTCACCGAGGGAAGCAAAATAAGGGGACGTGCAAAGTCTGTATTCAAATTCAAACGGTGACCTGTACGAGCTCTCGGAGCTATTATCAGCAATTCAAGATGGCCGAATTACGACGAAAACAGCCTCCACCTCATGTCTTTATTAAGGCGGCAACTTACCTCAGAAAAAAATACTGGCCATTTGTTCTTGTTCTCTGCTTCCAAAAAAGCCAGGAGCTGGTTCTTAAATTTGTGTAAAATCCTATGTATTCTTTAGCATGCCAACACTGCCTCGGTTTACTTTAATAATTATTTAGGAATCAATTAGACAGCTCTAAAAAATACTTTTAAATCGATATCTTCATGTATTTGCTATGTTAGGTTTACGTTTGAAAGGGGAGAAATTCCAGATTTTGCTGGATTCCCAATTTTTTTTGGCCTTGCCATAAGAATGCAAGCTTTTCCGGTCAAATGCAGGTGGCAACCTTAGTCGCCATGTTGCTCCCCTTTATCATGTGCCATGCTGAAAGCATGAAAAGCGTAACACATTTAAACACATGTATTGTACACACCCTGCTAGGGTTAGTGAAATGCCTCTCTCTGTTGCTTTACCAATATGGGGTCTGCATAAACACGTGCCCCCACTCCCAATGGCGCACAAACACTTGAGGAAGAGAGGGAGAGAGCGAGTATGTGTGTGTGTGTGTGTAGGGATTGATCAGGGGGTGGAACAGGGCAGGTGGGGTTGTTCAATCTAGTCCCTTCAGAAAATGTCATGGGTCAAACACCGTACCTTGAGGGCTACAGACACACACACACGCACCAGCAGTAATGCAACACCAACAGGAGGTATTGGATAGTGAGAACAGTGTATCAACCATCTCCCTTGTGTTATTCCTCTCACTTTGGTCCTTGAGTTACCTATCTCTAGCCCCACTGGCCTCAGTAGATCTGGGGACATCCACTATTTATGGGAAATGAGGCTGGTCAGACCTGTAAGTCCCTGATTAGCAAAGGCCCCCTACCGTTCCCTTCACAGAGGCCCTTCATGAGGAGTGGCGCATGCATGGATCCTGTCCTACGACATGTAGGCTTGTGTCTGGCAGATGAGGACCGGCTTATTTGGCCCTCTTACTATTCTGAGCCCGTGCTGTCAGCTGCCCGGTGTGAGGCCAATATGTCCTCGGGAACTGGAATAAGGGGGAAAGCCCATGCAGCGGAACATCCACGAGCAGCTCACAGACCCAGAGACCCAGTGACCACCTTTCTATCTCTTGGAATCCTCCCTGTTCCACCCTGTGGGACCCATCCCAAGCTTGACCTTCCTCAGGAGAATTCTCCACAGAGTGCAAAGCACCTGGTCAATCAAAGCCGTCCTCTTACTCTGCATCACTTATCAGACTTATGAGCGTTCTTGTCCGGGCAGGCTTCAGACACTCCTATGCACCTTGTGATTACTCGATAACTCGCAACTGGCCCCTTGCCAGTCAGCCCTGCACATGCAGACCATATGCCCATAATAAGTTTGTTACTCTCCGTAATTTAATCGGCCCAAGGCCCTATACAGCTTTTCCATCGATAAGTATCAATGGGTTGGTGACACTCATACATTCTTCTACTAATGTCACAAATCCAGACCCCTGCACCAGGTTTCACTACTGAAAAAAAAAAGTATCTCTGGATGCTCTGCCGATGGTTTTCGAAAGCGAAGTTTGAGAAATGTCACTTGGCCATGGCTTAACTTCTTAACAGGTCTTTGTTGTGTGAACCACTAAGGGGCATTGTATGGAGTGTGGTGACATTGCATAGAATGGAGTGGCTTAGAGTTAAGTGGCATGGTGTAGAGTGGAGTGGCATTTCGTAGAGTGGCGGGGGAATGGCATTGTGTGGAGTGGCATTGTATGGAGTGGCGTGTGGAGTGGCTTTGCGTGGAGTGGTGCTGCGTGAAGTGGCGCTGTTTTAGGTGGCGCAATGTAGAGTGGAGTGACGTGGAGTGCAGTTGCGTAGATTGGAATGGAGTTGCGTAGAGTGGAGTGGCATTGCATAGAGAAGGGTGCAGTTGCGTGGGGTGGCATTGCATGTACTGGCGTAGCATAGACTAGAGTAGAGTGGTGTTGCATGGAGTGCAATTGCATGGAGTGGTGTTGCGGAGAGTGAAGTAGCGTTGCATGGAGTGCCATTGCGTGGTGGGGAGTGGCGTTGTGTAGCGTAGAGTGGAGTGACGTGTAGAGTGAAGTGCAGTTACATGAAGTGCAGTTGCATAGAGTTGATTGGTATTGGGTAGAGTGGAGTGGCGTTGCATAGAGTAGAGTAGAGTGCAGTTTGAAGTGGCTCTGTATACACTGCACCAAAGTAAGGTACATTTTGCACAGAGTCCACAGTCCCCAGAGGTTTGGCAGAAGTTAACGTTGAATGTAACCTTACTATCAAAAGTGGTAGCTTGGTCGAGCAGTAAGGCAGTATCAGAGGACAGTGTAAATCATTTGCTGTACACGCTCAGTCAACAAATGGTCTCACACACTCAAGAACTGAACTCTAGGCCAATTGTTTTGTATATAAAAATATATTGTTCTTTTATTTAAGAACCACAAGAAGGTATAAAAATACTTTCTCAGAATAAGATGTTGCAATTGAATACTTTCAAATAGCAATAGACTTTGCAATGCAATAGATACAGTTGTTGCAATATGCAACACAAGTTAAACACAATTATAACATTGAGCTCAATGGAAAGTTTTAAATGAATGCAATAAAATCACTTTACAAATGTTTTTCTTACTCATGGCTGGATACTGGATTCAGCCCTGGTGCATTCCCTGTAAACAGTTGAAAGAAATCTTTTTTGTGCCACAGGCGTTTTTTAAGGAATATTTGTATGTTTTGAAAATCGACACTTAGAAGAATTTCTGGCAAAAACCAGGCAATGTTATCCAATGGAAGGAAATCAGGTTATCGGAAAATCACAGTTGTAGTTACTTTTTAAAGTCAGTGATGGGCACAAAGATCCAGCACTGGGATCTCTCCTGGTAATAGGTGAGTAATTTCGTTTTTGTTGATCAGACGATTTTTAAGGAATATTTCAATGTTGTAAAACTCGACACTTAGAAGAATTTCCAGGTGAAAACCAGCCAACGTTACCCTATGGAGAAAATCAAATTATCGGTCTTCAGGTAAGTACTCGACTAGCAGAGTTAAGGTTCTGGGGGTAGACTCAGGGGTCTCCCAAGTTCAGGTAAGTATAGTTGCTACACTCTCAGCGGCACAGGGGCAGCCGGGTGCAGAGAGAGTAGGCCTAATGTTAGCCTATGTCAGGCAGGGGGCCTTTGGTTGGTGGCTGCTAGCAGGCAGGCTACGCGGCTGTTGGAGCTGAGCTTCTGGTCACTTACACAGGGCAAGTGGGGAAGTAGGATAGGACAGATGCTGCACTTCCAGTGGCACTCGGGCGGCTGGGTGCACAGTGCTTTTGGGCCGCCAGTCGTCCAATGGATTTCAAAGGGAAAACTGCAAGACGAACAAAGGCTGCAAACTCAGGGACGAAGATTCTTCAGGTGCGACCACCACTTCGAGAGCTAAGTTGGGAAGATGTAGGTTAGGTAGGCACCCCAGAGAAGGGCACAGGGGGCCGCAGGGTGCCGGGTGCAGGGTTGTCTTTTGGTGTCGGGAAATCTTACCCTCGGCTGGTCGCGGTTGGAGGGGTCCCAGGTCGTGAGGCTGCAGGCATCATCAGGAGCATCGAGGAGGGTCCTTGGGTGCTGGATTCGTAGTCACCAGCGCCGGGGGGATGTCCTCGTGGTCTTTGTTCACTCAGGCACAGGCCGGGTTCGGCGGGTGCAGAGTGCGCTGGATTCGCGGTTCCTGGCTGGCACCAGGGGTTGTTGCTGTTTGAGCAGGACCACTGCTCGTGGGAGTCCCAGTCTTTAGATGAGGAAGGCAGTCAGGTCCTCCGGGGTTTTCGAGGCTACTGACCACAGGAGATGCCAGGATTTAGCAGGAGCAGGTTCAAGGATCAACAGGCCGGTAGGGCTGGGGCCATGTCAGTTGGTGTCGTCCTCTTGTTAGCAGCTGCACGGCAGGTCTTCTTCTTCTTGTTCTTCTTGTTAATTTTGGAATCTGGATCTGAGGAAGGAAGGTTCAGGGTGCCCCTAAATACTACATTTAGGGGCATTACAGGCAGGGAAAGGTCAGGGACCAATGGGTCCCTTTCCTTGGGTGAGTACACCCCCCTATCCTGCCACTCTCCAGAGGGAGGGGGGCAGGAGCCTAGTCCTGATTGGGTAGGGCTCCCCATCCTCAAGATGGCGGTAGCCCGGAGTTGTGCTTCACCTCGCCTCCCCCACCTGAGGGGTGGGGTTGGAAGAGGCTGGCACACCAAATTTCCTCACTTAGGTTTTCCCGCCAGAGTGGGGGCCAGAACCGGTGGGGACCAGTTGCTGAGTACAGAAAGTGGCTTGGAGAGGCTCACAAAGGCGGCATGTCTTTGAAGCCTCCCCTGCCGATCCTGGGGGAGGAGACCTAGCACCTCGTCCCAGGATGTGCATTGTTGCAGGCCCAAGAGAGCAGATGGCTCTCTACCCAGGGGTCCAGCAACATGTCTGCTGGTTGGCAACCTAGGCAGCCTCTCAGTCCGAACACAGGTCGTGGGTTAGTTTCAGGGGGCAATTCTAAGTTGCCCTCTGTCGTGCATTTTACATTAAATCCCACACTGGTACAGTGCGGGTTTAATGTGCTGAGAAGTTTGATACCAAACTTCTCAGTCTTCAGTATAGCCATTATGGTGCTGTGGAGTTTGTAATGACAACCTCCCAGCACCATGTACTCTTAATGGCATCACTGCACTTACAGTGCCCAGGAATGGCCCTGGGTTATGTAGGGGCACAGGGCTCGTGCACCTGTGCCCACACCACTGGCCTAGGGCACCCAGCTAGAGGGGTGATTGAGGTATACCAGGGCAGTGTGTTTGTGGGCATGGCACACAGGGATGTGTGCCATGTCAAATCTCTGTTTAGTTCTGCACCAAGACATTCAGCCTGCAAAAGCAGTGTGTGTGTGTGTCAGGGTACAGGGCCTCTAAGGGTGTCACAATAGGTGCTGCAGCCCTTAGGGGCCTTCTCTTGTCACAGTGCCCTGGGTACCTAGGGTACCATTTACCAGGGGATGACCTGTGGCCAGAGATGCCAATTGGGCTTAGGCTTCAATGCAGTTTTAGGGCAGTGACACAGGCCCTGGGTACCTGATTGGCAGGAACCCAGGGCACACTCAGTCAAAGTACAACAGCATTTCAGCAAAAAGTGGGGGCATACCATGCAAGAAAAATGGCACTTTCTCATAAGTTGAGTAGAGTGGCATTGCATGGAGTGGAGTTGCGTGGAGGGAAGTGGCATTACATAGAGTGGCGTAGCGTAAAGTGGAATGCAGTTGCGTGGAGTGACCTTGCATGGAGTGATGTGGTATGGAGTGGCGTTGTATGAAGTGGAGTTAAGTGGACTGGAGTTGTGTGGAGTGGGGTGGCATGATGTAGAGTGGAGCGCAGTTGCATGGAGTGCAGTTGTGTGGAGTGGATTGGTGTTGCATGAAGTGCAGGTGCGTGTAGTGGAGTGCAGTTGTGTGGAGTGGCGCAAAGTGAGTAGAGTGGAGTGGCACTGCATGGAGTGACATGGCATTGTGTGGAGTAAAGTTACGTGGAGTGGTGTTGCATGGAGTGGCGCAAAGTGGCATAGAGTAGCAATGTGTAGAATGAAGTGGTGTTGCGTGGAGTGGCGTTGCAATGAGTGATGTTGCGTTGAGTGGAGTTGCGTAGAGTGGAGTGCTATGCTGTAGAGTGGAGTGGCGTGCCATAGAGTGGAGTGGCATAGACAGAATTGCAGTTTTGTGGAGTGCGGTTGGGTAGAGTGGATTGGTGTTCCGTTGAGTGGAGTGGCGTTGTATAGAGTGGAGTGGAATTGTGTAGAGTGGCATTGCGTGAAATGGCATAGAGTGGTGTTGCGTGGAGTGGATTTGCATGCAGTGGAGTGAAGTGGCGTTGCGTGGAGGGGACTAGCGTAGCTCAGAGTGACGTAGCATAGAGTGGAGCGCAGTTGCATGGAGTGGCGTTGCATAGAGTGGAGAAACGTTGCATGGAAAATTAGCTCCAGGGTTCAGCGTCTAATGTGTGGTCTGCATATAACCAGTCGATCACATATTTAAGTGAAAAGAGCATTGTTTAGTGTGTTGAGAGATGGTTACAGAGGTGTGGATGAAACCTGCAAATGGGCAGTTGAGACCATAGGAAGTCAGCTCAGTGCACAAGTGTCTGCTGCAGGGATCTTTTTTGTAGCCCTTAGTCATAAATAATTGTAATTACAGTTAATATGTCCACACGTTCCTCATTAGCATACATTAACAATTAGCTTCTAAAAGAATCAAGTGCAATTACAAAATTTAAAAAGGTGTGCTTTATCTGTCAAACGAAAAGCAAAAAAACGCAACTTAGATAATTGTATTAAAAATTAGCGGAATTATAAAACAGTAGAAATAAACTTATCTGAACTACGTTAAAGGTTTTTCCCACTCAGCATCACCTCTGCAAACTTCCAAACTGAATTTAAGTGGTAGTAATGCTCATGTGTTTACCTCCCAAAAAATCAAATAAGCAGCTGTCCTTTCCTCAAATTATCATCCCCCCAAGCACACATGGGCATGTAGTTTGACGGCAGAAGATTTCAAAGCATTTTATAAGGCGAGTGCAACACCAGAAGATAGCACGCCTCCCAAGAAATGAATGCGACTTTGCACAATTACCTCAGAATATATAAATATGCTAGAAAGACTGCTACTATTACGATTATGTGCAAGCTATTGCTACTACGTGGTAATGAGTACCAGATTCCTTTGTGTGTGACAAATAATCACACTGAAACGGCGTAAAGCATTCTGAATAAGTAGAAACGCGAGCCATTCCCTTCCCACAAACAGTATAAAAAAATACCCCATTTTTATACAGCAACAAACAGATGGGGAACATGTGTCTCACTCTAACTCAGTCAAAAAAGCATCTCGTGCCTCACAGCACTGACACACAGGAGAATGAGTGTCTCATTTTAAAACAAGATAATAACAAGATTTACAGCCCTGTTAACAGCAGGTAACATTAACAGGAATGGGAAAAGAAGCAACAAAGAATGCATTTTCTCGACTGGAGGATCCCAGGTCAAAGCATTTAAGAACAAGATTTACAGGCCTGTTTTCAATCGTTTGCGCGCTCAAAATCAAAAGGCAGGGGGAGCTGCTGTGAGAAGAAAAGGGTACCTTTCTGAAAAAGAATCAGAAACAAAAGAAAAAAATAGTTCGCAGAAACAAGCCTAAATGCATGGGAGTGAAAAACACACCAGAAGGAGGGACATAAAGGTAAGATTGCAAACAAGCCTTTTGAAAGGTCACTCGAAGAAACAAATGAAAATCAATGGGCGAAGTATAAGCGAACAAAGTATATACAAAATGTCTCGAAGAGACAACACAAGCGCTGTTTAGACTCGACCTAAAAGCTAAAAGAAATAAACATATTTCTCCTCGGTATGTCTCCCCTGGGGTGGCGTAGCATTTTTATGCATTTCTAGGTCTGCCACTAATGGTATTTCTGGGAATGCGGCAAAAATACATGGATGGATGAGTGGGAACACCCATGAACCACCAATGGAACTCCACACTGGGGCAGATAACACATGACAGCAGTTTGTACTGTCTTGCGTCACTCCAGATTTATCAAGCCATGCAGGACCACACAAGGTGGCCTTGTGTGACTTGATAAGTCATATTGTGTCGGCCTTGCGCCCCCTTGCGTGGTGCAAGGGAGATACAACACTATGATGAATGTGGGTTGAAATGTTTCTAAACTTGTAGAAAAATCAGGGTGGAAAAAGTCAAAACGGAGGACTTTTCAACTGGACAATCATCCAAGATCACAAATTATGCACAATTATGAAAATTAGATGACTCTCCTTCTAAAAAATAGGACTCAAACCCAAAATGAAGCTTGGGTTTGGAGTTACCAAAAGCCTTTCATACTTCATAAAATGTCAGCAATAGATAGGTTACAATTTTTTTTTTAAATGTCAGAATATCGGGGGCGCCAGGTGGCGAACGAGTGAAATGGCCGCGAGTTCGTGAGGCTCCCGCTATCCGGTAATTAATCCTGCAATTATCCTTAGTGTAAACCTGCACTCAAGGATCTAATTAAGCTTACTTCAGTGAGCGGGACGCTGGGGACACAAGCGACGCTGAAATAACAGCCCCCTGGGACGCGGCGGTCGACATCTGCTTGCAAAGTGTTGTGGAGCATGGCGACCACTGAAGTGGCGCGGAGCCGAGACCCGGAGGAGGGGGCTACGCTAGCGCCGAGGTCGCCACGAGGTGAGTGGGCCAGACAGGTGAGCACGCCTTAAAGAACTGTTTATGCCTGCCGGAGGCGGTGGACAGACGCGGCAGGGCGTATATGCGGCTCGGGCACAGGGGTGAAGGATCAGAACCCCCCCGGGCTCGATATTGCTGAGAGACAATGCTGTGTTGGGTGAGTACTCCTGAGTCTGTGACATAATGGAGGCTGCTGTTGCTGAATGGTGCCATTAGCCGTTTGGAAGGGAAAATACGTGAGGAGTGCTGGTTGTGAATCACTCGGCGAGGGGCTGCCTCCCAGGCTTCTTGGCGGATGAACAGGTAGCGGCAAGGCTCTGTTGATAGCGGTTTCGCGGAGCAGATTTGGAATTTGCGGCTGGAGACTGTTGCTGCTGCGAGTGTGAACAAGAGCAGACTGGATTTTCTGCTTATGGGTGCCGCGGGGAGCTACATCGGCGGTTGCTGGGGACAATAGCACAATTTGGACACCAGTGCGCCTTTATATCACTGTGGTGCCAGGAGGTGGGGTGACTCTTGGGCTTCTCAGCTCCTGCAGGGAACAGCTGGTGGGCCTGACCGGGGTTCGGAACTGCAGGCTGAGGGAACGAGTTAATTCAGACATTGATGCTCATGAGGATTGCATGCTGGGAATTGCCTCTGGTGCCCTGTTCTAAAGTTTAAAGTTGCTGTGCACTGCGACATTAGGTTTGCTCTGGAAGTTGCGAGTGCTGGTGATTGCGGTGGCAGGCTGCTTTGACATCGGACTCTGCTCTGTGTTGCCTGCTGGGCCTTTTGTGTGCTAAGTAAGTGCTACACTACAGCTGGAACTGCGGACTGGTACCTGTGTGGTGCCTTTATGTGTGGCTCATATAGCTGGATTGGGAGGCGCCCCCCTCGGCCCGACGCAGCATCATGGGCAGGTTGGACTCGCAACAACTACGTCTCACCTTTGAGACCAAGAAAGGCGCGAAACAGCAGGCCGCGGAGGTGGGGAATGGCACGGTGGAGGCAACCGCTGAACAAAGTGCTGGGGCAAGAGGTGAAATGCGCATGTTACTTGTGGAAATGCGACAGGGCTTCGCAATGATAGCCGACAAGGTGGATACGTTAAACACTCGAATGGATGCCATCACACAAAAATTGGAGGGACATGATGCACGGCTGAAAGAAGCGGAGCACAGGATATCGGACGCAGAGGATGTTACGGAGCAATTGAAGACTGCTGTGACTCAAATGGACCAATTAATGAGAATAATTGACGCAAAGAATGAGGACATTGAAGCCCGCAGCTGGCTTAATAATGTACGAATTTTAGGTGTGCCCGAGAGTACCAATACTGGACTATGTCGAAAAAATGCTGGTTGCGGTGACTTATGCAGGCATGCTCTCCTCTCAGTTTATAGTGGAAAGGGCCCATAGATCCCTTGCCTGGGAGCGCGCCCAGACTGATCATAGAGCGACTCCTTAATTATAGGGATAGAGATACGGTATTGAGGGTGGCGAGGGAGAAGAAGCAGCTCACCTATGAGGGTGTCTCCTTTATTATCTTACCTGACTTCACGGCCCGGGTGCAGGAGGAGAGACGAAAGTTCAATAGTGTGAAGCAGAAGCTGAGGCAGGCGCAAGTGGACTATGCCCTGTTATACCTGGCGCGTCTTAGGGTCACCTATCAGGGAACACAAACCATCTACACGACGCCGCAACCAGTGGAGGAATTCCTGAAGAAACTCAAGCGACGAAAGGCTGCAATTCCCGAACGAGATGATAGACTGGAGGCGCACCTATCTGATGTGGAGTGATTTACTTTGGGTTTGTTGCTACGTCTTCAATATGTGTCCCTTAATGATTCACTGGGAGAGACCTGATGTCTGCCCTTTTCCAGCAGTTTATCATCTATTTTTTTCTATTTGGTGCTCTCCATGCATGGTAATAGTGGGCTGTTGTCTGGATATGTTATAGATGGGCGGACCACAACGAATGAGATGAACCGGACACCATTGCCGCCTACGAGGGGACTGACCAGTGTGGTGGGTCTCCTATATGGGTGCGAGGTACCCGTGGGTCACCTGGTAAATCCCCCGATGGGAGTACCCCTGGTGTATTGTTTTTCTGGGTTAAGGGGGGGAGGGGGGTGGTATGGCTTGTTACTGGCATAATTGGGATGCTTCAGTGGGTGGGGGGGTAGTGGGGGGAAGTTTATCGCTTACATGACAGTAATGTGCATTGAGTAATTATGACATATGACATGTTGCAAAGGGGTGTGATGTTTTCTACCATGTTGCAGACCTCTCAGAGTGATTACATGAGATGGTATGGCGGGGGGGAGATGAACCGGCTTTGAGAGTGATGTCCTGGAATATAAGACGGTTAAACGATCTGAGAAAATGCAGGCAGACCTGGATAGGCAGCAGGTGCAGGTGGCACTGCTGCAAGAGAAACATATACATCCCCAATCCCAGAATACCTTTTCCAGCCGCTGGGCGGGTGTCCGTGCATTTTCCTCTTTCTCCTCATATACTAGAGGCACTGCCATCTTGGTTAAAAAGAACGTCCCCTTTGCGCCTGCTGGCGTAATATCAGATTCGCTGGGGAGATATGTTATTGTGTGGGGGAGGATGGGTAGGGATTCTTTGACCATTGTAAACTGTCATGCCCCCAATGTGGACACACCAGAATTCTTTAGGACAGTGTGGGGAAAATAGTGGATATAGGGTCTATGCACATAATATGGGGGGTAAATATAACGTCGCCTTGGTTCCTGCCCAGGATAGATCTGAGGGGGTAGCACATTATCATAATCAATCTCGCGAAATGTTGATGGGCATAGTGGAGGAGGGGGGCCTAGTGGATAGCTGGAGGAGATTACATCCTTTGCGAAAGGAGGGGACGCATTTTTCCTCATATACTGGTACCTGGGCGCACCTGAACTACTGCTCGCTTCTTAGGGGGTTGAGTACAGGTCTATGTGGGGCTACCCATCTCGCCAGAACCTACTCGGACCATTGTCCTGTTAAAATCACAATTAATATACCTGGATATGATAGACCTAGGCCGACATGGCGCCTGCAACCGAATGCCTTGCTGGACACAGTTTTTATGGCTGAGCTTGGGGAGGAGATTACAGATTTTTCTTGCGCAACAAGGGCTCAGTGGACAGTGTTGAGGTAATATGAGAGGCTTTTAAAGTCACGATGCGAGGTTACTGTCTCTCTAAGAGCTTCGGAGTACCGAGGGACATCCAGCGCACATTGAGATCCTTGGAGCAGGACCTAAGGAGGTTGGAGGGATTAATGTTAAGGGGGTCTCAGGGCAAGCACACAAAGATTTTAGGGCCAAACTCTCCGAGTATGAAGAGGAAGCGGCCGGGGAAACTACATTTAGAGGGCGACACTGGGTGGCGCGGAGATATGGAGAGGGAGAGCGCCCGGGGAAGGCTTTATCTGAGATTACTCGATGTCCACACTTTAACACTAGTGTATTAGAGATTGACAGTCCAGAGGGAGGGACCTGTCGGGACACCACAGGTATTTTAGACATTTTCACTTCACATTATGTTAAATTGTACATCACACAAAATACTGGTGAGATAGATCTTGATGATTTTATGGGGGATATTGCATTATGCTGGCTTAGTGATGTACACAGAGAATTTCTCTGCGCTCCACTAGAGATTGACGAGATCAGGGAGGCTATTATGTCATTGAAGGACGGAAAGACACCAGGCCTTAATGGCTTGCCTGCTGAGTTCTACAAATGTTATATTGATGTTATGGCGCCGGTGTTGCGGGCAATGTTTGAGAATCCCTCGAGGTGAGGATCCTCCCTCCATCGATGCGGGAAGTGGTCATCACGTCCCTATTGAAACCTGGTAAGCCGCCTAGGACCTGTAATTCCTTCCGCCCGTTGTCACTTATTAATTGTTACACAAAAATATTAGCTAAAGTGTCGGCCACTCGGCTGTCTCTCCTGATGACCAAGATTATCCTCCCGGTTCAGTCTGGCTTTGTCCCTGGTAGGGCTACTAATCATAATCTACGTACTTTGTTCTCTCTAATACAGACTGTGGCGCCTGAGTTTCTGGTTGCTGCGGTGTTTCTTGATGCCTCAAAGGCATTTGACTCTGTTGAATGCAGATACCTGTTTACAGTTTTGCAGCGAATGGGGTTCCCTAAGATGTTTATTTCTTGGGTACAACTGTTGTATCACCAACCTACTGCCAGAGTGCTCATCCATGGCGATCTGTCCTCATCACTTTTCATATCGCGGGGTACCCGGCAGGGATGCCCGCTGTCCCCGTTCCTTTTTAGGTCTCGCCTGTCGATGCGCATGCGCATCGAGCTTGCGAGACTATGGGGGCTTATCCACTCTTGAACCAACTTGCAAGGAATCGTGGCGATTCCTTGCAGTGCACGAGAAATTTAAGCTCAATGCGCATGCGCATTGAGCTTAAAAGCGCGTGCACATGCCCCCAGCCGCCTGCCTTGCCTACTCTCTCTCTCACTGCCTACCCCAGCTCCGCCCCCTCACTTCTTGATTGCACGGCCGCTAGTCCGTGCCTCCCTTAATCTCCTCCCCCCTCCTCCTCCTACTCTCCTCCCCTGCCTGCCGTGTCGCACCTCTCCCCTCTCCCCGCTCCGCCCCCTCCCCTGCCCGCCCACCAAGGGACGTGATGCATCTTTACGGCCGGGTTGCGGTTATTTGCATGCAGGGCCCGATTATATTTTTCCACCCAGTCGTTTTGGAGTGAGTTAATTTTCGTTTTTGTCCACGTTAGCATAAAGATGACAGAACAGCAATAACTAATGGTATAATAAAAAACGGGAGAAACTAAACGCTAGACGGCAGAACAAAAAGCAGGCGCAGTTTACAGGAAATCAAAGACGGCGGAAAAGAAAAGAAGCGCTTCTGTCCTAGAGCTCGAAGCGAAAACCCCTGAACCCAGAACCAGGTTTTCTCATTAACTTTAGTCTGGCACGCAGCCTCAGTTTGCAGAGTCAGAGATGCAAACCATGTATTATATTATTGCGCTCTCCATAGCTACACAGTCCTGGACGGCTGCATTGCCCATTGTTGGTCCACCGGGGCAAGAGCGGTGCCACCCTTTGAGGATCCCCGCTGGCTTTGTAAATAAGCCCCGTCTGGGTTATATATATGCCATTTGGCTATCATTAACATCGAGCAGAAGACCTTTCTGTGCCTCCCCTACTCTCCTCCCCCCTCCTCCTCCTACTCTCCTCCCCTGCCTGCCGTGTCGCACCTCTCCCCTCTCCCCGGTCCGCCCCCTCCCCTGCCCGCCCACCAAGGGACGTGATGCATCTTTACGGCCGGGTTGCGGTTATTTGCATGCAGGGCCCGATTATATTTTTTCACACAGTCGTTTTGGAGTGAGTTAATTTTCGTCTTTGTCCACGTTAGCATAAAGATGACAGAACAGCAATAACTAATGGTATAATAAAAAACGGGAGAAACTAAACGCTAGACGGCAGAACAAAAAGCAGGCGCAGTTTACAGGAAATCAAAGACGGCGGAAAAGAAAAGAAGCGCTTCTGTCCTAGAGCTCGAAGCGAAAACCCCTGAACCCAGAACCAGGTTTTCTCATTAACTTTAGTCTGGCACGCAGCCTCAGTTTGCAGAGTCATAGATGCAAACCATGTATTATATTATTGCGCTCTCCATAGCTACACAGTCCTGGACGGCTGCATTGCCCATTGTTGCTCCACCGGGGCAAGAGCTGTGCCACCCTTTGAGGATCCCCGCTGGCTTTGTAAATAAGCCCCGTCTGGGTTATATATATGCCATTTGGCTATCATTAACATCGAGCAGAAGACCTTTCTGTGCCTCCCCTACTCTCCTCCCCCCTCCTCCTCCTACTCTCCTCCCCTGCCTGCCGTGTCGCACCTCTCCCCTCTCCCCACTCCGCCCCCTCCCCTGCCCGCCCACCAAGGGACGTGATGCATCTTTACGGCCGGGTTGCGGTTATTTGCATGCAGGGCCCGATTATATTTTCCCACACAGTCGTTTTGGAGTGAGTTAATTTTCGTCTTTGTCCACGTTAGCATAAAGATGACAGAACAGCAATAACTAATGGTATAATAAAAAACGGGAGAAACTAAACGCTAGACGGCAGAACAAAAAGCAGGCGCAGTTTACAGGAAATCAAAGACGGCGGAAAAGAAAAGAAGCACTTCTGTCCTAGAGCTCGAAGCGAAAACCCCTGAACCCAGAACATAATCTTCACAAAATTATTTTACAAACGTTTAAGCTATTGCCATTATAAATTACAATAAATTTTATTTAAGTATTAATTATTTACAAAATTAAAAGCCATTGTTATTTGCAATATCAATACATCTAAGTCACGTAAAGACAACACACATTGCATTACAAATGCTATAGGTGGCACATTTGCGAAAGTTAAAACTATTGACATTGTAACTGACAAAGATATTACTTTTGCTATTTTCAAAACCAACACATAAATAAAAAAAGTGTCCTTTACAATACCAATTGCTCAAACTTTCCTAATGCGAGACCTATTGCATTTCCAATGCTTGTTGCTATAGCGATTTAGCCATTGGCGTGTAGATTGCGTCAACTTCATCAGAATAGAGCGTTTCAGTGTTTTCAGCGTCAAGTTCTCATATCGTTATACGCTGATGATGTTACGCTCTTTATTAGAGATCCACAGCAGAACATAAGCCCATTATTGCGGGAGTTCCTTGTGTTTGGCAGACTATCGGGTGTCCAAATAAATTGGGGAAAATCACAATTTTTCCCGCTTACATCGGCGGTCATTGACTTTCCACTGGATTTCCCTCTTGAATGGTGTCATTCTGATCTTAGTTACCTGGGGATACAAGTGTCTAGGGACAGGGTGGAGAATCTCAGATTAATTATTATTATTTATTATTATAATTTATCACTTATAGAGCGTATCGTATCATCGCCATGGGGATCTCACAGCGCCTAGGCATGACAGCAGACAGAGACCACGAGCAGTGCCGACCCCTAAAACATCCACTTTTTAAAACTTTTTTTAAAGTGTGCCAGAGAGGTACAGCGACACATCTCTTCCGGCAGCCTATTCCAATGGAATGGGGCCAGATAGAAGAAAGCACGTCCTCCCATTCTGGCTTCATAGATTCTGCAAGGTACTAGCAGATTCTGGTTACTTGACTTGATTAAATTATGGCACAGCGATCACGAGGCTGACAACCAATGTCACACGATGGATAGCATTGCCATTGTCGATGGCAGGTAGAGCATCACTCATTAAAATGATAATTCTCCCTCAATTTTTATATCTTTTTCTGAATATTCCCTATTACCCTGGTGCCTTTTTTTTTAAACTCTGCGGACGAAACTGACCCGACTATTGTGGGGTGGTAAGCAACCACGGCTTAAATGGTCGGTCATTACGCAACCCTATGATAAAGGTGGGTTTGATATCCCTGACTTTGAGATCTATTATCTCAGTGCGCAGGCTCATTATGCCTATCACTGGATGGTGCCCACACCGTTTATGCCTCAGCTGGCAACAGAGGACTGGCTGGCCACCCCCTTCCACTAACTAGTCTCATACATTGACCCGCCGGAGCCCTAGAGATGCCGCTCACGACGGTAACTTGTACGATGGATGCATGGCGGCGCATGGCGAATATCCTACATGTTACACTATTATATTCTCCGCGGCTACCTCTCACCTATCACCCGCAATTGGTATTATTGCAGGAAACTGGTTTTCAGGCATTGTGCAGGAGCCTTAATATAGCCACATGGGGTGACCTGTTTTCGGGGGGACTGTTTCGGTCCATGGACCTATTTTTCAGGGATGTGCGTACCGCGCCTCTGGAGGTCTTTTTATATGTGAGGCTGAGGCAGGGGATGAGGGTGGTCCTACCTGACTTCCCTCGGGAACCGGAAACATTGGCTCCGCTACATCTCCTGCTAAGCTCCCCTTATGGAAAGCATCTGGTGTCCAGTATATATGGCAGTATCAGGACACACCGACAAGTGGTTGAGGGTTCTGCCCGTAGGCACTGGAGCGAAGATTTGGGAAAGGAAATTTTAGACGATCAATGGACATATTGTTGTAGGGTCACAGAACATATTTCAGCTAGTTGCAGATTCAAAATTATCCACTACAAGTTTTTACAACGACTTTACTACACACCTGCCAAAAAATATAGATTTCAACTACCAGACGATGAAAGATGTAGGTGTGCTGGAGCGGGATTCCTACACTTAGCGTGGGAGTGTCCGGGAGTTTGGGAGTATTGGACGCAGGTACACGCGGCCCTTGAGAACATGCTGGAAATCACACTGGAGAAGGACCCCAGACTATACTGTTGGGATATACTGCGCATATACCCAAACACTGCAGGAAGCTTTTAGATATTACATTGCTACTAGCTAAACGACGATTGGCCTGTCGCTGGGGCAGGGAGAGGGCGCCAAAGTTTAAGGCATGGCTAAGTGATGTTATATATTGTCAAGAGCAGAATGCTGTTCATGCCGAGACACAACCTGTGGCCTCTAGACCCAGAGATATATGGGGACCGCTTCAAGCTTATCTTAAACGAAGAGAAGATAGGAGATCAGAAACATCATCACAGGATGCTGGACAAGTGCTGGATGAAGGAATGGGTTTGGAATAGTCTTCTTGCAGTAGGCCCAATGGAATGGATATTGCTAATGACCGGAGGCTCCAAGGCTGAGATGCATAACTAATTGTAACGGTGGGGATGTCTAATGGTCTATTCAACTGGACATCTTGTGGTACGAACTGTCCAGTGCTCTCTTTACCTACATATCCCTGTCACTATGTATAACATTGTTGTATTCAATAGTGACAAATGCTGTTATCACACATGAATAAGACAGACGAGAGGCGACACCTGCAACTGATGTAAGAAGCCAGAATGGATATGCTGTCACGACCCAATGTTACCTATGATGCACATGCTGTACTATGAGAATATCTATAACTGTCTATGTCTTGAAAAGTTATAAAGGTTTAAAAAAAAGAAATTTCAGAATATCATGCATGGAGCAATATCAACAAAGGGAATCCGTTTGTGGTTTTCTGCTATGTCTACCACAATCCAGAAAGGGAGGGGGGATAGTGGAGAAAGTTAGGCAGCAGGGCATACCACAACAACAGGCAAAGAGGAATGGCTTAGAAGCCTCTTCTTCAGACGCTATATTGCTCTATCTCACCAAGCTCTTTAACAGCTCCGTAGACAAAGCTGTGGTGCCTCCCAGATGGAAAAGGGCAAAGGTACTTCCTCTGCTGAAAAAACTATCTGCTGACCAAGCTATCTTATCTCATTCTCTCTCCATTCACTGCTCCAGGCCTGTGCAAAAATGCTGGAAAAAATGGTCAACTCTGTTATCCACTTTTTTGGAGGAGAATCATGTTTTTTTTACATTACGCTCAATCAGGCTTTCGCTCGCAGCACAGCGCTGAGACAGCCTTACTTGAGGTATCTGAGATTATTAAATTCACTTTGGATGAAGGCCCTTATTTTGCTTGATTTATCTGCAGCATTCAGTACTATCTCCCACTCAATTCTTCTTCAGTTCACAGATACCACAGAGTGGGCCTGGAGTTGGATAAAATCTTCCTTGGAGAAAAGAGAACAGGATATCTAGTTGGCACCCAACAAGTCATCTAGTAAGCAGTTCACATATGGGGTGCCACAGGGCTTGTCTCGTAGCCCCACACTATTTAACAACTACATGGAACCTCTAGCCAAACTTATTGAGTAATTCGGGGTGATTACTATTTCCTATGCGGATGATACCCAGCTGGTCCTTACGGTTGAGCCTGTCATGACAGACACAGGTTTCATTGTTTATTCATGTCTGATAAATGTGTTAAATTGGCTACAAGAGAGCCACTTACAATACAACACAGATAAAAAAAGAGATCCTACTTTTTGGGCAAGTAAGTGAGCAGTGGGTGAATTACTGCGGTCGAAGGATTATCCACCTACCCCACCTCCAACTTCAGTAGCTAAGAACCTTGGAGTCAGGAGTGATGACAAGTTTCCTTTTCACTCTCAGATACTTTCTGTAGCTGGCGCTTCTTTTGCCTTGCTGCATTCAATTAGAATATTTCTTGATTTTCTTCCTCTAACAGTCTGCAGGACAGTTGTCCATACATTTATGACAGCCAGGTTGGACTAAGTGAACATATTGTACTTGGCTACCTCTGATAAATGGATTAAAAGACTGCAAGCAGTACAAAATTTTGCAGCACATATTATTGTGAGCTGTCCTCATGAAGGCATTTTTTTGCACTGGGCCTTCTACAAATGGGGCATACAGTGTTTGATAAACAGGATCCATCATTATCATCCATCCCGCCTCCTTATATCCCTGTCGGCACTCCTAGTTAGAGGGCCACATTTTCGAAAAGTCCCATGTGGGGGCCGCTCTTTCACAGTGCTGGCTTGCAAGGAATGGGATGCTTCCTCACGATTTAAACAGCATATTCCAGGGACTCTTGTTCAGGAAGGCACTAAAGATCTATCTCTTTCCCTTGTCCTAGGATGATGTAGTAATGTAACCTCTGGAAGTATTTAGTGCTGGGACACTCTGTTCAAGTAGATAAACGCTTTATACATTTCCTCATAAAAAAAGTGCCTATGGGAGGAATAGGAGAGGCAGATGTCAAAAAATGAGGGAGGAGGAGACATGACAAAACATAGTCAAAGGAAACAAGAACTGACAAAGCCAAAATGTCTCGCATATGCAAGAGCTATTGACTTTGGCAAGGTGTTTTAGCCATGTTGTGCATAATTATCGATGCTGTTCTACATGGATAAAAATTAGTTGTGTGGCATGAAGTGGGGTGGGGTAGATTGGGGTAGAGTGGAATGGGGTAGATAGGCAGAGCAGAGTGCAGTAGAGTGGGGTACAATGGAGTGGGATTCGTTGGGGTGGATTGGAGTTGGGTGGAATGGGGTAGATTGTGGTAGATTAGAGTGAGGTAGATTGGAGTGGGTAGATTGAATTGGGGTAAATTGGGGTGAGTGGAGTAGATTGGGGTAATAGGGTAGACCTTGTGAAAAGTTGGCCTGGCGTATGCTGTCCACTCTTCTAGTGGGCACCTTGCACCAGTCCAAACGACCCTTATTGATGGTAGGTTTAAGACAACCTTTATAGAAAGCTATCCTAGTGGTAGCTGTGGAGAGCAGCCTTCAGGCTAAGTCTTGAAGGAATGCACAGCAGCTTGTTTTGCCAGTCTATAATCTTGTGAATGGCCAAATGAAAGGAGAACCACACCAGGTATATATATATATATATATATATCAAATATATGTATTTATTCTAAACACATCCCTCTAGTCTCTTTATGAGGCTAGAGGCAAAAGTTCATTCAGTAAACTTAATTAGCACACTCTAAATTAGCACAATATATGTTGAGCCCTAGGGGCGTCCCAAACCATATTTTAAAAAAGTGGTATAAGAACCACGACTGACATAGAGACCAGGCCTAGAGCCTGAAAGACCGCTGGGGCCACCAGGAACCACCCAAGGTAGTGACACAGCGGATCCACGGGGGACGCGTACAGTGTCTGAACACAGCGGCGAATCACAATTAATTTCGATGGGGAA